>NW_027186473.1:63455185-63490644 GCF_028583685.1 Petaurus breviceps papuanus
TAGTTGTGTGTGTGTGTGTGTGTGTGTGTGTGTGTGTGTGTGTTGTGTCTGAGGCTGGATTTGAACTCAGGTCCTCCTGACTCCAGGGCCAGTGCTCTATTGACTGCACCACCTAGCCGCCCCTTCTCTCTCCCTTTCTCTCTCTCATTTTAAGATCTATAGAAAAAGGAGCCACTGACAGTGGAGACTGCAGGGAAGTGATTCTGAATAGACAAAACTGACAACAATTGTGAAGACAGAAGCTGTAACATCCTGGGAATTCTGACCTTTAGAACATAAAACCAGATGTATGACCCAATTCCTCCACAAACATGAATTATTTTGTATTATTGGGAAAAAGGCAAATATTTCCTGTTATTAAAACATTTGGGGATTACCTTCACCAGACTAAGGCACAGCTTCAACAAAATTAGCTACAGAGAGTGACAATAAAAAGATTGTTAAGAGTGCCCTCAAGCTATAGGACAAAGGGGATTATGTTTCTACTGGAAAGAATAGCTAAATTACAGGCACAGATCCATGCAAGCTTACATTGCCCAAGATCACATTAACCTCTTTTGTTACTGCATTCACTCCAGGACACTTGACATATAAAATCACCAGGAGTTCAGTTCAACAAGTGGTGATGAAGCTTTATGATCAATCAAGAGTAATGGTCTCAGGGCAAAAGAGAATCTTGAAGGGTAACACCCCTTAACTGTTTATTATAGCTAGGATGACTGGGGGACTCACAATGGATAAATGCAAAGCTGTTAATACTGGAAATCAAGCTTCCATGCCCTTGCTTCCATTGAATTCTCAAATTCCCCTAAGTCTTTAGACCACCCAGATATTAGCTACTCTAACTAGCCCTTGAAACAAAAGTGATGGTCTGTATTCAGAATTGTAGTTTATTCTTGCAGAAGGATATGCCTTCTTCCTCTAGAATTTGGAGTAAGAGAAGAGCAGTGGTGATCACAACTATTCAAAAATGGAGAATACTCAAAAATAGGAAGTATTGCATAATTATAGTAAACTTTAAAACATCTAAGACAATCACTTATTCTTTTAAAATTTATCTATTGCAAAGTTAACATAGAGTATATTTTAGAAGGCAGGTAGGCATAGAAAATTGCATCTACATTTTTGTGAAAGATATTTAAGCATACTGATCATGGCAGGACCATAATTTCATACAGGAGAGGAACAAGGAAATAGCGGCCTAAGACCAGGGCTTCATGCGTGCCTAATAAACATTAGGCAAGATTAAAAATGGTATAGTCCTTAAAACTTGCGCACAGGAAAAGAGGAAAATTATAAAAGAATGAGTTTGAAATTTGGAGACATCAGGGCATTTGAATCATAATATGTAATGAGCAAATTAATTTCTGGCCCTCACTTTCCTATTTTGAAAATTTGAGATAAAGCTTGCATTCTTAAATGAAAAGGATTGTTGTAAAGAAAACAATTTGTAAACCTTAAAATACCTGTAAAATGTGAATTATTGTGATGATGCAGACCTTGCTTTTCTCCTCATTCTCAAAGAAATTACAAAACAATTCATATTATACCTCCTCTTAGTGGATTATAATGAGACCAAAAAGGAGGTGAAAAATAACACAAATGATCTAATACCAGGCTTTCTTTCCCTCAGTTCAGGAAAACAAACAAACAAAAACAAAACAAAACAATCTGTAGGCAGGCAAGTAGGTAGGAGAGGGTAAAACTTAATATGACTCCTTTGCTCCTGTCAATCAATCAACAAGTATTTATTAAGCACTTTATTTGAAAGGCACTAGATATACAAAAGCAAAAAGGCAAAGGATATTTAAAAATTATATAGGGAAGAAAATGCAATTGCAAGGTTGCCAGTGAAGATTTATTGCAGAAATTTGTAACCTGAGATCCATGAACTATCAACTTTGGTGGGGGAAAATACACCTTTATTTTTCACTAACATCTACCTGAAACTTAGCATTTCTATCCATTTAAATGTATACTGAGAAGGGATGCATAGGCTTCACAAGACTGCTAAAGGGATTCATGACACAAACAAGGTTAAGAAATCCCAAATTATGAAAATATGAAATACAATCACCAGGTGATTCTTGGAGCTTTTAAAAATAACCATTAATACACACTAAGCTAACATGGGTCCCAATGATTGTCCCATGAAAATTTATAATGGAAAGGGCAGATCACACATGTCAGAGTGCAATTATAACATATCAAAGGCAAGGGTTCAGGGGTTATTTTTCAACAACCTGAAAGGCAGAAAAGTTCAGAATCAAGTAAAATAGCACCTCTGACAGTGGTTTCATTTCTTATCCCAACTCCAACTCCAAGCAAGAACTACTGTGTTTCCAAATACCCTCAATGAGATTAGAAGGCAATCCGAGAATCAGAACTAAAAACTGAAAAGGATAACACTATTAGAAATTATCCAGTCCAGTCCCCTTATTTTACAGATGAAGTAACTGAGGTTTTGTCAGTTTAACTAACTTTACCACCATCACCTAGATAATAAATGGCAGGCAAATTTTAAGCCATGTCCTTTTACAGTTCCTACCATATCAGATTTATTTGTATTTATTATCCTTATATTTATTCTCTATATTCTTATATATTTACTTGTTTTTGTCTTTATAATTAAAGCTCCATGTGAAAAGGAATTTTTTTTGGCTATGCTCCTATGTGCAACAGTGCCTGACAGAGTAAATGTTTAATAAATGCCTATTGATTAAACCAAAACAGCACTTTTACTCTTTAAATGTTTGAGAAAAAAAGGCGTTTGGTTTGTTTAGGTCTTTTTAGTCTAAATGTTCTGGACAATTCCTTGAGATGACCACCAAATTTTGAATGGAAGGGATAGATGTAGCAGGGATAATCTTCTTAGTACAAAAACCTCCCTGGCTGCAAGTGCTCTAGAGAATAGAGAAAGGAAAAGCTTCAGAACCTGGATCAGCAGGCAAGGAACATATGAGTAGAACTCACTATAACAACACTCAGATTTCTTTTTAGATGTTGATGCGTGCTAATATTTGGAGAAATTTTCTGAGTATGACAATAAGCATGTATTCTTAAGGTGAAAGTTGGTTTAAAAGGAGCCTTTTTAAAAGCCTATTAAAAAAAATAGAAAGTGGCATGAGTAAAAGAAATGGAGGTTCAAAAGCACTGCTAAACATATTCCCTTGAGGTTTGGATGTTTTGTTTTAGTCTCACTCTTTAATTCACACCTAAGTACTGCTATAGGCATCTAATGGTCTTTGGCTGAGCAAAGTTCAGAACTAGGTCAGTGAGGTTTTTAATCTAAAAATACTTGCTTTCCTGAATCAGTTACTTGGATATGCAATACATTCACTAAACACTACAATATATAACATGTCCTTATTATTGTAATCATATCTATTTGTCCTGGGAAGTGAAACAAAACAAAACCTCATTGAAAACCTAATATATACTTGCACTGGTAGATTATTTCTGACAGATGTCCTAGAATGTTGGCAATGTGAGTATAGACAGTCATTTATTTTTTAATTGTCAGAGTCAGTCTCAATAGCTAAAATTTTTAAAAAGGGCATTCCAAATGTTTCACTTGAGGAAATAATCATCAGCAAAGTTTTCAATTATTACTGCTATTGAGTTTTCCATTTTACCAAACTCAAAATAAAGTTAAAATTTATAAATCACATCATGGGAGAAAAGGTTACTTCTACATATAAAAATCATACATTTAGGAAAAAAGTTTTCATTCACTACAAAATCCTCTTCATATCAGTAGTTCACTATGGAACAAATAAAATATATATATATATATACATATATAAAGAATGTTTTATATTAAAATATATTCTGGATTAAAATAACAATTTTGCCAAAACAGTAAATATCCATATTATTTCAGAGTTATGTCATATATTGTTCTGAAAATCAGAGATGAGTTGAAGTTCCTTTGACATTGCTGGTATGAGCCACTCTTCCATAACTTTCACTCTTGGAAAGTCTCAATACTGTGCCAATCACCCACTTATCTGTAGGATTATTTTTGCATTCATGTCAGAGCTGCACATATGACTTTAAAGAAAAGTCACACATAATTGTTAAATGTTGGGTGAAATTGAAGCCATCAAACCATGAATAAACAATGGCAGGTTAGAAATTAAGTGTGCACTACTCTGTCTTTACGTGATTTCAGAATGAACTATGTGGTATTTATATTTGGAATATAGTAACTTTTTTCATGACTCTTGACAAATGATTTCCTTACAGTCAATGGAATTGGTAAATACTAATCAGAAGTAGAAATTAAGAATCAGTCAGCAAGAAGGCATTTTTACTTTGATCTCTTTAGGTTACAGACTTGTAGTTGGATTGCTAGGTCAAAGGGTACAAATATTTTATGCCTCTTTGTGCATAGTTGAAAATTATTCTCTGTAATGGTTAGATCAGTTCACAATACCACCAAAAGTACATTAGCATCCCAGTTTTTCCACATCCCTTCCAACATTGGTCATTTTTCTTTTCTGCTATATAAGCCAATCTGATAGTTATGACACTGTAATTTGCATTTCTCTAATCAGTAGTGAGTTAGAGCATTTTTTATGTGACTATTGATAGCTTTGATTTTTTCCCCTGAAAACTGCTTGTTTACATCCTTTGACCATTTATCAATTTACAGTTACAAAACTCTTTGTAACTGGAAAATAACTTGTATTGTTATAAATTTTACTCAATTATCTATATATTTGAGAAATGAGGCTTATATCAAAGAAACTTGCTGCAATTTTTTTCTATTTCCTGCTTTTTTTCTAATCTTGGCTGCATTACTTTTGTTTGTTCAAACACTTTTTACTTCAATGTAATAAAAATTAACCATTTGTAATGGAAATGCAAACTTAAAGATCTTCCCTGCCCCTAGGCTAGAGTGCACCTGGAGCCTGGGGTGGGAGGCTTGTTTTTCAGTAGATACTTTTTGATTGGCCAGTGGGTCAATAAGGTTGTTACATTCTCTGAGCCAGGAGAAGGCTATATAAGCCCTGATGTGTAGCTTTGTTTTGGGACTCACTTTGAGAAGTGTTCTGTGATTTGATCTGAATTCTGGGAAGCCGTTGTTGAGAGTCCCCCGGCTTTGAAAAACCCAGAATGTGGAAACCCAGATGTTGACTGGGTATGGATGTAATGGTTGGACAGTTTGGAAATCTGTCTACTTGATGTTTCTGTCTTGATAATTATGCCTGTATACTTTTAGGATGCTGACCTTTTCTCCTGAATAAGGTAAACGATATATGTCTGACTGATTAAAGTAAGCTTGTTAACCCATTTTGAGTTGCTTTCCTTTAACAAAGCAGATCCAAGAACCTGTGTGAGCAGGCACCCTGGGGATACTGGGGTGCTTGCTGCAACACCATTATAATTCTTGTGATTCTCTTTATCTTTTGTTTAGTCAGAAACTCTTCCCTTACCTGACAAGTAAAATTTTTCAAGCTGTCCTAATTTGCTTATGATATCACCCTTTATGTCTAAATCATGTACCCATTTTGACTTTATTTTAGTATAAGGTGTGGAATGTCAGTTTTTACCTATTTTCTGTCAAATTGCTTTCTAGTTTTCCCAGACATTTTTGTCAAATAGTGAGTTTTTATCCTCAAAATTTAGATCATTGGGTTTATAAAATTTGAGATTACTATGGTAATTTATTAGAAAGTGTTGTTTCTGTTGTTGTTGTTGTTGTTATTTTAACAATACAGACATAATAACTCATGCTACATTGTAAGATAAATAAAGACCTGGGAAAGAGTAATACTGAGCTGAATAGGAATGAGGATGCAAGGAGAGTTAGCAGGGGAGAGGAACCAACTCTAAATCAATGAAGTGGTACCACATGTACTAATTTTTTTTTTCAGTATTGCAAGATTCCAGATCCTTTCTAACAAAGCCCTCAGGGTAAGAAAAGAAATGTGTTCATGCCAAATGAATTGCACTGCCTATTTTAAAAGTCAGTAATGAAGACTAATCAGAAAGGGGCACAGAGAAGGCTTATAAATACCTTATTTTTACAGATATGTAGCCTGGTTTATATAATATAAAACATATATAGTAATAGTCTAATAGGAAAATCATTGGATATAGGATTAAAAGACTTCAACTCAATACCAAATTTCCACTAGTTAACTATATGACCCAGGTCAAGCTTCTTGCCCTCCCTAGGCCTCAAGTTTTCTTATTTGTAACAAAGAGAAAAGAGCATCTACAATGCTTCCATCACATGGTTATTATGGGGATCAAATGAGTTAATATTTGAAAAGAATTTTGTAACTGTAAAACACCACCTAATTATATTTTTACTATAACATACCTTTGTAATTAGTGAATTGTCCATTCATAAATAAAAGTATGTATATATGTATTCATATATACATGTGTATATCTATACATATAGACATGTATAGTATGTATACAAGTAAATATATATTTGCAAAAGCATATATAAATATATACATATGTGTGAATATATAAGTATATGTTATGCGAGTCACATCCAATGTTTTTAAAAGGGAACCAATATCTTGAACTTATTTCTATTGTATCAAAGTACATACTTGACTATCACTTGTCATACGGTCAAACTAAAGGCAGGCAGAAAAATCCCACGTTGACCATAAAAGGCTTGCATGCATATTCTCCAGTAGAAAGTATATGGGATCTTATTTACAGAAGCATAAATGCATGCCATTCCTTTGTGCTCACAGGCGCTGCTGTAAAACAGCCAGAATAAGGAGGTTCAGCAATTCAGTGCAAATAGAATTAAAAACTTTTTTCATAATCTTTCTTATAATACATTTTCCAATTTATACTGTCTTCAGTAATGACAATATATAAAAAGTATAAGATTATAACAATTCAATCAATGATACCATAAGAAGCACTTGAATAATAATCCCTTAAGATCCCAGGAAGAAAACTAAAACTTATATTTTGCATATGTATACTTTTTCTGGTAGTATTAGATCTGTGTTAAAATACTAGAAAATGGTCACATCATCAATGTTGCCACAATATCCTATCAATTATGTAAATTACTAAAAATTTGGTACCCTAAGATTAGTTAATTTATGAATTAGCAAGCTTATAGAATGAGGATTCAGAAAAAAAATGAAACAAAAAAATCAAAGGTATTTTGAATACATGAGACTTATTGCATAACATAGATGAGGAGTGAATGGCTCACAATATTAAACATAAATGATATCTGTCTTTTTCTCTATATTCATAACATAACCACCTTAGTTCAAGCCTTCATCATCTATCACCTGTGTAACAATATCCTCCTAATGTGTCTCCCTGTAATTCAGTCTCTCTCTTCTGCAATCCATCTTCAAGAGAGCTGCAAAAGGAGATCTTCTTAATGTTGTGGTTATGTCACTTCCCTGCTCAAAAAGCTTCAGTGGTTCCATATTGCATCTAAGATAAAATACAAACTCCTTTGTTTGGCATTTAAAGTTCTTTACAATCTTGTTCCTTTCTAGATTTTTAGGCTTATTATACATCACCCCCCTTCACTGCTCTACACACTAGCTAACCTTGACTGCTTGACCTTCCCTAGGTATGCATTCCCTCTACCACTTCCATGTCTTTACATTGCCTAGAATGTTCTTCCTCCATATTTATGCCTCTTTGAACCACTAGTTCATCTCAAGACTCAACTCAAGAGTCTTACTATAAGAGGCATATACCAACCAACTCCACCTTACCCACATTTCTAGTGCTTACCTTTAGAAACTACTTTGTATTCACTTACTTAGATCTATGTTGCTTGCTTATAAAAGAATTTGTTTTTATATCTTCAGAATCTAGCAAGGCACTTTCACAGTAGGCACTTAATAAAAACATGTTGAATTAATATTAATTCTGAATATATCATAAATATGATTTAAAAATATTCTTGTATGAACTTTAGCATTTTTCCTGAGCTTGAACTCATTTTAGGCTTCAGCTTTATTGATGCTATTTCTAGAAGTTCATGCTAATCTTTTCATCCTTTGGCCTATTTCTAATTTGCAATAATAAGAATTAAAGGTGGGAGATTTAGAGGTACAAAAGCATAGGAGACAACATCAAAAACTTGGATAAAGAAACATGTGGGCACAAAAACCTCCTCAGACATTTACAAGCTATGGTAGCAAGTTAGCAAGTCAATCTCCCTGAATCTGTTTTTTCAAGTGTGAAACAGAAATAAGATTTCCTGCTTGACACAGGTTTCTGTGTTTTGCTATTATACATATACTTTTAAAATCTTAGTGTATCACAGAGTTCCTAATACAATCAGTCTTATTTAATCATACTGATAATTTTTATTATTGTTCTATATGAATATGTTTAATTTCCCCACTCCTCATAAGTCACAATTTACTTTTGGAAAGCTTGTATCCATAGAATCATGAAAATTTATACAAGAAATTTTTTTTAAATCCATTTTCCTAAAGTCTAAGGTGTGTGTATTTATCTATGTGTGTATATTTATGTGTGTACATGTATATGTATATGTATACCTATATGTGTACACATACACACATATAAAACTATATCCAGCATTTTATTTATTTTTGTTAGTATAATTTCCTAGTTGCTAGCAACCATCTCTTAAATTTCCAGGTATTTGTACATTGTTAGTCGGTTGTTTGTTAGAATGAAATCCAGAGTACCAGTTCCCTTCAGTACTTTCTGCCTTTTGAGAGAAAATCTTTAGACAAGTCAATAATGTATAGAATGTCTTGCTTTTCCTAAAATGAAAATCACAATACAAATCCTTAAAGATTTCTATTATTACTATACATTGAAATTATCAGTTGTTTCTGGATGATAAACTAATCTGTAGTATACTTTCATAATAAAAAAGTAAATACTTTGGAGTATATGGACCTTTTATTTTATTACTTACCTCTAGTGTATATGCCTAATACAGGGGTCTCTGGGTCAAAGAACCATGGATGTTGCAGTCATTTTCTTCCTATTATCACAAATAATTTTCCAGAATCATTGGAAAATTTGCCACACCACAAACAATCCATTAGTGAGCTCTTATTCCCATGCCCCCTTCAACACTGATTTTTTTCATCTTTAACACTTTTTTTCTGAGTATGAGGTGAAACTTCCAAGTTGTTTTTTTTATTTTATCTTATTATTCAGAGCATTCTTTTATACGTTTCTCATTAGCCTGCAATTCTCTTCACATTTTCTTGTTCATATCTCTCAACCACTTAGCTGATAGGAAAGGTTCTTTTGTCTTCTTTATTTTTATTAGTTGCAAGTATGCATATATGCATATAGAAACAGAACAACAGCCCTGTATCAGATATGTGTGTTTATGAGAGAGAATATCAGCCCTGAATCAGCAATATTAGAAAGAAATATTTTCCAATTAATTTCCTTATCATAATACTTTAATTTTTTCATGAAAAATATTTTTAATTTCTTGTCATCAGAATTATCTTTTCTTTTCTGAATATCTCTATCCCTTGCTTGTTTAAGAATCCCACCATCCCAACACATCTCAGTGATAACTTTGTATCATGACATCTTTGAAAAGGATAGAGTTCATCACATATAGAACAAACTCAAATTCTCTTGCAAAAGCTACCAAAGATGGAGCCCAAGAGAATGGAGAAAGACATAGATAGATAATGGATATTCTTTACTTTTCTTTCCTGATAGTTGGGAATAAGATATTATTCCAAAAAGAAGGATAATTGAACTATATGAAATAATTAATTTCCTTTAGGTCATGAATCCAAGCCAAAAACAAAATCAAGAATTTGGAAAACTCAAATTCAATTTGATATAAAATAAAAAGTCTAATATATTCTCTTTTCTCTCAATGCAGAGGAGAGAATAATAAATTAATGAGAGTTTGTTAATGAAATTGGTTATCCTTCTAGGTTAAAATCTACTATCACTTAATGCAATAGTTTAACATAAGAAGATGAGATGACCTTGCATAAATAAAATTGTAGAAGGGAATTGACAGAGTAATAACTATTTTGGCTAGGATGCTAACAACCCATAATCTTACAAAGAACAGTATGTGAATTTTAATGAGTCCGTAGATTAGTGGTTGTGTCTCTTCATATCTGAAAATAGTATATGCAGCTGAGTGTTTTTCTTTTGGATGTCATTCCAACATTGGTTCAATAACCTTCAACCACTTGTATCATTTCTAGGAAGTTGCTATCTTTTTTTAAGGTCAAACCCAGGGATTTTGAAGGGAAGCTACATAGCACAGTAGAGAGATTTTTGAGCCTGGAGTCATTAAGATTTCAGTACAAATCTATCGTCAGACACTTACTAGCATGTGTAACCATGGCAAATCACTTAACTCTTGGTGACCTCAATTTTCTCATTTGTAAAATGGGGAATACAATAGTACCTTCCTTTCAGGGTTGTTGCAAAGATCAAATAAGATTATCTTTAAAATATTTAGCTCGGTGCCTGGTACATGGTAAGCACTATATAAATATAGTTCTTGTTATCATCATCAGCAATGTTATGAATTCCTGAAACAGTATGATGAAACATTAGATCCCTTCATAGAAAAATTTTAAGCATATAATATAAAATATATAGAATTACAGAGGAAACTAGTTCAAGATCAATGGTTGAAAACATTAGTATGTTTTACCACATACTAATCAAATGTAACCCAAATCAATAACTAAAACCTAATGAGATCAAACATTGGTTTCTTCATCTTCCTCATACTGTTTCCCAATATTCATGAATCTATCTACAAAATATATCTTGACTTTTTAACTATTAGAAAACACACTCTGATCTTTATGAAACATGTACTAAATGTATTTCAATGTTATTGATAAAATAACGCAATGTTGGGGTGGCTATGCGGCACAGTGAATAGAGCACCAGACCTGGAGTCAGGAGTACCTGAGTTCAAATCTGAGCTCAGACACTCAACACTTTTTAGCTGTGGCAAGTCACTGAACCCCAATTGCCCTGCCTTACCCCTCCAACAATCAATAAAATAAAATAACACAATGTAGACATTAAAAAGTGCTGTTAGATATAGAAATTATGAGAAATACTTGTCCTAAAATAAAGGAAAGAACAACAAATATCATGTGAACTACAATAAATTTCAGTTTCACACAATAAATATTTATTGAATAGGTTAGGATAGCCAGAGCCATGTACTTTATTAAATAGTGCAGAAGATATGAAGAAAGTAAAGACATTACCCTCTCCCTTAAGTTTAGAATCTGAATAGGATGAGAAGGTGTCTGGGGAAAGACAAGAAGATAATATAGTACAAGGTAGTATATGACAAGATTCAAAGAGATAATAAGCAAGTATCACAAATGTTTAAATAAGGGAACAGATTTTAAGTTGTTTTCTTTTTTTTTTTTTTGACTTTTGGAGGACAATTTTGGGGTTAAGTAACTTGCCCAAGGTTACACGGCTAGTATTTTTGTGTGGGTGTTAAGTGTCTCAGGCTGGAACCGAACTCGGGTCCTCCCGACTCCAGGGCCAGCGCTTTACTCACTGCGCCACCTAGCCACCCCGAGTTGTTTTCTTTTATAGAATTGGGGCATGGGAGTGGAGAGAAAGAGATTAAATAAATCGGGTAAAATTATAATGATGAAGATAATACTTGACCTAGACCTTAGGGATGCATAGTATTTCAGAGAGAAAAAGAATGCAACTAATAGCACTTTAAAATTTATTGTTCCTGTTTCTCCATTCTCAGAAATAGAATAGATAATCAGTTCATAGAAACAGCAATGGAAAGTAAAGTTTAACAAAAAAAAAACCTCATACCTGACTTCAATGAAAATTTCATTTCCTCTGTCACTGAAAGTGTTAAAAAAAATGGTATAAAGGGTAACAGAAAAAATGGATTTGCAATCAAAGAACTTGTATTTTAATCCTATTTTTACTACATTTTTATGGGGCTTATGGGGATCTATATTGCCTACAAAGTGAACTTCATAAAATCCTTTTACTTCCCCAGGCCCCCACTACTTTCTCTGTAAAAATGGGGGTTGGACTAAATTCCCTTATAACTCTAAAATCTAGACTCACCTAAAAAGTAAAATTTAAAAATTTTTACTAGTTATTATTTTTCAGTCTTTTTTTTTCAGTCATGTATGACTCTTTGTGATCCCATTTGGAGTTTTCTTGGCAGAGATACTAAGGTGGTTTGCTTTTTATTATCTTCAGTTCGTTTTGCAGATGAGGAAACTGAAGCAAACAAGATTAAATGACTTGACCAGGGTCACACAGCTAGTAAGTGTCTGAGACCAGATTTAAACTCAGGAAGATGAGTCTTCCTGACTCCAGGTCTGGTATTCTATCACGCTGTGCCACCTAGCTGCTTACAAATATAATCTCATTCGATTTATTTATAAGTGACACCTCTGGAAAATTTAATTTCCTATGTACTCGGGTTGGGCATAAGTCCACAGTATGGTGATATCACCAGGCAAGGACTTTGATCAGTGCAGGAGCTCTACAAAGTGAGAAGTTTAAATGTGAAAGGCACATGGAGGCCATGTGGTCAAGCATATGAAAGTGGTAAGATGCAGAACTGTGGTTGGGAAATAATGATAGTAATAATTATTATTAAACAGATACCTAACTTTTATTATTATTCTTAATACTATTACATTTATGTAGCATCTATAACGTGCCAGGAACTATGCTAAGCACTTTATAAATATTATCTCATTTGATCTTCACAACAGCTCTGGGACATAGGTGCTATTATTACCCCCATTTTACAGATGAAGAAACCGAGGCAGGTAGAAGTTAAGTGACTTGCTCAGGATCACACAGCTAGTAAGTGTCTGAGGCTGGATTTTCAGATCTTCCTGACTGCCAGTTCAGTGTTTTACCTACTGAGCCACCTAACTGCCTCAGGTTTAATCTGGGAGTCACTAAAATAGTGTTACATTTATGGTCAAGTCCTGATTAAGTTTTGGCCATGCATCAGACACTGAGCTAAGGAGACATTGGTGATACAAAGGAAGGCAAAAAACAAGGTCCCTACAAACAAATACAAACATATAAGATCTTTGTAAAAGGAAGATAATATCAGAGGGAAGGAACCCTTTGTAAAAGGAAGATGATATCAGAGGGAAGGGAGGGAACCAGGGAAGGTGAGATTTCCACTTCTAGCTTCAATTCGTTTGTACATGGATTCACTATGATTTAAGGCTATTTTAGCTAAAGCTATCTGCTCTAGTATAAAAGGAAATAATAATAATAAATAAGAAAACTGTGTTATGTGTGTGTGATTATTCAAGTTGCTTACTAAAATATGAGAACCTTCCCTACGCTTTCCCCACATAGATACACACCTTTTACTTCTTTCCCCTAATCCTGCATACATGTACTCCTGCAGCTCTACTACCTCTTTTGCCAAATAAGGCTCCATTTCATAATCTGGACCATGAAAGACCTCTCTCATAGCTACCCAACCATTATTACCTGAGTACAGTCTTGCTATCTATCCCCATCTCTCCTATTATGTGCCAGGCACTATACTAAGGGTTGGAGATAGAAAAAAGAGGCAAAAGACAGTTCCTAACCCCAAAGAGCTCACAGTCTAATGAGAGAGGCAACATGCAAATTAATATATGAAAAACAAGCAATATAATGGATAAATAGGAAATAATTAACAGAGTGAAGGTACTAGAATTAAGAGAAGTTAGGAAGGCTTCCTGTGGAAAGTGAGATTTTAGTTGGGACTTAAAAGAAGCCAGAGAGATTGATACATTATGGGCTAATTAAGAGTTTTTTTGTGGGGAGTGTAGGGTGGGGGTGAGGATGGGGGTGTATAGTTCTAAGATCCATTGTTTATAACACCTTTTTAGAGAAAAAGCAGATTCTGAGTTTCAACCAAATTAGAGGTGAATTTTTGGAAGTAAGCTATTACAAGCTTAGAACATCCAACTACATACATGTCTATCCAAAAATTAATTTCAAAGTTGCTCTCAAGATGTGGCAATGGGAGAAGACAGCAGCATGAGAAGATGAAATCCACAGATAATCTTAAAACCTCACTTTGTCTAATAACTTCACATTTATTCTCCCACAAAAAAAAATACCATATCTGTGAACAATCTGTAAAATTGGCTGGTAGTTTCCTTTTTTGTAATTCGAAGTACCAAATATCTTAGTTTTTCCAGAACACCCCTGATTTTCAACAGCCTATCCCAGGAATGGTCTTCAAGATGCCAAAGGAATTTTGTCTGTAAATACAGGCAAACTGAAGTGCAGAAGGGAATTACACATGTCACCACAGATAGTTGGATTATTCTTAATCTAATTCCAATGAGCCTGGTTCTACCCAGAATTCTGTCAGTCTCAAGCTAAAAGTCAAGACATCACCACCAGCCATCCATTCACTTCCCACTAACTACAGTTCTGATGAAGGCTATTTACTGTATTTACTTCTTCCAGACATGCAGGGGGAATCCACATTACACAGCCTCATATTACTTCAGACTGCTTTTCTTATATGTACCATGTCTGAAATCTGAAGCAACTTTGATCTTTCTTTATTTTGATAAAAGAGGCTTCCAAAATACAGCTAAAAGATATACATTTGAGCCCAGCTCATCATTTCCAGTGACCTCAAAGAATAAAAGTGTGTGGTCTTAGTGTCAAATTGAATTTGTTCTGGCAAACCCTAACCTTCCAGCACCTCTGGTCATTTTCTAAAAGACATTGGGTGCTGGAGTATCTAATGATTTCATTTTGTCCGAATTGCCAATTAATCTTGTTGCTTAGTTTGCTTCACCTTCATCTGTTCATCCTTATAAAAGTAGCAAGTTGAGGTCCCTGCACACCATAGAGAGTGCCCCAGAACATTTCTGCAAAGAATATTTTTCATGGTTCATAACTCACATACTTCTATAAACACAACCCTCAGAGTGTGTGACTTAATGGCATGTTCCAGATGTTTAAAACTATTATACAAAAGCCATATTTTCTTGATCTTTAAGGCTTAGTAGTAGGATGTGTGGGCTAAATATTAAGCTAAAATTATTCTAATCTACAGGGAAAAAATGTGGTGTCGTATGGTGGGGCGGGGGAGACCCCATATGGTGCCAAATGTTGGCAGCTATCTTTTTTCTTCTCAGACAAAAAACTCTTAGGTCTAGGGAAAACAGTATCTCTCGTTAGGTGCCAAAAACAACAGAGATAAATGGTGCAATGATTCTGCCATGTGGAATGCAACACTGCCTTCCCAACTTTGAAAGTTTCATTGTCCAGTAGGTATTCCAGGCGAGCTTGAGAGGATAGGCTCAAAGCATTGCTCGTGCCGGGCTCTCATCTCTCAGGCTTTATAAGTCAAATGATTGATCTTGCACCTAAAAGATGTTATTTTTAAAAAGGACTGTTAAAAAAAATCAGAACCTTGTATTCCACAAGTAAAGAATCACTACAGTTTTATGACTGTGGCTTTGTCTGAGTCATAGATCCTCCCAAGGGAGGTTTACCGCTCTGCTAGTCAGCCATAGGACAAGTGCAGAATTTGCCAATGGCATGAGCAACTGAAATATGATAAAGGTGAGAAAGGATTAAAAGAGGAAGAGTGGAAGCACCAGTACCCCACAAATAAATGAGGCTGATGCCTTATTTATTTCCTCCAGAGAGAGCTTCCTTTGTTAAGGGCCAGAAAAGAAAGGAGGCATACTCAGGCACACTTAGCTTTCCTAGATCCCTGTGTTAGCAATCATAGAAAGTTTCATATTTTTTCTTTTAAGCAAGGAAAGTATTTAAATGTGCATATAGTACAGAAAGTGAGCCATTTGATCTGAAGAATGGGGAAAAAAAAAGTTAAAAGCTTGTTGCCTCCTGCCTAAGGGTATAGGGGTATAATCTCCTTGATTAACATGCAAAGCTAATGGGAAAAGTACCTAATGCTCACTTGTTTCTTTCCTTCAGAGCATTAACACCATTCAAGTTGGTCATTATGGAGCAATAAAACACACACAGTACCCCAATGGCCTGCCCCTTCAATGTTCCTTTATAAGAAACCAGCCTCAGGAAATTATTAATGAGGGGTTAGGAGGTTACACAGCAGCTAAACCCGGAAGAATGTCTGTGGAAAGAAGGCACTACCTATCCAAAAGGGAATAGAAATCCTGTTTTGTGAGAACTGGAAGTTCACATAGGAATTTCTACCCAGCCAAATAACTTAGAAAACATTCTTTCTCTCTCTCTCTTTCTCTCTCTCTCTCTCTGTCTCTGTCTGTCTCTCTGTCTCTCTGTCTGTCTCTCTCTGTCTCTCTTGTCTCTCTCTGTCTCTCTCTCTCTCTCTGTCTCTGTCTCTCTCTCACTCTCTCTCTGTCTCTCTGTCTCTCTCTGTCTCTCTCCCTCTCCTTCCCTCCCCCATTTAAAACTAGTTTTAATGGAATGGTCTTTGTCTACTAATCTACCCCAGTGTGGGATGGAAATGGAGTGCTGAAATTGCCTTTTCCAGAGATATTTAGGAATCTATAAAATTGTGCAAGTGTAGAGACCAATAAGCTCTCTAAAGAGAGCTCTCTAAAGCTGTAAGAAAGGACAACTGGTATTCCCTCAAGTGGTAGATACTCTTTGAAGGCCTAACATTCTAGACTGTTTGCTTTTTTTTTTTCTTTACATCTTCATACTAGGGAATTTAATATCCACATACATACTCCATTAAACTCCCTAACTTTCCAATTCCTCAGCCTCCATGAATACCACGACTGCTCCTTCCCCACCTCAGTTACACATAGGGATGGTCACATACCTGCAAGTATTCCACTTCTCCAAACTCAGATCTTACCATAGCTTACCATTGCTTTCTATCATCCCATCTCTCCCTATTCTTCACTTTTATTGAGTCCTCCAATATCTCCATCTGTCAGTACTTTTTTGGGCCCACTCCTTTACTTTTAATTCTCTTTATTTCCTATCCAATTTCAACAATTCAATATGAGGTCTTTCTTCTTCCATTCTCTTTTTTCTCAAAATCCAGTGGCATCTTCTAACATTCTTTTTTTTTCCTCCAGTCTCTGACAAAGAGGTTGGCCTTGCCAAAGTCAACCCTTCTACGTGTTTACTTTATCCCATCTTCTCCCATATTTCTAGCAGGTTGCCTTCTCAGTCATCCCTTTCCTCTCTTAAGTCTTCAAATTTTCCTCTGAACTTTTTTTTTCTCATACTGGTTCCATCCCCACCTTCAAACAAGCTCAAGTCTCTCCAATTAAAAAAAAATACAAAAACCCTCCCCAAAACACTTTTCATTACACTTTCCTATCTTAAGTGATCATGCTAGTTTTCATATCCATTTTTTTCCAGCCAAACTTGTTTAAAAGGTTATTTACATGAACTTCTTCCACTTGTCCTCTCAATCCTTTCCTCAATACTTTGCAATCGAGCTTCCAATCTTACCATTCAATTGAAATTGCCGTCTCCAAAGGCATCAATGATCTCTGTCTTTTTTCAAAAAAAAGCATCTTTTTTTAACCATTTCCTGTAATTGTTTATATTGTTGACCACTCTCTTGCCTTAGCTGCTGTCTCATCCTAAAACTTTTCAGACTGCCTGGAACCTTCATGCCCTTGAACATCTAAGAATCTCTGTGGCCTCAATACCCTGGAATATCCCTGTGTTAGTCCAGCCTTTCTTCTCCCATCATTCAGTTCTTCTTGGGGCTGTAATTTTGTGGAAGGGTATAAGCCAGTCATTCTTCATTCTTCTCCCAAGATCAGAGAATAGGACTCAACTTATGTACTATAGAGTTTCTTCCTCAAAAACAACTTTTATTTATTTATCTTGCATACAAATACACACACACACCTTTTCTCTCAGAAGTCAATTTTTCAAATTGGTGGGCTATGTGCATAACCATAATTCAGGATAACTGACTTCTTTTCTTCTATACTTTATATATCCCATGTGTGACCACACTAGAGTTAACCCCTTATAGATAAATAATATATCAAAATGCTGACTTATAGAAATCATTTTAAGAAGGAGAGTACTAAATGACATGATTAGTGGAAACAGTGTTAATATAATATATAATATAAAAAATTAACAAACTCTAGATCTAGAAGTTTCACACAATGAATTATATCTTTTGATTGTGTAACCCATGTCCCAGTATCCCAAGCTCTGGGATATCGTATAATTTCTTGAATATTGGAACTTACTGTCCCCCCCGCCCCTCCCCCCCAAAACAATAAGACTCTCTTGATCATTTTGTCCCTATGCAGAGTTGTGTATGGTCTTAGCCCATAGCTGAATATGCTTTGTATCTAGGTGTCCACAGATGGAGAATGTTGCACATAAGTAGTCAAAGTAACAAAATCTATCAGGGATTTATTTCATGTGACAGTACCTAGGGATGATAGAGAAAATACAAAGGAACAACAGTAGCTCACAAACAATGCCCTGGGAAAAAGCACACACATGTGTGTAGATATAAATGTGCATTTCCATATATAGATGTAAATGCACTGTGTGTATGTATATATATATATATATGTGTGTGTGTGTGTATACATATATGCATATATATGAAGATACAATGTAGATATATATCTGTATATATGTGGATATCTTCATATATAGGAGAGAAACAGAGACAGAGCTTTCATGTCTATATCAAACACTGTGCTAAACACTTGGGATGATACAAATAGATGCTAAAAACTTCAAGTAGCTTTTCTAATGAAGGGACAACATCTAAAAGGGAGCTGTAAAGTAAGAAAAGGTGAGGGAAGGGTGGCAGTCTGGAGAGTACAGAGTGGAACCAGGCCCTTGGGCACTTCATGAAATGGAAGTCCAGACCAGAAACTCACCAATCAGAAAGTCAGACAAGAGGGTCATAGGGCAGAGGCATCTCTGGGGTGAGAAGGCTGATGAGAAGGAAAAGTCCTAAGAGTAGAAGAAGGAACATTCCTCACAAAATTAATGTCCATGCCAGACACTCACCAATTAGAACAGAGGCAAGAGAAGGAAACCCAAGAATGGAACCTGGACAACCCTCATATTAAAAATATCAGGAAGAGAATGAGAAGACATAAAATAACTATAATATAATTAGGAAGTGAATGAAGAGTATGGTCTACCTGAAGTCAAGAAAAAAGAGATTATCTAGTAGGCGAGAGAGATGGTCAACAGTATTCAATTTTGTAGAACAGGGGAGAATAATGAATGTGGAAACAGTGGAAAATGGATTCAGTGATTTGGAGGCTATTTCTGTTCTTCCCTCAGAACCTTAAGTATAGGAGTTGATTCACTTAGCTATCCTCAATACCGAGTATAACATATGGTACACTGTAAATATGAAATAAATTCTTTTTGAATTATATTTAATTTAAAGAGTTGAAACTTAAGAGTTATTCTTTAAAATTCTCTTATTTTATAAATGAAGACAGCCTTCCACCCCTGGCCAAAAAGTTACTTTTATTTACCTCTTTCATTTTCAACTTTAAAAAATTGTTTTAAATGATCCTTTAGTTTGAAACCCCATGACCCTATGGCATGAGGGTTAGCTCTCCATCTTGTGTATGTGTGTGTGCATAGCTAGCTAGCTAGATGGATAGAGAGATAGAGAGACAGGGACATAGATAGATAGATGATAGATAGATAGATAGATAGATAGATAGATAGATAGATAGATAGATACATAGATACATAGATAGATACATAGATAGACAGACAGACAGACAGACACATATAAAACCATACTCATAAAGAATCACATGAAATATTCAATATACCAACTTTCTTTTATGCTTATCGCTGCATGATATTTTGTAAAGCTCAGAAACCAAGCAGTCCTATCCAGGAATAAATGACAAGATGTTTAGAATTTTCATTTTTAGTAGCTGATTTCAGTGGAGAATGATATAAACAAAAAATGGAGCCGACATATCCATTCCCCTGTCCCAACGTACTCACTCTTTCTAAACACTCATATTTGTAGAAATAATTAAATGAACATGAAAACAAGGGGGGAGGGGTTCTCTTTCCTAAGGAATCTTAAAGTTTGTGTTGCCTGACATTTATAAGAAATACAGGCATAAACTTTGCAGCCTGGGAAATATCCTATATAAATAGTGAATGGTATGGTTTTAATTTGAAAATGATATAATAAATATTAGAACATTGAATGTGTGCTTTCCTTGAATTTAGAACTCTTTCTCTCTCTAGGGTATGCTTCTGTTTTGTCCAAATGCCAGGATGAAAGACTTCTTGCCCAAGGACTCCTCTCATCCAAACCTGAGAAACTAAGCCTAATTTCTTTTCTCTTTTTGGCTCCCAAAGAAAAATACACACCATTGGATGACTAAGATGAAGCTCCTCTCAAGCATTTTGTTATCATTAACAGGAAATCAAAGTTGTTTGTTTTCAAACACTAAGGGAGATGTGCAATTCCAAAATCCCCTCAAACCCAAAATGAAGCCAGTCAGTTGTGTGTATATTCATGAAACAATGTTTACATGAATGACCACATTGTAAAAAAGGAGACTTTTTTATTGCATATCACAATATGCAACAAGAGACAAGAAATAAATCACTGCTCAGTTTAAAAAAATGTTGAGAAAACTGGATAAAAGTACAAAAAAAGGGATACAACTCTATGTCTCCCTATATTATTCTAGAGGATTAGCAATTCAGTTAGATGATAATTTTATTTAAGAAATAAAACCATACAAGTTCAAAACAAACAGAATGACATGTTAACCTCACTTATGATTGTGAAGTTTATTATTGTTATTATAAAACAAATGGAAAACTTTTGGGGATCAAGTTAATGGATTTGATTAAATATTTTAAAACTTGTACAGTAATGTACAGTATAATGAAAAGAAAAATTAATAAAGTAACAAATTAAGACAAAATATTTGTAATTAACATATCTGGTAAAAGTCCAACAGCCCAAATTTGTAAGAAATTTATGCAAAGCAAGACCTACAAACTTTAATCTGTTCATATGATTTAATCATCTATTGAATTCAGGGATATGAGTCATTAATAACCATCTGAAAATTGTGCAGCCTCTTTTACAAGGCAATGCAAATGAAAAGTGACTTTGATGTGGTATTTCACATATCAAATTAGCAAAAAAGAAAAGAAACAAAACTCAGTGCTGGTTGAGCTTCATGGAAAATTTTACACTATTACATGGTTAGTGGAATTATCCATCAGTGTAGTCTTTCTGGAGAGCAATTAGAAACACATCATGATCATAACCTTTGACCCTGTGACCTATTACTGGGAACTTTGCCACAAATATGATGAAAAAAAGCAAATAAAATACCTATTTGTACAAAATATGTGGCATTTTATTGGTAAAATTAAAACATGGAATAACCTATGCATCTATGTTTTAGAAAATGACTGAACATTTGCCTTATATTGAGGCTATGAAATATTATTGAAAGATAGAAAGTCATATAAAATAATGGCACACACACACACAAAAAAAACTAGAACAGTATGTCTACTTACTGACACAAATCACACTAAAATATAAAAATGCAAACGTATGAAAAGAGAGCATAAATCCATTACTGTCAAAGTATATTTTGTCACAAGTATTTCTAGTCATATTTTTGCGAATATTAGTCATATTCGCATTGTTTTTATTCTGGCTTATTTTTGTTAAAAATGCTATTTACAATACTTTTTTTTTCTTTTTGGAGGGGGGAAGGCAGGGTAATTGGGTTTAAGTGACTAGTCCAAGGTCACAAGGCTTGTACGTGTTAAGTGTCTGAGGTCAAATTTGAACTCAGGTCCTCCTGATTCCAAGGGTGGTACTCTATTCGCTGCACCTAGCCACCCCTATAATACATTTTTTTAATAATATTTATTTTTAGCTTTTGACATTCATTTCTACAAGATTATGAGTTACAATTTTTTCTCCCCATCTTTCCCCTACCCCCACCCCAAAATAGCAAGCCTACTGAATAACCCTTCCTACAATCTGTTCTCTCTTATATCCTCCCCCATCACCCCCCTAACTTTCTAATAGGGCAAGATGGGTTTCTATACATCAGTGCATGTTTATCTTATTTCCTAGTTGCATGTAAAAAATAATTTATTTAAACATGTTTTTAAAACGTTGAGTTCCAGATTTTTTCCCTTCTTCCCTCCTCACCCGCCCCCACTGGGAAGATAAGCAAATCAATACAATACAATATCCCACCCTCCCATTTATTACATTTTCTCCTTTGACCCTAACCCTTTTCAAAAATGTTGGTTTCTAACTACCCTCTCCCTCAATCTGCCCTCCCTTCTCTCATCCCCCCTCTTATCCCCTACCCCCTTATTTTCCTCTAGGGTAAGATACCCAATTGAGTGTGTATGTTATTCCTTCCTTAAGCCAAATTCAATGAGGATAAGGTTGTCCCATTTCCTTTCACCTTCCTGCTCTTCCCCTCCATTGTAACAGTTTTCTCTTACCTCGTTTATATGAGATAATTTATCCTAATCTGTCTTTATCTTTCTCCCAATAAATTCCTCTCTCACCCCTTAATTTAATTTAATTTCTTAGATATCATCCCTTCATATTCAACTCATCCTGTGCCCTCTATGTATACATGAACATACATATGCCCACACTTACATATATATTTATATATACATACACCCTCCTCCAAATACATGTATATGTAAAGTATACATACATACATACATGCATATACACACACATATATTTCCTTCAGCTATCCTCATACTGAGAAAAGTCTTATGGGTTACAATGATCATTTTTTCCATGTAGAAATGTAAATAGTTCAACTGTTAAAAGTTCCTTATTATTTTTTCCCCTATTTATCTTCTCATGCTTTCTTGCTTCTTGTATTTAAAAGTCAAATTTTTTGTTCAGCTCTGGTTTTTTCACCAAGAATGCATGAAAATATTCTATTTCATTGAATGACCACATTTTCCTCTGTAGCATTATACTCAGTTTCGCTGGGTAGGTGATTCTTGGTTTTAGTCCTAGCTCTTTTGACTTCTGGAATATCATATTACAAGCCCTTCAGTCCCTTAATGTAGAAGCTGATAGGTCTTGTGTTATCTTGATTATATTTCCACAATATTCAAATTGTTTCTTCCTGACTTCTTGTAGTATTTTCTCCTTGATCTGGGAACTCTGGAATGTGACTATAATATTCCTAGGAGTTTTCTTTTTGGAATCTTTTTCAAGAGGCTATTGTCGGGTGGCTAGGTGGCTCAGTGAATAGAGCACCGGTCCTGGAGTCAGGAGGACCTAAGTTCAAATACAACCTCAGGCACATAACAAAAAAAAACACACAACTAGCCATGTGACCTTGGGCAAGTCACTTAACCTCAATTGCCCTCCAAAAACAAAACAAAAAAAAAGCCCTGATCTTAGGGGTGGCTAGGTGACGTAGTGAGTAGAGTGCCAGCCCCAGAGTCGGGAGGACCCAGGATCAGTTCCAGCCTCAGACACTTAACACCCACACATACACCAAAAAAAAAAAAATAAAAAACTGTCCGTGTAACCTTGAGCAAGTTACTTAAACCCATTTGCTTTAATTAAAAAAAAAAGATGCTATTGGTGAATCCTTTCAATTCCTACTTTGCCCTCTGGTTCTAGAATATCAGGGCAATTTTGCTTGATAATTTCTTGAAAGATGGTGTTGAGGCTCTTTTTTTGATCATGACTTTCAGGTAGTCCGATAATTTTAAAATCATCTTTCCTGTATCTTTTTTTCCAGGTCAGTGATTTTTCTAGTGAGATAGTTCACATTGCCTTCATTTTTTTTTCATTTGTTTGGACCTTTTTTTTTAGTATTTTGATTTCTCATAAAGTTATTAGCTTCCAGGTGTTCCTATCTAATTTTGAAGGAGTTATTCTCTTCAGTGAGTTTTAAAAATTCTTTTTCCATCTGTCAAAATTGGCTTTTTAAGGCATTCTTCTCCTCACTGGCTTTTTGGCCTCTTTTACCATTTGAATTAGTCTAACTTTTAAGTCTATTTTTAAAGTTAGTCTATGTTTTTAAGTCTATATTTTAAGTCTATTTTTATTTTCTTCAGTGTATTTTTGGGTCCTTTAGCAGGCTGTTGACTTGCTTTTTATGATTTTCTTGCATCATTTTCATTTCTCTTCCCATTTTTTCCTCCACTTCTTTTACTTGATTTTTGGCCTGTAACCAGTTCATATTTTTCTTGGAGGCTTTCAACGCAGGAGTTCTGATTATGATGTCTTCCTCCCGCTCCATGCCTTGGTCCTTTGTGTCCACAAAAAAGGATTCTATGGTCTGTCTGTGCTTCCTCTGCTTGCTCATATAGCCAGCCAATTACTTGACCTTTGAGCTCTTTATCATGGTAGAACTCTGCTTCCAGAATGGAGAATGCTTTGTCCCAAATCGCTGGGGTTTTTGCAGCTGCCAGAGCTATTAGGAAGTTGTCCTCTCTACAGCCCCCACAAGCTTTGGCACCTGGCAACACACCCCAGGACCACCTCATACTGTGATACAAGATTCAAGCATGTTAAAGCAAGAATGATTACCCTCTGAATGGTCACTTTGTCCCCTTACATTCTGCAGGCCAGGAGTTCCTGAGGCAGCCACACAGTTGCACAGCTGTCACACCTCTGATGGTTCTAACTCCAGGGGACAGGGCCCAGACTGTGCTCTTCTGTCCCCTTCATTCCAACAGAGTTCCTCACTTACCTTTTACTTTGTCTTTGGTGTTTATGGTTTGAGAAGTCTGGAAACTGCCACAGTTGCTGGTGATCCACTCTCCTGAAGTCTGCTGTGGCCCCTGCTGGTCAGGGCTGCCCTGGGGCAAGAACCGTGTGGCTCACATAGGGCTGTGCTCAGCTCCCAGCAGGCTGCAATAGACTTTTCCTGTCAACCTGCTGAGCTGCCTTCAGTGGGAAATTTGTTTCTCTCTGTCACTTTGTGGGTTCTGTAGCTTTAAAATCTGTTTAGAGTAATTTTTTTTACAGGTATTGGAAGTGGCTGGAGCTAGAGCCCATGCCAAGTATGTGCACTCCACCATCTTGGCTCTCCCCTCCCCTATAATACATTTTTGAAGTGATAAATGACACTGATAGTCATTCTCTGCACAATAAACCACACTCACAAAGCTTCATTTAAAAAATATTTTTTTCTGTAAATTATAAATTATAAACTTATTTATAAATTATAAACAATTGTTAAAATTTTATCAGTGGGGCTCCTTTACACACTTTTACTAAGCCCAAGCAAAAAAAGATCCAAGGAGTCATCCCTCTAGAGTTATTAAATATGAAGTCAGACATTAATTACATCTTCCAGTTGTGAAATCAGACATGGGATTCCTTTTAGAGATTAGCAAATGTGATTTATCACACCATAAGAGAGTAGTAATGCATAAAAAGCTTTACTAGGTCTAAAGGACTTACCCTTACTTACAAAACTTACCAGATGAGGGTGTTATGGGGTTCCTGACAAAAAAAGTAAAAATAATAATCAATTCCTCCCCCATGTCTATACACAAGAACTTGTAGTAATGCCTCTATGTATAAAACACTATTATAGTATAAAAGATGCTAAAATTCTTCTAAGTTAATGTATGAAAAAGACCTCATACAATTAAATTAAGGCATGGATTTCTGATTTAGTGTTTCTCATGCATGCCAATAATTCAGTTTACCTGTAGCAAGAGGTTAAAGATAATATCTTTTTTTTCTTTTTGTAGATAACCTGCTACATCAAGCTAAAAGTCAAAAGCAATGATGGCAGTAGTAGGGGATAGGACTTCCAAAGAATATGCCACACTCTTATCTATTTAGAAGCACTAAATTAAGATTCAGGAGATCTGGGTTAGAATCTAGTCTTTGCAACTAGCTAGCT
This sequence comes from Petaurus breviceps papuanus, assembly GCF_028583685.1. Lineage (NCBI taxonomy): Eukaryota > Metazoa > Chordata > Mammalia > Diprotodontia > Petauridae > Petaurus > Petaurus breviceps. The sequence goes on from NW_027186473.1 coordinate 63,481,039, forward strand.
GTGGACAGGTCACAACTTTACAAGAAATGTAAATTGGATCTAAATTAATAATTTGCTAAGTGGCCTTTAGGGTTAAAAACGAGTTATCTGTGAAAACAAATAAACAAAACTACCAAAAAGAGAAACATGACTCTAATTCACTAATTTGCTAGTGATTCTTCCCTGGGCTAGCTGTTTTTGTCAAATACTGATATGCCAATCTAAATATTTATGAACAATTTAAATGGTATCCCAGTAACGAGAACATTACTCAGATTTAGAGAGTACTGTGGTACATGGTGAGAGAAGTAGACTGCTGAAGATAGGAGTTCAAATCCCAGTTTTGCTTTTCACAAACTATGCAAAGGTGAACATGGCACTTCATTGGGTCTAAGTTTCCTTGGTCACTAAAAAAAAAAAGGGAGAGTAGAGTGTGTTAGATGATCTCTTGGATCACTAAAGGCAGGGGAATGACAGGGTCAGATTTGTGTGTCAGGAAAATGAGTTTAGCCGATATGTGGAAGATGGATTGCTGCATTAAGGGAAGAGAAGCCAGAAGTATAATTAGGAAGGCCATTGCAAGAGTCTGGGTAAGAGAGATAAAGACCTCCCTTAGAGTGGTGCTCAAGAGAAGAAGGACAGATGTGGGAAATGATGGGAAATTTGTGACAAGATTTGGCACATGACTTTGTTTTGCATTCATATGGAACCCATACCGAGTTATTCTTTTGAGTGTACAGTTGCTGTTAACATGTGCTTGCTCCCATGATTTCATAAGCAGTTCAGGAGCTACTTAGGAACCTATGTTTGCCAGCTGCCTCAGAGGACAGGGTCTCCATTTCCAGCAGAGGATTTGGCAAGCCTGTTGCGTTTTTCCCCCTCCTGTGGATTCTGAAGTTATGTTATATGCTGCAAAGCCAGGAGACAAATCAGGTTGATTAAAGATGCCATATATCTTACTGGAGTTTCCACTAACCTTTAATGTAACTTCAAGTCCTTTATAACTTAGCTTCTAGAATATCTTTCTCAAATGCTCTTTTCATCATTTCACCTTGCATAGAAAACCTAGAGGAGCTCCCTCTTGCTTACTATATTTCTTTTTGCTTTTTTTTGGAGGGGGGAAGGCAGGGCAATTGGGGTTAAGTGACTTTCCCAAAGTCACACGGCTAGTTTTTTTGTGTTAAGTGTCTGAGGTTTGATTTGAACTCAGGTCCTGCTGACTCCAGGGCAGGTGCTCTATTCACTGCACCACCTAGCTGCCCCTCTTGCTTTCTATATTAATGGCAAAAGCTTTGGTCCAGCATTTAAGAATCTTCTCTCATTGATTGCTTTCTATGCTTCCCCCAACCCACCAATCCATTTTCTTTACTTTTTCAAAACTTAAATTATATCTCTTCCAGATTCTTTATGTAACTTACCTCCTTTCACTTTTCCACATTGTACAACAGGGTCATCTGAATAGTTGATTTTTCCTGTATTAGTTTGTTGACATCTTCCTCTATAAATATGTGCTTTAACAGTTTTATGTATGTTGGTTCCCTCAATTACTAGATGCTATTCCCTGACAGAAGGATAGTTCTGCCCTTTATTATATCATCCCAGAACTTTAGGATAGTGCTGCACAATAGGAGGTATTCCACACACAAGGTGACCTGGCTGATCTAGCATAGGTAAATGGGAATTTGAAAGAAGAGGATGCCAAGCCTCCTGCTGAGAACAAAAGAAGTCAAATCTAAAATGAGAATTGGGAATTGTTCCTCAATTTTAATCTGTCTAGCTAAGTAGTCCCTTGCTATTTGTTCAAAAAAGAACTAGGTCTCAAATCACAGAGAAAAGTTGTAATGTCTATCAATGTCTATTGTTTTTCTTTTTTTATTTTTTAACTCTGGTGTAGTTATTTCCTTTGCCAGACTTCCCACAGCACTAAGCTGCCAGTACAAGATGATGCCATCAGTATTTGAAGCTTTGAAGGCTCACTGGAAGAAACCTTTGGTAAAAATTAATCATTTCCTCTAAAGGATGAACAGAGGAGCCAACTATTATTGAATAACATTACAGGATGAGTAAATTCTATGGTATTGACAGCAACTAGGGAGTTTCCTTAGTTCTGATCTTCACTTGCAATAACATTGGACAAACATTCATTAAGCAACTATTATTTCAAGTTCTCAGAAAAACATAAAGTTTAGATAATACATCTTTGTTGGGGGAGGAGGAGAAGAGTTTACATCACATACACAAATACCTCTAATACAAAAGTGACACACCATTCTCATATGTATGGAAGAATTTGAGAAGGTTTTAAAAGTATGGGTATACTTTTAGCAAAAGAAAGTTGAAGTTTTCAAAGTACAGATAACAGTGAGTAAAAGCACACAGGAGAGAAAGTACAGGCTTAGTATAGGAATAAGCAGGTAGCTCTCTCTCTCCCTGTAACTGGAGCACAAGGCACATGACAGTATATAAGTTAAGTGTAGAACAGTAGGATGGAGATTGTGATGAAAAAGCCCTTTATGATGTGGTAGGCAATAGAGAAGCACTAAAGAAAACTTTTTCTGGCAGCTAGGAGACAAATGGATAGAGTACTAGAGTCAGGAAGATCTCAGTTCAACTTTGGCCCCAGACTCTTTCTACTGTGTGACCCTGGGTAAGTCACACCTCAGTTTCCTCCTCAATTAAATGTGGATGATAATAGCACCTCTGAGGATCAAATGAGGTAATAATCATAAATCCCTTAGCCTAGTGCCTGATATACTGTGTTATCTATATGAGTGGTAGCTATTATTATTAGTGATATTGCTAACAGATAGAAGGAAAGTACAGGTTGATATTTTTGTCTTTATCGTTTTATTAGGATAAATGACCTAAAAGAAGAATAATTAACATCTGTTTTAGTACTACTCCCTAAGGGCCATGGAACTTTTCCACCTAACTTTTAACTGAAACATTCCTGTGGGTTGCCTCCCCATTAAAATGGGAGATCTTTGAGTATTAGATTGTCTTCTTTTTTCAATATATATCTGCAGGCTTATCACAGGTTTTTTTTTTCTTTTTTGCATACTAAACAATTAAAATGATTGATACATTCATTCAATGTATATATTATAAGAATGTAGGTGAGCATGGAAGAGAATCTTCCCTATTCATTATTATAGATATCTAACACTCCCATAGGCCGCCAGTTGAAAGTTTGTTTGTTTGCTTGTTTGTTTCTTTTTTTCCTTAGAACTCTTCAGCAAGTTTTTTAAGAGTAAAAAGGAAAAACTCAGGTCTGTGAAACTGCTTTCCTATAAGCAGAAACACCTTGGCATATGACATTTTTTTTTCAAATATGACAGATGAATGTCACACATGCCTAGTTATAACAGCTGTTATTGCAAGACTGGTGTTGTTATAGTCACTGTTAAATCCTAACTGTTGTTAGATTTCTACTTGGCATAGCTGTAGTTATGAGCATACTCCTATATGCCAGGACAGTTATTTTATAATTAGTCCAGACATGCCTGTGCCCAGAAGGAAAATTTCAATTTCCATCATATTTTTATTTTGTTTCCCCTGGAACAGAACATACTGCTACTATAAAATTATGATAGAACACAAGTTTTCATACAGGAATTGTACAGGCAGATGCCTGTTATCCAAGATGGAGCAAATGTATTGATACTAAATGCCTAGAAGTTTAATTGTGTGCTTTCAACAGTAGAGTAAAACATTAACAATGGATTTCAAGATATTACCAAAAAAACTAGTTTCAGTCGTTATTCCCAAGGTAAACTATGGTCAAGAGCCCGTAAAACATAATACACATCCCTGAATTTGGACTGCAAATCTATCACTTAAACATCTAGTAAATGACCCAATTTGTTTACATGGCCCTGTAGCTTTTATGGCCTTTCCATAAAAAAGTTATTACATCCATTCCCTTTATTTTGTTTAAGAGTGTTTGAATGAGCCCCAGAAACACAGGCCAGTTAAACAAGCCCTCCTCAGATGGATGTAGCCTCATATAACTCACCACTACCAGGGAAAATTTCAGAACAATGTTTGCTGCTTGGAAAGGGCACACATTTCCCCATACCCAAAGCATTTCCTGTGCCTTCTGTCATTCTAAATTTTCAGTGAAGATATTCCAGAAGTCCCCTTTCCCCCTTTTTTCCCCCAAGTAGAAGCTGGGTGGTGACAATCTCTTGCCAAAGCTTTACACATCACAATATCTGGCTATGGCATTACTGATCTTTCAGAAACCTGCAAAGGGAGAGTTGGCAAAGAAGCCCAAAATACAGATGACCTAATTTAATTTCTAACACATAATTGCTACTTCTAAAGGAAACCATTTTTTAGAGTAGTTTAATAGTGTCCAACTGATGCTTATTAAAAGTAATTGATACAGAATATACATAAATTTTGTTCCATAAAAATGGACTCTCTTATTTCTCGAACCTAGAAATCATTTAATTCCTCAGTTTCCCCTTCATAAGCACAGTTTCCCCTTCAAGCAAATCTAAAATCCCAGGAAAGCAGTGACAGCTTGCTGAGAGGTAAGTATCAATCTATCAGTCAGGTATTGTGGTTGCATCTCTAAATATCCCTGATCCTACACACACTTGTTATTTTAGGGCTGCTGCTTTACTTCAAAACATGGACAGTTTTGCTGTTGAACATCAAACTGAGGATTAGTTGCCATCAGCTAGAGGCCATAACACCTCTTTCCAATATGCCAGAAACTTCATTTAAAAGGATGCATGAAAAAAGCTAAATTTGATTCTGGACATCTTCTACTATCCTAGTCTTCTCTATTGTACTACATGACTCAAAGATACAGTAACCTCACTAGCTGGGTCATTACAATTATTGTTGAGCCTCAGTTTCTGAAACTGAGTGGTTGCTGGTAGGGTTCTTAATGTATATCCTATGAAGTATTTGTGTGTGTTTTTTAATAACAGTAATTTCTTTTTTTTTTAAGCAATCGGGGTTAAGTAACTTTCTCAAGGTTACACAGCCAGTTATTTCTGGGTGTGGTGCTGAGTATCTGAGCCCAGGATTCAATCTCCAGGTCATACTAACACTGGAGCCAGTGCTCTTACTCGCTGAGCCACCTGGCCGCCCCTAAAAACAGTTATTTCAATATAATTTATTTATTTTATGTCAATGCATTTTATTTTACACATTGAAAAGCATCATTTTCTGATAAGAAGGTGCATAAGGCTTTACCTTCATGGTGCAAAAAAGGTTAAGAACTTCTGTATTAGATAATCTCTAAGGCACTTTCCAACTTTTCTATGATTAATCCTCCAAAACAAAACAAAGCTACAAACAAAATAAAAATGCACAGCTGTGTATAGCTCCACTGAGTTTAAATCCTTTGGAGAAAAAAGAACAGAACCCTTCTTTCCATCCCACTACTTCCCTCACTCTCCTGCTTCCCCCATGCCCTTCCATCCTTTAATTGATTGCACCATAAACCTTTTTCCAGAAGGGCAATCCCTCCTTTGAGTTTGCCCCACCTTCTGCATTGTAGGGGCTGCCTAAGCATCATTTATGAGGTCCCTTTCGGTACTCATGATTTGCCTATGCATACAAAATTCATAGAGCTTTCTGTTTCTTTGATAAATTATTAAGGTTTTACTGTTAGTGCTCATTTCCGTGAATTACTGGCATAGATCATATTGGTTCTTATCTGTTCTTGGGGATAAGAATTCAAATACTCCTGGGATAATTGACTACAATTATGATTGAACTTCTCTGGAGGTTCCTTTACATTCCAAAGAGGACTTTGCTAAAAGTGCCAGAGGGCACTGAGTTTCTACTGTATCCTTAGGCATTTTGCCTGGCACTCATAATTATTTATCTTTGAATTCTAGCAATATAGAATGAACACTCTCAGTGTAACTTTTAATCAAAACCTAATGAGAATCCGGCTTTAAAATGAATATGGATAAGGGAACTGGAGATGCTTTTTCTAGATTTTGTTCACATTTTAAGCAAATGTTCATACTGGGTTCACTGATTAAAATACCCCCAAATGTCATCTAAAAAGAAATGGTAATATTTTAATGACCTCCAATTTGCATTTCTAATTCCCTGGGTTCTATGAGCTTGCATGGTTGAAAGTTAAATGAGGAACCCTTCATTTCTCAATGAAACAACAACGAAAGATAAATACAATGTCTCTTTAAAAGATAGACGTTCCCAGAAAAAAAAAAATCAGCAAAAATAACCAGCAGAAGTAACATGAAATAAATAGTAAAGTCTAATGTGTTCTTTACACAAGTGCTGGACTCTGCAGTGGGTCAAAAGGCAGGTGCAGAGACCAGCTGGGGCACATTAAGAAAGAGAGACACATTTCTACTCTGAAAACACTGAGCGGCTCAGAATAGCCTCCCTTCCACAGCTGCACAAGGCTTCCCTAAAATGTGAATCCCATGACATTAGGATACTTCATATACCAAGACTAGGTGCATTGCAGACCTTTAGATTAAACAGTGCAATAATTTTCCAGTACTAAGCAAATGGTCTCATTAATACTCACTAGAGTATTTTTTTTAAGTAATCATATGTGGAGAGTAATTAAGGTTCACATTAATCACAATACATCTCTCCATTTTTTGTGGGGTTTTTTTTTTTGTTTTGTATTTTGGTGTGTGTTTTGGAGTGTCTTTGTTTTTGCACTTTAAAAGGTTCACTGAGCTAACAAAATTCATAGCCACCTAGGTGATGAAGTTGCTAGAGCTCTGAAGTCAGGAAGCTCTGTGTTCAATTTTGACCTAAGAAACATTACTAGCTGTGTGACACTGGGCAAGTCACTTAATCACTCATTGCCTCTGTTTTTAACTTTTTTTTTGTCTCAGTTTCTTAATCTGTAAAATGGAGATAATGCTAGCAGCCACTTCATGGAGTTGTTGTAAGGATCAAATGAGATAATAATTGTAAAGTGTTTAGCGGAGTACATTATATGTACTATATAAAAGTTAGCTATTATTAGCATTATTATTATTGACAGTCACTATCTCCTAGGTTACTTAGACACCTGGAGGCATTATAGCAAAGTTTATTTTCTGCAAAGAGAGCTTTATGTCACATGAAGGAATATGCATGCATGCATGTATTTATGTATGTATGCATGTATATATGGAGATGATATATATCTTTATATATCTATATCTATATATTCAAGCCATATTCCTACCATTTTCCTGTCATAACTAATTATTCTGGCTAACGAGCATAAGCTCATTATGTTTTTTCTTTTTTCTATACGTTGAAGAACAAGTAGGGTCTAATACCTAGCACCCTGAGGCAAAGTACTAATTTTTAGTTACAATTTAGCTACCTGTAAGAGTTACTATAGTATCCCTAAGTTTTCATTTAGTTATTAGAAATGCTTGCAGGCTAAACTGCAAAAAGGGTCAAGATATATGCATTTAGCTTGTTTTATTAGAATTGAATAGTGCTTTAATAAACTTGTTGAAATTATGTAATTTAAATGTTATATCCTAAGGGTATAAAAATGAAAAATCATGAGATTTAAAAAAAAGGATCTTCAAAACATAATACCAAGCACATACATTCATATGTAATATCAAGTAAACACACACACACACACACACACACACAAAGTCACAAAACCCAAATCACATTTGGAATCTAAATGTTTAAGTGCTAAACCTGAAGACTTTGGGCTTTAAAAAAAAAGTGTTCATTTTCTTTCATGAAGAAAGACCCTCAAGCACTAATTGAAAAGTGTGCATAAGAATACTTCTATATTGTACTTAAATTCCAATTGAGAAAGAGAGGGAGGGAGACCAGGAAACAAAGAAGAAAGCAAGGAAGTGAGGAAGGAAGGACTATGTGCTTACAATTGAATTTTTAAGCTAAAGAGGAGTTTAGGGTCCCCAGTGTACATATTATTTAAATCAATTAATCATGAATTTTTCCTTCAGCCATAAATAAAAGGATAGTTTACTAAATTTCCAAATGATATTTTGAACTTTTAGAAACTGTCACAAATTGCACATTTCATCAATATTTCAAGACCTCATTCAAAGCATTTCCAATAAATATTATGCCTAGTAATTCTCATCAGAGCGCCTTGCACATAGCAGTCCCTTGATAAACATTTGCTAACTGAATTTCTAGAAAGTGATATTCAAAAATTTAAAAGAATTCAATAGTTTATTTTAAATAAACTTTTTTTTCCCTGAAACATAACAGAAGTACTCAACTCAGGAAGTTTTAGTGTGATCAAATTCTTTCAGGCACTAAGTCTAAAACACCTGCTTATCTTCTCAAGTTTGGCATTCTTTATTTTCCAGAGTTTTAGAATTATAATCCACGTTCATTATACATGCATATGAATATATAACCATTATAACTCTATTGAATGGAGACACCTAAGTGAGAAGTGAATACAATTCTGCTCTGAAAATACAGTACAGTACCACAAATTAGGGCTTGTCAGAGGGCTAGGGTGAAAGAGAAGCTTCATTTTATTCATTGGGAGAACTTTTTTTTTTTTTTTTAAAGAAAAAATGACGAAAAGCTTCTTTCCCTGGGGCAGTCACTATTTTTGGATTGGTTCCCTAGAGTCTCCTTTTTTGTCTCAAGGGTTTCTTTCTAGGTACCTGTAGGGCATGCTGGGGAGTTTAAGTGGATAGGCAATGCTGAACCATTGCATTTGCAAATTAAGGTGCACATGTTTTCTTTGTTGCTGTAGTCACTTTTGACCCAGTACAGCCCAATCCACTTACTTTTCCCCTCTAAAAGAGACAGGACTAGGAGGCTTTTCCTCAAACTAAGATTCATTTGCCCCAAGGGCAGGATAAAACACAAGTAAAAAAGTAAATCTGGAACTAAAGAAAGTAAGGCCAGAAAGTAAAATACTCAGAAAGCAGGATTAGGGACTCAGACCCCTGGAGGAGAACATTTACTTTAGGAAACTGGCAGTGGTTAGAGTGATTACTCAGCACCATGGCAACAGGAAGGGGCTAAAGCAAGTGAGCTCATTGGAGTCAGAGTCACAGAATCTCAGGGCTGGGAGGGCACTTATTAAATCATCCAGGGGAGAAATGAGACCTCAGACAAGACAGCATTATTTAAGACACTGACAAACCTACACTCATCAAATATTCACCATAACAAAGAATCAATAAAATACAGATTAAATAATCAATCCACTATTTAGAGGGGGCCACATTCTAATAACGTTGCATTTCTTTCTCTTTTTGTAACCTGGAAATTAAGGATTTTCCCCACCATAAACTTAAAAGTGCTACTTAATGATGATCCATTATTTTGGGCCTGCCCTGAGGTCATGCAGCTAGTCAATATCAGTGAGACCTTGACCTCCAAGTCTGAGGTCTGTCTGTCTGTCTCTCTTCTTCTTTCCTTCTTTCTTTCCTTCTTTCTTTCTTTCTTTCTTTCTTTCTTTCTTTCTTTCTTTCTTTCTTTCTTTCTTTCTTTCTTTCTTTCTTTCTTCCTTCCTTCCTTCCTTCCTTTCTTTCTTCCTTTCTTCTCTCTTTCTCTCTTTTTCTCTTTCCTTTCTCTCTTTATCTCTTTCTCACTCCCTTTCTTTCTTTCTCTCCCTTCCTTCCTTCCTTCCTTCCTTCCTTCCTTCCTTCCTTCCTTCCT
>NW_027186473.1:63490654-63503179 GCF_028583685.1 Petaurus breviceps papuanus
CCTTCCTTCCTTCCTTCCTTCCTTCCTTCCTTCCTTCCTTCCTTCCTTCCTTTCTTCCTTCCTTCCTTCCTTTCTTCCTTCCTTTCTTTCTCTCTTTCTTTCTTTCTTCACCCATTACACCAAGTAGCCCATTTGGAATATAACTTCGGAGGTAAGTACATCAGCATCTAGAATAGATTGTTTCTAAGGTCCCTCCAAGTTCTAACATGGCAACAATTCATACATGAACACAATATATGTTCTTGGCCCCAATTCTAATCACCAACCCCACCTGCCACACTCTTCACAAATATAAAAACTTAAAAAAAAAAAGTTAAACAGAAGATGCTACAATGTGAGAAGGGAGATTCCACCCTCCACAAGCAATTTACAACTACAGTGGTTAATACAGCATCAATGTCCTGTGTCTACTATCAATGTACTGTAGTTTTATTTGTATAACCTGGTCTTACTGATCTAGGTCAGCTGTGTGACCCCAAAGGGATAAGAAATTTTTTATAACTGAATATTCAAGTAATCTATTCTAAGCTTGTTGTGTTCGGTAAAATTGTGGGGGGGGGGCGTTGTTGTTTTGTAAATTATGTTTTGGAAAAATTTCATATTGAGTTTCCCTTAAATGAAGGATGTCTATATTTTATCATTTCCTTAAAGAAGGGTATACTTCTGTTTGTTTACATTTACTTTCATAAAGTGTTTCATGTATATTTTTTTTACAGCATTGTCAAAGGCATTCAGTTCTTCCAATAACTTGCTTGGTGACCTTGAACAGATTCACTTCTTTGACCCTCAGTCTCCCTACTTATAAAATGAGTGCGTTGGATTAGAGGACCTCTGAATTACCTTCCATCTCTAACTCTATGATCTTATGATTTATAAAATGAAGGAGTTGGATATTATTTCTAATATCCTTTCAGATATAAAATCCTACCACTGTTTTATTCTAATTAACTGACCACTAAACATGGCAAACAGATTCCATTACCTTTGGGGAATGAGAGTACCTTTGGCATAAACTACAATACTCATCAATAGATGTTCAATTTCCTCACTTCAAATTCCTTAGCCAAACTCATTCAGGTTACCTCTTCTATGGGCAAAATGGCACCTAGACACATCCTTTTTATGAAGTTCCAATCCCTTTTTTCAGGGAAGTCTATAGGAAGTTAGGTAGGGTACACAATATCTTAGTAGGATTCACCATATTTAAGACAGATAATTAAAGCATTAAAGAAATAAGTGTTTGTTTTGTTATTTGATTTTCTCTGGAAATGTGGGACAAATGTAGAACCCATTGGAATGGAATAAAAATAGAGCTTCTAGTAATCTGTCTTTCTAAGTTAGCACTGGAAATCTCTCTCTCTCTCTCTCTCTCTCTCTCTCTCTCTATATATATATATATATATATATATATATATATATGTGTGTGTGTGTGTGTGTGTGTCTGTATTTAAGTGTGCATATGTGTGCATATGCATGTGTGTATGTATATATATAAATACATATACAAACACACATATATGTATATATGTATGTGTGTATGTGCATAGGCACTGTGCAATTGGAAAAACCCCTGTTGGGGAGGTAAGAATTCAGCTGAATTTTAATAGTTGTAGGGGGAAGGAAATGCATTCCATGAATGGGTGGAAACATGGGCAAAGGTTTTGAGTCATTAATGAGGTCAGTCTTTTGTTTGGGGGAAGGGGGGAAGGTTGTGGATAGTAAGAGGGTAGCTTAGCTAAAGCATAGGGTTAGTGTCTTCACGCAGAGAGAATATATCTAGAGGATGGAAGATTTGTAAAATGGAGCAGAATTTATATTCCATTTTCTAGACAGAGTTGAGTCATTTGAGGTTTCTGTGCAAGGAAGTGACATAATGAAATCAGTGTTTGAGGAGGAAAAAGTTTGGTGGCAGTGAGGTGGATAAGACTAGGGAAAAGAATGAGAACATATCAGGGCTTGGTAACGAAAACAAGGAAAAGAAGACAATAGAAGTAGTCTATAGCTGCTGATTCCATTTCCTTTCCACCCTCATTTCTTAATTCTTTACAATCTGACCTCTATCCTTTTTCCTGTGTCCCTAATGGGCTCTTCTCAGGTTACTCCAAATTCATTGGTGATCTTTTGTCTTAATGCTAAATGATTTTCCTGATTCATCTGAAACAGTTATGCATCCCTCCTTATTGATATCATTGCATCTCCTTGGCTTCCATGACACTGACCTTTCTTTCCATTTACATTGTCTACTTTTTTGTCTCCTTCTTAACTACTTACTTTGCTGGCCACTCATCATCTTCATTGCCTTTGAATTCAGCTGTCCCTAAGTTTCCATCCTTTGTCCTCTTTTCATTCTTCCCTTTATACATGCTTATAACTTCAGATATCACCTTTATGATTCCCCTTTCTCAAACTCTATTTAATGCTCACTCCATTCCAATATTTCCAAATATTTGTTGGATATTTTCACTTTGATATCCCTCTGACACCTCAGACTCAGTAACAATATGTCCACAAATCTTGAACTCATTTTCACCCCATATCTATCCTTTTTCTTCAGTTTTATTTCTATTGCTGGAATCATTTATTTTTTTTTTCCATCAAGCATGCTCAAACCCTCAGTCATCCTTGAATCTAAACTTTCCCTCTCCTAATACAAATCTGTTATCAAGTCCTGTCGTTTCTACCTTTGAAATAAATTCCATGACCGGATTCCTTCTCTTCATTGTCCCTAAAGATACCCTAGATCAGGCCATCACCTTTGCTTGTCTTAGATTACTGGAATAACCAAATTGGTCTATCTTTTCAGATTCATTTCCAACTTGTACTTTACATGGCTGTCAAAATAACCTTCATCATATTCTGGTGATAGTCTTACTTGATAAAACAAACAAATAAACAAAAACAACAACCTCCAAAGGTCCCCTACTTTTTACCGAATAAAACAAAAATTCCTATGCCTAGCATTCAAGGCTCTACCATCTGGAACTATTCTGCTTCTCTAGTCTTGTTTCCCACTACTCACATTCTTCCTAGAGTCAAACATTACTTGCTATCTCCCATACATACCAGGTTGAAAATTTATTCAGTATGGTTTATATCATATCTTGTATCTCCTTCTCCTGTCCTTTTTACATAACAGACACTTAAATATTTATGGAATAAATAGGAGAAAGAACAATAAAATATGGCATCTTTTTATCATCTAGTCAGGGAAATATATATTTAAAACTACTAAGGCCTTCATTAGAATAAAATGCAAATCAGTGCTTACAGACATCCTCTGGCCTCTATGGATAGCTATGTGGCACAGTGGATAGAGTACTAGGTCTGAAGTCAGGAAGACTGATCTTCCTGAGTTCAAATTCTTCCTCAGGTACTTGATAGCTATGTGACCCTGAGTAAGTCATTTAACCCTACTTGTCTTAGTTTTCTCATCTGTAAAATGAGCTGAAAAAGGAAATAGGAAACCACTTTAATATATTTGCCAAGAAAATGCCAAATGAGGTCACATAGTCTCTGACATGACTGAAAAATGACAAAAATCTCCAAGAAACTCTTTTTTTTTTTTGCAGGGGAAAGGCAGGGCAATTGGGGTTAAGTGACTTGCCCAAGGTCACAGGGCTAGTACGTGTTAAGTGCCAGAGGCTGGATTTGAACTCAGGTCCTCCTGATTCCAGTGCTCTATTTACTTTGCCACCCAGCTGCCCCCTCTAAGAAATTCTTTTAGCAACCAAATAATACAAAACCCCTGATGTAAAGATGAGGCTACAAATAGCATTTCCCAGATAATCACTGAAAACTATAAATGTAATGAAAATCGCCTTATACTATGATTTACATCTATACGAATATGCAAAGTTCATATTGATTGTCTTTTTGTATCACTTCATAATGTAGGCATGTAAAGGAATTAAATGTATGTGACCTGTTCATTCAAGCTACAATGTTCTTAGAAGCAAACTCTAGGATTAAGTGTGATTTTATCACCTTCCCAAGCTAAAACTGATTTTCTATTGAAATAAATCTCTAAAACTACAATAGAGAATTAATGAGTAAATATGATCCCATGTATATATTTTTCCCATTTAAAGCAAATTTTCTGGAATATGTATAATCTGCAAAGTAAGGTCAAGCTTTATTCAGAGGCTGAATTTTGATAATTTCCCTGAAATATTCTTAGGGTAATAATTCAAGATCCCTCTTTATAAGGGCTCTGATCTTGTTTAATACCTATCTTTTATACAATTATGCATGGATCCACTTTCTTATTTGAACTGGAATATGATGAAACCAAAATAAATTGTTCTCTAAATCTTCAAGATCTTCTTCTTGAAAATAGTCATAAGGGTTTAGAAGAAAGTTGGTGAAAATTTAAGGGGAGACCCATTGGTTTTGGGCCTGTTCAAAGTCAAAATTACAGTCCAAACCTCTAAGGCCCAGGGAAATGAAAAGGGAAAAAGGAATAGGGGTAACTTAAGGGACAGTCATATGGAGGGTATATTATTTCTTAATATAAGAGAAAGGAAAATTAAAATGTAAAATTAGGTGAAATTTTGGAGCACTTTTATGCATTTAAACAAACAGTATAGAATTTTTAGATATATAAGACACAAATACATAATCCTTTTATATGTTTTCATAACTTTTCAATTCATTAAAATTCTCCTATCCTGTCTCTTTTTGCTCCCAATGATATAGAGAGGTAGCAAGTCATTTAAATATACATTTTTATTCTTTAATTACTCCAATGTCATTAATTTGTACCACCAAGAGTGACTTTTTTTCTTTAACTCAATGGAATTATATGATCTTACAAAAGATCTTACAAAATGTGAAAACTTCTGTTATTTGATGGATCCAGTATATTCCATAACTTACCTCATGAATAAAATTGAATAAAATGCCAAAAAAAAATAAAGCAGGGTTGATAATTTAAAGTGGTTTGGTATAAAGAGAGACTAGACCATAGCATCTCCTAAGTTGGCAGAATTCAGAGAATCCTTCTCATGTGTTTTCCTAGCTGTTAATAATATACAAATAACATACAAATTCACAGACAGAAATCTGATGTGGCAATAATAATCAGAAGAGTAGCTCCCTGCACAGACTGAGTATAAATACTCAGTCAGACAAGACTAATAATTGATACTTACATAGCTTTTTAAAGCTGGCAATGTGTCCACATATATTTCATGCATTATCTCATTTGAGTTCACAACTCTGTGAGGTCTATACTACAGGCACAATTGTATTCATTTACAGATAAGGAAACTGAGTCTCAACTGAGGGTTGAAGTGATACTTTCATCACACAGCTTTTATGTGGTAAAAGCAGGATTAAATTCATGGCCTTGCTGAAGCCAAATCAGTCAGCCTTCTATTCACCATATCGCACTGCTCACTTTAAGATGTAGATAGATAAACCTTGTGGAAGGATTACAGATTTATACATGACATGGACTTCTGGAAGGTATGGAGCCAGTCCCTTATTTTACAAATGAGGAAACAGATACAGAGAGGTTCAGTCACAATCAGTAAGTGTCAGAGTTAGGATTTGAATCAAGTCTTCTGGATTCAAGTCAAATGTGTTCATCACTACACCATACTGCCTTATTAACATAAACATATTAACATAAAATGCCACTTCATCATTAATAGGACCCTAAGGTATGCTCTCCAGGACTGGCACCATTGTTCACTCAGTGTGTGTATTGGCAAGGACACATATTAATAGAAAATGCAAGATATGAAAAAAGAATGATTGAATCAGCATACAAGTCATGTTTAAACTGTCCAGGAGAAGGAGCATGGTGTTGTAGATTAATTTTTGCATTTGCAATACATCTTGATTTGTCATCCCTAAACAGTGCCCCAATACCATGCTCATTCTTTGTCCCAATTTTCTTCTCCTCTAAATAGATCCCTTTTAAGTCTAGATCATAAGCCCTCTATCCTTCTCCACTGCCAAATTGCCTTGCTCTCTGCTAGAAAAAACAGGTTGTTCTGATCAACTCATTCACCCTAATGCATCAGTCTACCCAGGTAGCAAGTGAGATAAAATTTCAGCATTCTAAACAGAATCATTCAACCAAGTTAACTAAGACAGATAGAAGGACAATTATTAGTTAAGGTAAATGGGAGATTTTTTGTGAATGAAGTGGTCCTTTGGTATCCTTGAAATCATAGTTATGGATGGAGTAATTCCCACACAGATGTGTTATAGTGACATGAAAGTTCAGACAAGTGGTCATTCAGTCTGACATATTCTCTCTCTCTCTGTCTATCGTTGTCTCAGTCTGTCTCTTGTCTCTGTCTCTCTCTGTCTCTGTGTCTCTGTCTCTGTCTCTGTCTCTCTGTGTCTGTCTGTCTGTCTGTCTGTCTCTGTCTCTCTCTGTCTCTGTCTCTCTCTCTCTGTCTCTCTCTCTGTCTCTGTCTCTCTCTCTCTGTCTCTCTCTCTCTGTCTCTCTCTGTCTCTCTCTCTCTCTGTCTCTCTCTGTCTCTCTCTCTCTCTCTCTCTCTCTCTGTCTCTCTCTCTCTCTCTTTCCCCCCTCACAATACTGATGCTTTATTTAGTGAGTATACACAATAAGCATAGCACACTGAAGCTCAGAACAACCAAGCTCAAGAGATCCACCCATCTCAGCTTTCCCAGTAGCTTTCATTGTGTCTTTATCACCACACCTGAATCCTAGAATTCTCAATAGGATACCTTGAGCCTGAACTAGAATTACTTGCACAGAATTTTAAAAACCACCAACAGCTCCACATACATACCTAGTGCATGGGCCCCAACAAGGAATATTACTTTTTATTAATGTGCATTTTTAATACTAGAAAAATACTATTCTCAATATTTACCTGCATATTTAAAGTAAGCAAAATCATGTGTGTTTAAGTCTCACCCATGAAGGTGATACAGGGGATGCAATTTCCAAACCTTATTTGGGACACCTAAATACTTATCTCCGTTTTGACTTTTTGATATCTCGACTACTATTATTTGTTTTAAATAAATGTGGAGATGAAGAAAAGGATAAGAAGCAGACAAGAATAGGAAAAAAAAAGGTTAGGTATTTTTCTGAACCAAAAAAATTGAATTCTACTTTTCCAACTTCATAGAGAAAGCCATACAAGATGCAGTTGGATAGATTGCATGTTGGCCTCTGAATCTGAAGAACCAATACATGTGAATTCACAATAATCTTAATACTAATATGTATTACCTGGATGACCCTGAACAAATGACAACCACTTTACATCTGTTTCCTCATCTGGGAAATGTGGATAATAAAGTTAACTATCTTTAAGTGGTAGACTGGTAAATGTTTAACAACCAGCTCTCTGGGAAGAAGAAATGCCCTTACAATATGTTTGCATGTTTAATTCATATTATTAACATTTTCTTCATCACTTTCTTAAGTTTAGACAAACAACAAAACAATAAATCAAGTCCTCACATGGAACTTTGGTGACTTTTGAGGCATAAATCTTCATACTGAAAATTTAATAATCAGCTTAAGCTATTTAGAGCTCCTAGAGCCAGCATAAAGATCAGATAAGATAATGTCCAAAAGTCACATTGTAAACTTTAAAGTGCTACAGTTTTGCCAGCTATTATATTTGCATTGCTTTCTTCACATCATCCCTCTGAGGCAACTAGGTGTCAAAATGAGTAGATTACCTGGAATCAGGAAGACCTGAGTTCAGATTTGACCTCTGATACTGTGTGTCTCTGGGCAAGTCACTTTACCCTTGCTTATCTCAGTTTCTTCATCTATAAAATGGGGATAATAAAAGCACCTACCTCTCAAGCACTTAGAGTAAGCACTATATATATATATATATAAATGATTAATGACCAGTGACATCAATATCTACTATAGAAATCAAGAGCTAAAATGAGATTCAGTATTCTGTATGCACTGAAATCACAAGCATCTCAAAGGTAGAGAAAAGTGTTTGGCCAATAGGGGCTATAAGACGGAATAGAAAGAAGTGTGATGCAGTATATTTGCATCTATGAAGTGTTTTTCATGCTCAAATCTGTTTGCCTCTTCTCTAACAGATTTTATTATTTTTTTAATTTAACTAAATTCATTTTAAATTGCCTTAATTATCAGGGAGGAAGATATGAATATATAGGCATACATCTACATATAATTCTATAGTTTATGGATAACAGTAAAATATGCAAAATTAATCAAACTTCAAAAATCCATGATACTGAGATATAACTCATGTTATGACTACTGTTTTATATCTGCTGTTACTAAGAGAAATTGGCAATGTGGGAAATCCTTAAAGCCATGTTGTACCAAGGTCAAGGAAATGAAACAGGCATTCTTAGCTTTTAGTCATAAGGTGAAATGGAGCACACAGTAGCACATGCGCCATTTGTGAAAAGTTAAACTTTTCTAGTACATAATCAATTGACTGAAAAGTTTAATTTCCAAGCATGTTAAAAGTTTCTGACTTGTTAATAAAAACAAAAGTTGAAGATTTACTAAAAAATAGTTAGACTACAAAATTTACTACAAAAGAGTTAGGGGTAGAATGGCAGGAGGTTTATGACTGTGGAGAAAATGAGCATTTTTTCCCAGGAGTTTTTGTTTAGGTTTTTTAATATAGTGATACCCCAACTACATGGTAGCCTCAAATGTCTGAAGAGAGGTAAGAAGCATCCCATCAAGAAACCACAAATAAAGGTTCCTAACAGCTAAAATTATGTTCCAAGTCCATGCTCTTAAAATTCATCCAATTTCCTAAAGGAGAAGTACCTTGATTCCATTTAGAATCTATTTGCTCTTAATTTAGACATTCTAACAAACTTGGTTATCTAGTTTCCCAGTCTGACAGTTTGTAACCATGAAATTGGAAGAGGAGAAGCAAAGCTAGAAGTAGGCATATTAACAGCAACAATAAGAAACAATAGGAAAAAGGCAAAAACAAAACAAAACATCAAAAAGACATAGGAATGCAAAACCTTTAGGAAGCTGGGACCATTTACCATCAGGATAAAAAGTCCTAAGCCCTCAAAAGACCCTGGAGACATCATAGTATTCACACACAGTACAACAATTCAGCTATAAATGACCTCTAAGTCATCAAGAAAAGATTATGTCTTCAATAATTTCCATTAAGTTGTAAGAATATAGAATATATCTTAGAATACAGACCATATTTCAGCTATATGTGCATATAAAATAGGCAATTTCAAGTTTTCATGCTTAAAAAAGTAGACCAGTTTTCTGAAAGTGTCACTTTTCCCATTCAATTCAGCACCTGTGGGAAGACTTCCAAGCACTGGGAGAGAAATAGTATTTAGGAAAGATACATCCCATGCTTTTAAGGACCTTATTGTCTAGGTGGGTGATATGAAATAGGACACGAATAATGGTATTATGCAATAAAACGATAAATGCATAAAAGGGGCATAAAAGGGAAGTGAATTTCTTTTTGCAGGTAGGTGGTAAAGAATCACAAGTCAAAATTGAGCTATAAATCAAATAGTTAATCACAAATAGCATCTTTCCACAAAGCAAAACTTACAGTATAGACTAAGAAATAAGCTTGACTAACAGGTAGATGGGACCTCAGAGTTCATTGAGATCACAATAAGGCACTAAAATTAGAAGGATTGGCATTTGAATCCAAATCCAACGTACTGTTACTGCTTCCTGTCAACTAGAGTAGGCCTGGAACAAATTCAAGCAGGGACCAGAACCCCTAGGAGTTCTCAGAACCCATCTAAGCTTGTAGGGATCCTTGAAGTTGAGAATGAACAAAGGCCAAAATAGGATCATCATGGGCATCCTGGATCAATGTGGCCCTCTAGGGTCTGGCAGTTTGAAGAACATGCAGGGAATAGTACGATAACTGGGTGAGGCAAGATAGAGAGCCCAAAGCTGATGTCATTTGCAAAGTAACATCTGTAGGGAGTTTTGTGGTTATAGAATTGAACACCCCCCCCCCAAAAAAAAACCCACAAAAAAAGCAATAGCCAGGAATAAATCAACAGCTTAGTCAGAAACACTGGCACAAAGAAAGAGAACGTGTGGGGAGTGAGGTTAAAAAGAAGCCTATACATTTTAAAAATCCTCTTTAGAAATCTACCTGTTACCCCCTTAAAACTTAAAATTATGAAGCAGAAAATTTTACCTGAGCATGTGCAGGACAATAGCTCCATACTGCCCCCTAGTGCTCTTAGGTCTTCTTTTCCTTGGGCCATAAAGGCCATTAGGCCAGTTTCACTGTTCGAGCCACCCTCCCTGCTTCTAGTACTTGGGAGAGCTAAACATAGCAGAAACACTTGCCAGCTGATTAGGATACAAGAGGGCAAAAATCTTCAGAGAAGGGTTGTGTGTTGTCTAGAAGGGATATAATGTGGCCTGACTTAGTAAACTCCTCTCTTACCTGAATCAGATAGCCTCATGGATATGTACACAACCAGAAAGTAGTAGATGAAGAAAAGGGCCAGACAAGGACAAGCTATCCTTCTCTACCCCTACCCCAAAAGTGAAGGGTAAATCACAGTGAAAGGGTCACAAAGAGAAGTGATGTTAGGTGACAGGTGGAGAGAATGAAAAGAGGTCAACAGTGTTTTGAATTTGGAACACTTGAATTGGTGAAAAAACTAATCTGGATGAGATGCAATAATTTTAAAGGGACATGCATTTTACTAAACTGAGGACAAAGTTTAGTCTGATATCATTCTCTTCAGGGTATAGTTGGATCTCTGATTCTTTTGATCACTTTTCCCAGAATCCTTTGCAATTTCTCAGATTAGAGACAGACCCTGGGTTGCTCTTTGATCAACAATTCAGGCAGGTGCTACATGTCATTCCATTAGAAGTAGTAAGAAACAATATTAGTCTCTCTAGTGAAATATGACAATCTTCTATATCACACACTCTATTAATTCAAATATCTACAAAAGGTCCAAAAATTCTTTATTTTATCCAATTTTGCAAATTGTGTTGTCATCCTTCAGTGAAGACATAAACTTCTAATGTCTCAAGTTCAAAGCTGAAGTTTTTAGTCACACAGTACTTAAACTGTCTTTTCAGTTACTGTGGTTTAAAGTTATTACACACTCCATCCCTGATTTTCTAGGTATGCATTTGTGTTGGTTTGGCCTGGACAATGTGAAGTAATGGCATTCCTGTATGCTGAAGAAATGTCATACAAACTAATACAAAACATGTATATTTCTATTTTTTTTTCTTGCAACATTACCAGTCACCACTTGAAAACAGGGTGCTTAATGGTCTAATTTTAGACAGTCTGCATTAACATTGTGGTTTCATGCGCAGTATAATATTTCTATTTACAGAGTGTTCTTAAAAATGACTTCATAATGGTAGATCAAGAGAAAAGGTGCTTCAAAATCAGAATAATGTAAATCATATGGGGTTCAGAGGCTAAGCAAATTACACACCCTGAAGCTGTCCTGGCTCTATGAAAGGGGCCTTTCTCTAGCTCTGCTCAGTCCCAGCCCAAGGGAACTTGCCTTTGAGAGTTTTCTAAACATTTCAGGTACACTTGAAAGCTGAACGTAATTCTCATTTCCTATGCAGGATTAACTCGTTTCCAGCACACACACAAAATAGTCTTCATTCAACAACACATACAAAAACACAACACCAGAGAGTTAAGGACTTAAGGGTACAAAGGTTCATTTAAAAAAAGGAGGGGGGCACATTTTCAATTTTCTGAAAACTTTTCTAAGAAGCCTCTGTACTTTTTTTTCTTTCCTCTCTTCTGGTTGGTTAATTGGTGCTCTTTAAAAAAAAACAAAAAACTATAATACATTACTTGAGGGTGATAAATTTCCTAAAGTGACAGTAACAGATTTATGATATATGTATGTATATATATATATACACACACACACACACACACACACATTTATACGATTTCTCTCTCTCTCTCTCTCTCTCTCTCTCTCTCACACACACACACACACACACACACACACACACACACACACACGAGTGAAGTCAAACCTTCCAAGTCTCATTCATTTTGGCCTCCAAGACAGATTCTCAAACTCTCTACTCGGCCATTGGAAAGTTTTGCAATAAGTTAAGTTTAAATGAAAAGTTCACAATCCCGCTAACATTTTTCTCATTTTGGCTAGGCTGCAGTTGCACTCACATCACATTGTCAGAGCTTGGTCAGCTTCTGAAGTTGCAAACTACACGTAACCTCGGACATCCCGTGCCAATGCACCGCGAGCACATTTGCATGGACAGACTATCACTTATGGGCATGTTGGTATCGCACGTACCCACGCACACCAAAAGGCATAATTTTAATGAGTAGAGACTAAGAAACAAGGGAGGGAAAAGAAAGGGAGGAAGGAAGGAAAGAAAGAAAGAAAGAAAGAAAGAAAGAAAGAAAGAAAGAAAGAAAGAAAGAAAGAAAGAAAGAAAGAAAGAAAGAAAGGAAGGAAGAAAGAAAGAAAGAAAGAAAGAAAGAGAAAAGAAGGAAGGAAGGAAGGAAGGAAGGAAGGAAGGAAGGAAGGAAG
>NW_027186473.1:63503279-63504878 GCF_028583685.1 Petaurus breviceps papuanus
GGGGGGGGAGTCTTACCGTTTTGTTCCTTGTTGCTGGAGAACTGGAATTTACTACTCAGATTGGACTCAGCCTGAGTTCCATATCTCTGGCTGGCCAGGGCAGATGTCAGCAGCAGTATCCCGATGAGGTGCATTTGGCTGATTATGGGGAGAGATCACTCACCCCAGACTCTCTTAGATCGTCAAGTCCGGATTCTCTTTCACCACCACCAGAAGGCTGCCTTGGGGTGAAAGCACTGAGCCTGCTCTGGCGGCAGAGAATCGCAGGGTAGTTTCCACATAATCCCATCCAAAACTTTTTTCCTAGAGCCCTCTTCTGTGTCTCCAGTTGTGTGTGTGTGTGTGTGTGTGTGTGTGTTGTTTTTGAAGGATCAAAGCAAAATCTGGACCTGAACCAGTTTCCCAAGTTTTAAACAATTCAGAGCTTTGCCGTACTGATGGGGGACGGGGGGGTGGGGGGGGGGGTAGGGGGAGCGCTGTAAAATGCACACGCGACCGGGAGAAAGGGGGGGGGGGGGGGAGCGGAGAGGGAAGAGGAGACAAGTCACTTGCAGCAACTCCCAAGCACCTGTCAGCTTGGGGAACCAGAAAGGGACGAAAATTCAAGAAAAAGTCGAGGTGGGGAGCCAAGTAGAGCTTGAAAGGAGCCGATCCAGATCAATAACAAAGCTGCCAAAGGATACACGCAGCTTTTCTTCCTCTTTCCCCTCCCCCTCCCCCCTTGCCCCTGCCCCACCCCCCACCCACCCCCAAAGGGGTGGGGGGGAGAGGGAGAAGAAAAGTGTCTGTGTGGTGGGGGGAAAAGCTTGGTAGCAGTGTTTGTCTGCCGGGGCTGGACAGCGGGCAGGCGAGGCGAGCCGGAAAGTAGGTCCCAGATGGCAGGGTGAGGAGTGAAGCAACAGCCTCCACCCCCTCCCCCTAAGATGACTCCTGTTCCTCTTCTGCTCAGTCCGGGGCAGGGAGGGCCAGTCAGGCGACTGCGGTGCGAGCAGCGGCCACTCTCCTCTTAATTCCAGCACCTGGTTTGAGTTTTACGAGACGAAAGTTCACCTTGTTTGGGTGATGTGCTTTTTTTCCCCTCTCTCCAAAGTCTTTTTTCTCAAGTTCAAGGAAAAAAAAATCAATAGTTCAGGGACCCCATGGTGCTTCTCCCCATCAATTTCCCCCTCCCGACCCCCACCCTTGCTCCCCAAGGCACTGGTCTTGCCCCCCGGTGTAAAGCTTCGGGACTTCTCCAGTTGTCTTCAGATTGGGGGAGGGAGATCAGGAAAAGTTTGCATGGAGAAAACTCGGTTTCTCCTCCCCCCCTTTTTTTTCTCCCCAGGCCCGTGACTGTTGCTGCACACGTCAAGGCTTGGGAGGAGGAGGGGATGCTGTGCCTGGCCGGGAGCTGCTGACTGAGGACAGAAACTGGTGTCCCAGGCAGAGGCGAGCCTGCAGAAAAGAGGCTGAGGTTGAGTTGCTGCGCGGTCCTGTCCAGAGGCTGCTGCTGCGGAGGCAGTTGGGAGAGGGAGGGCGAGCAGGGGGGGAGAGAGAAAGCCGTGCAGAGGAGTGAACGCGGAGGCGCTCTCTCTCTCTCTCTCTCTCTCTCTCTCTCTC
>NW_027186473.1:63504978-63599893 GCF_028583685.1 Petaurus breviceps papuanus
CTCCCTCCCCCTCCCCCCTCTCCCCCCCTCCCTCCATCTCCTCCTACTCCTCCTACTGCTCCTCCTCCTCCTTCTTCTTTTTTCTCTTGCCCCTCCCCCAACTGGCATTATAACAGGTGCTGTAACAGAAAGGGGGTACTGCTGGGGGAGGAGGGAAAATAAAAAAATAGCCACTCTTATCTAGCTCCTCTCCCTCACCGCACCTCGAGTTTATGGACGGCAAAGGGGATCCTTTTACCAAAAAGAATGAAAACAGGGGAATGCTTTTTGCCCAACTTTATCCCCCCCCCCCCCCCCCCGCCCCGTGACCACAGCTGTTTACTGATTTCTAGGATTATCCTTTTAGTTTATTGTTTATTGTCCTAGTCTTCTAGTGATCATGGCTATTGGAATGAGACCTGGCTATTGGAATGGGCCAGACAATCCCCCAAACCTGCCTTCATGACTTTTGAATGGAATATTTGAATGAAAGAGTAGTTAAAGTCGCTTCCCCACCCACGTTCTAAATGTGTAGAAGCACATTGGATTTAGGAGTCGAGTCTAGACCTTAGATTTTTAATAATACCCGTCCCTTTACCCACCCATCCCAGAATTTGTGACCTTGGCCAAGTCACTTCTTCCCCTGTGATTTCTCAGTCAGTAAAATGAGAGAAGCGTACCAGATCATTTCTAATCTTATATTATCTCACATTTTCTTTTTGTACCAGCAAAGAAAAGGGAGAACTGCTGGGAGGGGCTTGGGGAAAGGAATCAAATAGCCTGCTCAGGCCACTGACCTTGAGTGGAGCTCAGAACTGTCTGACTTATCAGAGCTGCAAAGTCCATTATGTATTAGAATGATTCTGCCCAGTCTCCCACTGAAGCAGAAATGGGATCTGAAGGGCTCCTGAAAGGAAATTAAGGAGCTGCCCCATGCAACCCTACAAGGTGATAACTAATGATTGTAAACAATTGGAGGGGGTCCTTTGCCTCCTTGCTTGGAGATTCACGCATAGAGATTGAGAGACAACCAGATTTTGGGTACAGAGGATGGCTGTTCTGCCATGCTTGCATCAGGATAAACGTTGCAAATAAAACTGCTAAAAGCTGGTAGGGTAGGCGCATATAATATGGAATGACAAAGCATTATGTACTTTGAAATTCTCAACTTTTCCCTCTCCATTTCATTCTTCCTCCCCTTAATCCACCATTTATCTTACAATTTACTTCCACAATCTCTCTCATATCTGTTTGCTTTTCTCTAGTTTCATGGCCACCACCCTAGTTTAGACCCCAATCATATCTCACCTGAGCTATTATATAATCTGTCCCCACAACTGCTATTCCCTTTTCCCAGAAACTTCATTGGCTTCAGATGGTCTCCAAGATAAAAACACAAAGTCTCCAGGTTGGCCTTACCTCTCCAAACTTGGCCTCAAGTATACTCTATTTTAACCTGTCTAGCCCTCATCACATTTCCTCTTTCTGTGTCCCGTGACTGAAATACACTCCTCACTCAACACCTACATCTTAGATTCTTAGAAACCCAGTTTACATTAAAACAGCTTAGGTACAATGTTCTTTTGTGATTTCCCGTCCCCCCTTCAGCTGTTAGTGCTTGCCCCCTCCTCAAATCATTCTGTGTGTGCTCAACTATTCCTGGTGTGACAGTGGTTAGAGTGCCAGGAGTCAGAAAGACTTGAGCTCAAATCTGGCTTCAGACATTGTGTGACCCTGGGCAAGTCACTTAACCATGTGTAATGCGAATGTAAATTTTAAAGATCTTCCCTGCCCCTAGGCTAACGTGCACCTGAAGCCTTGGGTGGGAGGCTTGTTTTTCAGTAGATACTTCTTTATTGGCCAGTGATTCAATAAGGTTGTTACATTCTCTGAGCCAGGAGAAGGCTATATAAGCCCTGATGTGTAGCTTTGTTTTGGGACTCACTTTGAGAAGTGTTCTGTGATTTGATCTGAATTCTGGGAAGCCGTTGTTGAGAGTCCCCCGGCTTTGTAAAACCCAGAATGTGGAAACCCAGATGTTGACTGGGTATGGATGTAATGGTTGGACAGTTTGGAAATCTGTCTACTTGATGTTTCTGTCTTGATAATTCTGCCTGTATGCTTTGAGGTTCGGGGTGCTGACCTTTTCTCCTGAACAAGGTAAACGATATATGTCTGACTGATTAAAGTAAGCTTGTTAACCCATTTTGAGTTGCTTTCCTTTAACAAAGCAGATCCAAGAACCTGTATGGGCGGCAAACCCTGAGGACGCTTGGGGTGCTTGCTGCTACACCATGTTTACCTCACTTCCTCATCTGTAAAAAGAACTGGAGAAGGAAATGGCAAACCAATTCAGTATCTTTGCCAAGAAAACCTCAAAAGTCAAAGAACTGGACAATAAAACAACTGAACAACAACATTTTCACTTGAACAACTAAAACCTAGAATGAGGTGATTTGTCCAAGGTCATATAATATTCTAGTAGCACAGCTGGAATTTGAACCCAGGTTTCCTGACTCTTAGTTCAATGTCTTTTTCACTTGGCTGAGAAGCTATGTCACTATAAGCAAGTTCCTTAACTTTTCTATACCTCACTTTCTGTATGTGTATATATATATATATGTGTGTGTGTGTGTGTGTGTGTGTATGTATATAAAATGGGAATTCAAACTAAGCAGATTTTCTTTTAGAATGTTAGGATAATCATTTATTAAAACACCTATTATTTATTAAAGCATCTGTCAGCAAAAACACTAGGGATGGTAGATATATAGGCAAACAACACAAAATGGTCTCTTGTTCAGGATCTTCCATTTTAACTAGGTTCATACCACCTAGTTTATTTAGGATATTGAAGAAAGCAGTTTTTAAGACTTAAAATAGAATATGAATGTGTGTTATTTGCTGCAGTAATTCTTTAGCATTTATCTCAATTCAGGAATTCCTTCCTTTTATCATCTATCTATCTGTATATATACATGTGTATGTGCATATGTATAATATAAATATATACACACATTGATACACACATATATCTGTGCTTACAAATAAAATTTGTTAAAACAAGTCACATTTTATAGGCACAAAGGAGCTTTATATTTAAAAGACACTATGATGAATTCATTTTAGAAATCAGTCTCTTTGTAATATAAGTACTAATTTCCTAAATTTTCAGTACTGTCAGTCAAAAGTATTTGTTAAGCATTTACAATGTAACAGTTACTGTGGTGAGTGATGGAGGTACAATGAAAAAAAAAGGCCCTCCCTGCTGTCAAGGTATTGTCTAATGGATGAGACAATATTAAAATAATTATATATCTATATGATTTTATTCATATCAGCTTAAGGTAATCTGGAAGAGGAAGGCATTAACTGCTGGGGGGACCTGGGAAGTCCTCCCTATGAGGATGGAATTTGATCTGCGTTCCAAAGGAAGACAGGAAAACTAGGAGGAGGTGAGGGACTATTCATGACAGGGTGGATAGCCATTGCAAAGTCATGGAGATGGCAGATGAGTGTTTTGTCTGAGGAACATTAAGTAGGTTGATGTAGTTAAATTGTGGGATTAATGGAGGGAAGCCAGTAGAAGTAAAGTGAAAAGGTAAGAATAGCTCAGGTAGGAAGAGCTTTAAATGAAAAACAAATGACTTTATCTTTGATACTACAAGTATTAAGGAGCCATTGGGAATCACTGAGCAGCAGGGTGACATAGTGATTTAGAAAAATCACCCTGGCAGCACAGGGGAGAATAGATTAGGTTTGAGAGAGATGACAAAGGGAAACTGGTTTGAAGATTATTGCAGGATTCTAGGCAAGAAGAGGTGATAAGGACATGAACTAGACCTTAACCTAAAAGGGCAGGGTCTCCCACTGCATCCTCCCACTGGTCATCTCCAGTCATCCTGATGAATATCTAGTGACTGGAGGAGAAAGTGAGGCTGGTGACCTCACACAGCCCTCCCTCACTCTAATCAAAGTCAACTGCAAGTCATCTCATAGTTTCCCTGATGTCATGGGCCTCTTCCAGAATGAAGGTCAAACACAACAATGAAAGCTATATGAGTAGAGAGAAAGGGACATATAGGAAGGGTGTTGTAAAGGTAATGGATTGGATGTGTGGCATAAACAAGATTTAAAATAAATATAATTTTATTTCATTAAATATTTCCCAACCACATGTAAATTACATGTAAAAACGCTTTTTAACATTCTTATTTTTTAAATTTTGAGTTCCAAATTTTCTCCCTCCTATTCCTTCCATAAGGAATCTGAGAAGATGTTATATTGCTTATGTAGGTGAAGCATATGTAATATATTTGCATATATATAGTATTTCCACATATGATTTAATATAAAATAAACAATATGATATCAATTACATATGTAATGTCATGGCATAAATAAGATTCAGGAGTTGAAGATAACACTGATGCTGAGGGTCTTCAACACTGGTACTCTAGATCAGGGTGAATAAACAGCTCATATGGCCTACAGCTCACACACTGAGAATAGTTTTTAACCTTAAAAAGGTAAAATCTATTCTAAACTCACTGGTCATTCAAAAACAGGTGGTGGGCCATATTTCACTGGTAGGCCTTGGTTTGCTGACCTCTGTCCTAGACAGTAAGTAATGAGGAAGTTCAGAAAATGGAAGTATTTCAAAAGAAAAATGAGTTCTGTTTGGGGCATGCTGAGTTTGAGAAGCCTAAAGAGTATATGCCTGTCTGTACTTTTCTTGCCTTCCTTCTGTTCTCTGCATTTTATACAGATTTTTTTCCACCTTTTATCTGTTTGTTGTCTTTGCAGTTCTGTCATTAAATGCCCTTAGGATGACTTAGTTGAAACATCCTTACAAATTTTTTTTTGGTAGACGTTCTCTTTTTCTCTGCTTCTTGCTATTTTATGAACCCATACTGCTCTCACTCCCTAAGTATCTTCTTACCATACCATCTGATTTTCAGCCTTTACCTCTCTCCGAAATTGGAGGTGGCACCCTTGTGAATCTAAGCTCTGATTGTTGATTATTTCACTTTTTCTTGACCAATCTCAGTTACAGCACCACACATCCAATCTGGCTTTTTGTTGTCTTCCCCTGTGACAGGAGTTCTTAACCCTTTTTTGTGTTATGGACCCCTTGTCCATTGATCCTATGGACCCCTTCTGAGAATAACATTTTAAATACATAAAATTAGATACCTAGGATTTTAAAAGAAAACACGTTGTTTTCAAATACAGTTATCAAAATATAATTTTTAAATGTTGACAGACCCCATGTTAAGAACCTTGATACTATTAAAATTTGAATTCCTTGAAGGTAAGGACTTATTTATTTTTATTGATGTCTCAAATGTTAAGCACATTACCTGACACATAGTAAATACTTTATAAATGCTTACTTATTCATTTATAATCTATCATATTTTTCTTTTTTTTACTTTGCAAACAAGTTTATATGCTAAACTAGTATTGTACTTACCTCCTTTATCTCAGGGTTTGACAAGATCAAATGTTTTTGCTAATTCAGGAATTTTTATGTCCTTTTGGACTTCTCATTATGGCAATTAATTTCAATAGTCAAATTGACATTAAGTCATTATATTCGGTATTGATTCATCCATTCCCATTATTTTTTTTGGCATCCATACCTTGTTTAAATACTTCAGGTCAGAGTTGCTTTAATTACATGCCATATTTTTTCTCATTTTATTCTTCTGATTCTATATTAATTTTTCTCCATTTTTTCCTCAATGAACTCCAAATCAAATGAGCATATCCATATATATTATAGAACAGAAGTTTGTACATTAAATTGTGAATCTTTATTATGCAGGATTTGCTTTATTTCTCAAGGAGCTTTCAAAGCTTTCCTACTTCTTTGTGATTTCCTCCAGGCTTCCCACATCCTTCTCTTCTCTCTATTTTCTATCTCCTTGTCCAAATTAAAAAAAGAGAAAAACAAAACCCTTGCAACAAATATAAAAAATATATGTCTCATTCTGCATCTTGAGTCTATCATCACTCTGCCAGGAGGTAGGTAGCATGCTTCATCTTTGGTATTCTGGAATTATGATCATTCATTTCACTGATCAGAGTTCTTAGTCTTTCAAAGTTGTTTTAATTTATATTGGTGTTACTGTATAAACTGTTCTCTTGGTTTCACCTTATTTCATTCTGCATCAGGTCATAGTGGTTTTCTGGAAGCTTCCCTTTCATTATTTCTTATGGTGAATAATATTCTGTTGCATTTGTATGCTAAAATTTATTTAACCATTCCCCAATTGAGGGATAACCTCTTTGTTTCCAGTTTTTGACAGAAAAAGATCTGTCAGAAATATTTTTGTACACATGGGTTCCTTTCTTCTTCCTTTAGGAGTATAGACCTACTAGTATATCACTGGGTCAAAAATATGAACAGGTTAGTGGCTTGGGGGATATGATTCCAAATTGCTTTCTAAAATGGACAGATCAATTCACAGGTGTATCAAAAATGCATTAATATGCCTGTTTTCCCAAAGTCCTTCCAACACTTGTTATAATCTTTTTTTTTTCTTATCTTGACCAGTTTAAAGGGTTTGTTTACATTAATTTCAATCTATGCTCAGGTGAATCATTGATCTTAACATACACAGATAGCTGATTCAGTAATGATTCCTAGATCTGTAATGAATCACTTCCAGTCTGTTAAAATATAATCAGTTTCAGTTTTTGTTTGGAGATCTGGTGCTTACCATGTATACACCTCTCAGTTCTTTATCTGAAGAAAGTATTTATTATGCATATGTGTGAGGCTTATGTGCAGTGTGTAAGTTTATGATGTCTCTCCTTTCTTACTCCTGAACTAATTTTCCAACATTTATTTATTTATTAATTTATGTTTTTGCTTTTGTCACCTATGTCCACTTTTGAATTGAAGTCACTTAATATCAAAAGTACATTTTGATTTAATTTGGAGGGTCCCACTGATTTATTTGTTGAATATATCTAACTCTTCTACTGCAGCGGATGTTTGAACAGAAACTACAATGATATTCTTTTTTTTTTTCAAATATTTGCCATGAAGACTAAAATACGAAGTGCCTTGGACAATAAAGCAACTCCTTTATTTGTCGTTCCCAGGAAATAAGTGTGTAATCATTTCAGTTAGGTGCAACTTTATTGTTTTCTTCTGTCTTAATTTATAGCAATATTATATGGAGTAATATGATTCAGTTCCTCTAGTTGAATGTCCTTTCATTGATCATTGGGCATGCATCTGATATTTATAAAACACAGCTGACTTAATGTTTATAGATGCTCTAAAAACCTGTTTGATCCTTAGACTGTGCCATCAATTTTTCTGCCATCTTGGCTTCATTCCTATAGAAGCAGATAGGGCCCAGGAGAACTAAAAACCTTTTTTTTTTAAATTTGTGTTTGTTTCATAGGTTGCTATAAAAGGTAGATTATATCATTATGCAAACTTATAATTATCTTTGGCAGCATGGTGTAATGGATAGAAAGATGATCCTGAAGCCAGAAAGACATGACTTCAAATTCTGCCTCTAGGACATAGCTGTGTGACCCTGGACAAGTCACTTAACTTCAGTGTTCCAGGAAATCTCTAGATGATGAGTCTCCAAGAAGGTATTGACCTGCATTGAGAGAGGAAGTTTCTTCATCAGAAAATTTCCTGAAGCAATTAAATTACAAGTGCAGTATTTTCCTGTATCATAATTATTATTTTTTAAATGATGCCCCCTCTGTTGATTTTATCTCAAAACCCCCTCTGTTGATTTTATCTCAAATTCATCCTTTTTATTTCTTGCTTGTACATAATTGTTTGCAAGTTGTCCCCACCACCAGACTGCATTTTCTTTGAGAACAAGGACTATATTTTACTTGCTTTTATATTCCTAACACATAGGACAAGTGCCTGGCACATGGTAGGTCCTTAATAAATGTTGTTGGCAGACTGTAATGACAATATTTATGAAACACATAGGGACTAAACACCTATATGACTTTGGATAAATTGCCTCTTCTCAAGGGGCCTCTGTTTCATCATCTTTTAAAAGATGGAAGTGGATTAGTTGACTAATAAGATGCTTTACATCTCTAAATCCTTTGCTCTGATGATCCTATACACATGTTCTTGAATGACAGGTACCAGAATCAGGTATGATTTTCAGAAGGACAAACTACCTAGAAATATTCTCCTTTTTTCTTTATTTCTTCCTTATCTCTATCTTGTTTTGACAGTGAAGCCATCCAAAAGTCTTCTAAATGACTCCATAGTGGAAATCTACCCTCAGACAAAATCTGATCCAGATTGGATGTGCTCTTTTCTTTTCGTGTAATTCCATTTTCATAATTGATTATACTGATTTTCCCTGTTTCGGGGAATGCTTTAACTCTCTCACCTCCACCTCTGACTTTTACTGGCTTCCTATACACCACAGTTCAAATTCTATCTTCTTCAAGAGGTCTTTCCCATTCCTCATAGCTGCTAGTGCCTTCCCTTTTCAGAGGACTTTCCATCTTTATACATCTTGATTTACCTATTTTTTTACATGTTGTTTCCCCTTTTCAAATACGAAAACAGGGATTTTTTTTGCCTTTTTAATATCCTCAGAACTTAGCACAATTCTTGACACAAAGAAAAAGCTTAATGCATGCTTATCGGCTGACCAATTCTTATTTTATCATCACCCGATTTGAAGAATTAACTTTTCTTAAAAACTTTCCTAAGAGAGTGTGATCTAGGCATTGAAAATACTTATATATTCTTCCCCCTTTTCTTTCCCCCACCTGAAGCCTAAAGTAGTTCCTTCTCCTCACTTGAAAAACATATGGAAAAAGAGAGTGAGATGTGGCTTCAATGACTAAACCTTTTGTACGTACCCTCAACTCTGACTCTGTAGCCAATTAAGAAGTGTTTTGGTTGGAAGGGCTAGGTGGTAGAGTGAATAGAGCACTGGCCCTGGAGTCAGGAGGACCTGAGTTCAAATCCAGATTTAGACACTTGACACACTTACTAGCCATTTGATTTTGGGCAAGTCACTTAACCCCAATTGCCCTCCCCCCGCCAAAAAAAAGTGTTTTGGTTTTTTTGTTTGTTTTTATGATCATACAGTAAGTATTCAGGAAACAGCCATTGAATACTTGTGCATGCTCTGAAATGTAATAGGGTTATTGTCTATCATCAGATATATCCAGAAGTAGCCTTACCAGCTACTCACAGGAGTTGGGAAAGATCAGATAATACTGTACATTCTTGAAGAACTGGGATCCTATTGGCCAGTCCCCCTTACATATGCTTATTATTTACAGATAATCCTTAAAAGCAATTATTTTAGTATAGATAGATAAACTTAAAATAGAGTCCTTTTGTAAGGTAAGGCATCTCCCATGATCATAAGATCATATAAAATTCTTTTAGGGATGCACAGGTGTAGCAGCAAGCACCATAGCATATGTAGGTTGGCTGCTAGCACAGAGTCTTTGATCTGCTTTTCTAAAGGAAAGCAACCCCAAAAGGGTTAATAATCTTACTTTAATCAATCAAACATATATCATTTACCTAGTTCAGGGGGAGAAGTAAGCACCCTGAAATTCAGAGAATACAAACAGAAGTTACAAACAGACAAAAATACAGAGAAAATAACACAACTCAGCAGACAGGGCTTCTAGCTGCCTGACCTAGTTAGTCACCAGAGAGAGAAGCACCAACATTTGGATTTTCAAAGCCAGGGGACTCAATGGCTGCACAGAGTCTCATCTGGTCAAATCACACAACTCTTCCCCAAGTGAGCACCAAAACAAAACTTTGTCTCGGAGGTATATATAGCCTTCTCCAGGGTCAGAGAATATCACAACCCTCATGACCCACTTGACTACAAAGTAACAGAATTTGTGCCTTCCTGAAAAACTCTTCCCACCACAGGCTCCATGTGAACACATTTAGCCTATTAGGGGGCACAGTTTATTTTCAAATCAGGAAAGGTCCTTAAGTTCAATTTAGGCTTATTAAGGGGCAGGAAAGATCTTCAAATTCCCATTGGGCCCCAAGATCTTTCATGCCCACCACATAGGCAACTTATATCTGAATTAACATTAACATCACTTATATAACTTATATAATAACTATCGCAACATAGTCCCCACAAAATAAACATATCATATTTGCGAAATGCATAACATAATAACTCATTACCAGAGTGGTCTCACAGCCTTAAACAAACACAAAGTACATAGCATTATAAGCGCCTCTATCCAAAACAAAAGTGTCCAAATAAAGTTCTCTTGGGGGAATGTCCTTCCCCCCATGCTGCCCTTGCAGTCTTCTTCCTGGCACTCTCAGTTACAGACTCTAATGAGCCAAGTCCCAGTCTAAACATTGCTCAAGCCCCTGCTTCCAAGTTTTAAGGGGATGGCTGGGCAATAAAGCAACAGGGTGGGGCCCTTAGGGGTCCATGGCACTTCACCCCACCCACCATAGACACAACTCCATCCTCTCCCAGGTCCCAAATTGTGGGATGAAGCAAGATAACACATTCAGTGCTTCTGCCTTGTTTTACATTCCTTATCTTTCCCTGTGGCTGAATCCTGAACTCCTGGATTCTCCTCCTTCTGCAGTAGGCAGCCACTCCTGGCTTCTGCCCCAGTCCCAAAGCAGGCCGCTAACCATTCCTGCCCTCACCTCATCAAAGTTAACATGTAGGAAGTTCTTCACTCCTGTTCCATGGCTCCACAGAGTCCCAGCTACCAAAACTGGGGGAAAAATAATTATCCCAGCCCCCATACTTTCCTTTTAGTTTGCAGAACCTGTTTGTGATGACATTTGTAGTAGCAAGCACCCTAGCATACCCAGGATGGCAGCTAGCACAGGTTCTTTGATCTGCTTTTCTAAAGGAAAGCAACTCAAAAAGGGTTAACAATCTTACTTTAATCAATCAAACATATATCATTTACCTAGTTCAGGGGAAAAAGTCACCACCCAGAACTTCAGAGAATCTAAACAGAAGTTACAAGAGAAAATAACACAATTCAACAGACAGGGCTTCTAGCTGTTTGACCATTACATCAATACCTATTTAGTCACTAGAGAGAGAAGCACCAACATCTGGGTTTTCCAAGCCAGGGGGGGATCAAGGGCTGCCCAGAGTCTCATCTGGTCAAATCACACAGCTCTTCCCATAAGTGAGCCCCAAAGCAAAAATCTCACATCAAGGTATATATAGCCTTCTCCAGGGTCAGAGAACATCACAACCCTCATGACCCACTTGATTACAAAGTAACAAAAGTTATCACTCCCTGACATACAAATCTCCTTCAAAGTAAGTTTCTCCTGTGGGCTTTGCTCTACCCTTCAGCAAACTCTTCCCACCACAGGCTCCATGTGAGCACATTCAGCCTATTAGGGGGCAGAGTTTATTTTCAAATCAGGAAAGTTCCCCAAGTTCAATTTAGGCTTATTAAGGGGGAAAGAAAATCTTCAAATTCCCATTCCCATTACCACAGGCAAAGAAAATTATTAGATGATCCATTGATTATTGATATTATGCAAAGAATAAAACAAGAAAATCTATACTCACTGAAGGGGCCCAATGCTGTCATTTCAGGATAAAAAGTGTCTAAAAGGAAGAGAGATGAATTATAGATGGTCAAGTCTTTCAGATGTTCTTATCTTGGAATTAATCTGTCCTAATAATGTCAAGTGCTACAATATTTCTGACCTTCAACAGACATCAAAAGTTGGTTCAGGGGCAGACAGGTTGTTCAGTGAGTAAGAGCACCGGCTCCAGTGTCGGGATGACCTGGGGATCAAATCCAGGCTCAGATACTTAGCACCACACCCAGAAATAACTGGCCGTGTAACCTTGAGCAAGTTTTTTAACCCCGATTGCTTTAAAGAAAAAAAAAAAGAAAGTTGGTTCAAAGATCCATAGAGGAAAAAAATGGATGAAAAATTCCAATTTTCCATACTGATGCACACAGGTAAATAGACAGTCCCTTGAGTTAGTCCATAATTATATCTAGAACTGGAAGTACAGAGAGACAATTAGCTGGGCATAGAATAAAACAGAAAAATAAACCATTGAATAACTGAACTTCAGTGTTATAAACAATCATTCCCAACCCATTGCCAAAAAAGGAATTCTCACTAAAATACATCAAAATATCCATCAGCCACTGCTTGACTCCAGTGAGGAGAAAACTCAATACTTAAATGAAGATAGTCATTCCATTATTGGACAGCTGTAATGATAATGATGACATGATGAAGGTTTTCCTTCTATGAATCCTAAATTCACATTTTTTTTTAAATTTTTGACTCTTTATTTTTTGTTCTCCCCTCGGGCAAAATGAACAAATCTAATCTCTTTTACTCATGATAGCCATTTAAATACTTGAAAACAGCTATCCTGACCTACCTTGCTTGAGATCTTCTCCAAGGTATACATTTCAAGTTCCATTAATTGATCTCCATACAATGTGAACTCAGTGTCCTTCACCATTCCTGTTTCCCTCCTCTGAATACTCATCAGCTTACAAATGCCTTTCTCAAGATTGACTTGACTGCCTTGTTGTCTTGCCTCTTTCTTTTCAGTGCCATTCTTAATCAAAAAGCTATGGCTAGCCAAATGTGTGAATTGAATATAATATTACCACAAACAAAATATGAGATAGAAATGAACACAATAGTAGAAACAGTCTGACCATGACAGGGTTAAGCGGGAATATATCCTCCTTATTCATAGAAGTTATGCCTCTTGTAATATTGTATTTGTTTTAGGGACTTCCATATCACATTGATGACTTGTATTGAGCTTTGCATTATGCTGAAGTCCCCAGGTCTTTGTTTATAGACAAATTGCTTTTTAACTGCATGTGAGAGGAACAATATTTCCCAGAACCTTGCTGTGTAGGCTGGGCTTGATTTTTCTAAGGCCTTACCCCTATGCATGTAAGAGTAGGTTTTTTTTTCCTTTAAAACTTATTTAGGGGTGGAGCCAAGATGGCAGGATAAAGGCAGGGATTCTCTTGAGATCTCCCCCAATCCCCTCTAAATACCTGTAAAAATTACTCTAAAGAAATTCTAGAGCAACAGAAACAACCAAAAAGACATAGTGAAACAAATTTCCAGATCAAGAGAATCTGGAAGTTCAATGGGAAAGATCTGTTTCACTAGGCTGACAGAGAAGTAGAGTCCAGAGCAGGCCCCACCACCACAGACAGGGCGCAGCAGATGCAGAACAGGCCTTGGAGGACTAAATCATAGGCAGCTGGGATGGTTTCCAGACTTCTCAACCCACAAATACAAAAGAAAACTTAGAAAGTCAGTAGGAAAGATCTGTTGAACCGGGGTGAGAAATAAGCACAGGCCAGCCCCAGCCTCAGAACAGTCCTGGCCCCAGCAAACCAGGAGTAGATCTTGGGAGTGACTGAATCGTCAATGATAATGGTGCTGGTAGTGGCAGCAAAAATAGCAGTGGCTGTTTCTGGAGCTCTCAGCCCACAGAGATTAGGGGCAGGAGAGGAATAAACATCTTTCCTTTGATCAAACCAACTTAGAAGAACTGAAAACTTACAGGTCCCTAGAAGTAACTCTGAAAACAGCTGCACAAAACCCCTGAAGTCTGGGACAGTGTGTTCTAGACACTGGAAACAGAACCTTACCTTAACAAAGAGTTAAAAAGTCAAGAAATAGATGTTTAGCTGTTGGAGCAATTGCTTTGGGGTTCCTTGCTCTTAAACCCCTTGTTGGCACTTTGCCTTGTGCTCTTAACTACAGAAATGACAGCATAAGGTGGCACCTTGCAGAAGAGAAATCTGTCTCCTGTTGCCTATATTGGACCGAAAAGGAGAGTGTCTTACCCCCAATGCAGAGTAGGAATTGGAGCCTCCCCTTCCTTTGGCAATCATCCCAGAGTAAAGCAAAGCTCTTCTGTTCCTTTCTCACTGGTTCAGAGCTTTCCCCACTTTGCACATCTCTGGACCATAGGTCTGTGGGTAGTTGGCGGGCTCTTTATTAATCACATTTATGGAGGGGTAGAAGGGATTCATTTGAAATGAGTGCTTCATTCTTAGGAATTTGTTTGCATTCTGGAATTTGAGGGACTTTTACCATCACTGTAATTTGTAGCTTTTTATCTTCCCTAGATGAAGATAGACTTGGAACCAAGAAAAGGTGGGCCCCAGTTCACAGGAACTTAAGTCTTGTCACTGTTTTGCTCATGTTTTTTGTTTCAAATTGAGGTTCTTTTAACATTAGACTAGAGGCCAAGTCAAAATTGTACATTCCCCTCCCCCTGCCTCCCCCCAAAAAAACCTAAAAGGATTTTGTTGGTACATGGATTATTTATTTTCCCATTTATCCCTCTGGGAAATATCAATTGCTTCCTTTGGGCTGGTCCTGGAAGTCGATTCCTTTTGTTAAAGCTCATATACAGGAAAGATTTTTGGGTTCTCATGTTAATTTTCCTATGCTTCCCCTTTCCTTAAACTCTTCAGACCTTGCAGACTACTTTTTACCTCTGGGATGCCAGTATAGAAAACCTGAGGCTTTGGGGAATGTGACTGAAATGAAACAAGTGCCTTAAGGGATTTAAACTCTTATTCTGTTCCCTAAGGATTGGAGCAGGTGGAGAGGTGCTTGGGAAGCTTGATAACTATCTGGCCAAATGGGGTTCTTGAAAGGGAATTCTCTCTTTCAGTGTTAGAGAACACTGCTTCTTGAAACTGAAGTTACTCAATATCCCAGGCTGAGAGGACTTCATGAATCAAG
The DNA here is from genome assembly GCF_028583685.1 of Petaurus breviceps papuanus. Lineage (NCBI taxonomy): Eukaryota > Metazoa > Chordata > Mammalia > Diprotodontia > Petauridae > Petaurus > Petaurus breviceps. The sequence goes on from NW_027186473.1 coordinate 63,519,725, forward strand.
CAAATGTGGCATACCCATTCTAGCCCCACCCCCACCCCCCACGTTCTTTCCCTACTCTTTAGTCCTGATCTTAAAAACAACACAAACCCACCTGTGCCAAGGGTAATTTACTTGAAACTATGGGACAAACCCCATTCTATATAGAGGCTAGAGATCAGATTAGATGAGCAGGTCCATCCCACTTAGTAACTTCCCCATGTCTGTGTTAGTATCACCAGGCATTGGTGGTCCAGTGCCTTCACCTCTAGATGGAATCCATCTATTTTCTACTTTGGTGAAGCTGCCCTTTTCCTGAAGGAGAACTCAAAGGACACTTACATGTTGGGTGTCCATTTTAAGCTTCTTTTTAATAATCTTTTATAAATAAAATTCTTATCCCCCTTGTCTAGTCCAGCTTGACCCCCTTGTTCTCTTGCCCCTTTCTTTTCAGTGCCATTCTGAATCAAAAAGGTATGGCTAGCCAGAAATTGTGCCTAAATCACCTCCCCTGCCTCTGGCCACCTCCTTACCCACTCCCTTCCTTTTCATTATCATTCTGGATGAAAATCAGAGGCTAGAGGCAAGGCCTTTAGACAATTCTGTATAATTCCATGAGTTTTGTGGGTTTTTTCTTTTGTTTTTGCTTTGGTTTTTAATTTTGAGTTTTTTTCAAAACCAACAAGTGTTTGGAAACATAGGAAAACTCTCACCAATGGTTGTTGTTAGTTGGATCAATAAAGATCTTGACTAAAAAAAAAGTCAAGAAATAGACTATGAAAATGAGCAGACAATTGGAGAAAAACTCAGACTACAGAAACTTACCTTGGTGACATGTATGAAAACATACACTCAAAAGAAGATAACTTAAGTCAAAGCTCCTACATCCAAAGTCTACATCCAAAAATATGAATTGGTCAAGGGCATGGAGGAGATCAAAAAGGACTTTGAAATTCAAGTAAGAGAAGTAGAGGAAAAATTGGGAAGAAAAATGAGAGTGATACAAGAAAATTAAAACATATATTATTTAACTTTAATTCTAGAAAAATGTCAATTAAAACAATTATTTTCATATATAAAGTAGAACAGAAAAAGAATGTTTATTATATATAGCTTACTTTTTCCTTTCAATTACAGTATATAATAAATTCAACTTAAAACTTTTAAAATTGTTTTGCTTTACTGTGTTCCCTTCTGGCTTTCATTCTGTTCTTATTTTTATATTTTAAAATGCTTCTATGAGAGGTTTTTTTGTTTTGTTTTGTTTTTCTTTCTTATTATTTTTGGCCACACCATTGGGAATAACTTTATTTTGTTTTGTTTTTACCTTAGAAGGCATTAAAATGGTCCTCAAAACTTTAGTGGATCAGGGAACTAAGACCAAATTATACAAAGAAAAATCAGGGTAGGAAGAGTCAGGGGACTCCTCTCTGAGGCTTCTGACTGCCAGGCCAGTAGCATTACCAACACTGAGAAGCTATGTTGAGAAGCTATGTTGAGAAGCTATGTTCAATTGAATTAAAGTTGAACTTTCAGTGAATATCAATCCCCTGCAATGACTAATAATCCTCGTTTTGTTAACTGCTAATAGTTCTCTAAGCATTTCATTTCATTCCAGTCTCAAACTTGAAACATCAGACCAATCTGCATAGGTGTGGCTTATTCCCACCCTGGGTACTTGGGCAGTCTCCCATTTCTACTACATCATGATTCATTGCCACATTCTCATATACTTAGACTCTCCTCCCTTTGTCCAAATTTCCTGTCCTATACTCTATATAACTTAATTGCTTCTGTTTCTAACTCCAGTGGTCTTCTCCCAAATGCTTTCCAACATGCTTCCCCCTCTGATTCCTCAATTCTCTCATATAAAGTTGTGTTTTTTTTAAATATGTAATACTATACCATCTCTCTTTTATATACCCTATTTCTTTTGAATTTGAAATATATTTGAATTTTGAATTGAATTGGATATATTTTTAATTTGAATTTTGAATCCAGAGTCATATTCTAGTCATGTTGTCCATTTCACTAAATTATAGTGATAGCTATAAAGTCGTATTTTCTTTGGTTCATCAGTCTCTAGTCCTTCTTGTTTGTCTCCTGAAATGTAGTGATGTTAGAATCCATGGTTTTAGGAGCTGCAGAACATACAAAATGACACAGGGAAGCTAACCTCCTGCTGAGGACAGCCTGGCAGGCTGGCAGGAATCAGCCAGCAAAAAGCTCTGGGAGCCGAGCCCAGCCCTGCCTAGGCTTTAGCCCCAGGGCAGGCCTCACCAGCAGCAGGCCAGAGGGACTCCAGATCAGCAGCAGTTGTGGCCGTTTCCAGATTTATCAACACACAGATGCGAAGAACAAAGTGAGAGGTCAGTGCAGTCTGGACTTTGGGACCAATAAGTGGGAGTGCCTGGCTTTTGCCCCCGGGGCGAGAAGCCACTGAGACACCCGCACAGCCAGCCAGTGCCATATGACAGCTTCAGCTCCTGGCCTGCAGAGTGTAGGGGGACCAAGCACCAGTCAGGGGTAATCACTCTTGCTTTAACCTGCTTTGATCTGGATTGCAGTCTAGGGTGAAGGTGCTGGGGTGTGTGTCCAGCTTGCCAGAGCGTGTGGAGACCTCAGAGAGGGTACCCATCTAATAACTCTGGCAGCTGAGAAAACCCCAGCGTTTGGGACGAAAGCTCCCCTGTCTGGTGGCAGAGTTCTACTGTGGCAAAAAGCCCAGGGGTCAAGTGACTGAGGTGTGACATGACTAGGAAAAGGAAACAAAGCAGACAGAAGATTCCAACATTACACTCCTATTTTGGGGATAAAAAAGAGCAAAGCATGGAACAAGAGTAAGAAAGTGAAGTCAGAACTCGTGCACCAAAAGCTTCAAAGGAAAATATGAGCTGGATACAGGCCATACAGGACCTTAAGAAGCAGATGAGAGAAGTGCAGGAAAAACTGGGGAGAGAAATGAGAACAATGCGAGAAAATTATGAAATGAGAGTCAACAGCCTGACTGAGGAAAATAACACTTTAAAAAACAGACTGACTCAAATGGCAAAATAGGCTCAAAAAGGCAATGAGGAGAAGAATGCCTTAAAAAGTCGAATTTGCCGGATGGGAAAAGAATCTCAAAAGCTCACTGAGGCGAATCATTGCTTCAGAATTAGATTGGAGCAAATGGAAGCTAATGACTTCACGAGAAATCAAGATGCTGTTAAACAGATCCAAACAAATGAAAGAATAGAAGGCAATGTGAAATATCTCATGGGAAAAATCACTGACCTGGAAAATAGATCCAGGAGAGAGAATTTATAAATTACTGGACTACCTGAAAGCCATGATCAAAGTAAAAACCTAGAAATCATCCTCCAGGAAGTTCTCAAAGAAAACTGCCCTGATGTTTTAGAATCAGAGAGCAAAATAGAGGTTGAAAGAATCCAGTGATCACCTCCTCAAAAAGATCCCCAAAAGAAAACTCCTAGAAATATTATAGCCAGGTTTCAGAATTCCCAGATTAAGGAGAGGGTATTACAAGCCGCCAGGAAGAAACAATTTGAATATTGTGGAAACACAATCAGGATAACCCAGGATCTGGCAGCTTCTACACTGAGGGATCAAAGGTCTTGGAATATGATATTCCAGAGGTCACAGGAGCTGGGAATAAAACCAAGAATCACCTCCCCAGCAAAACTGAGTATCATGTTTCAGAGGAAAATATGGTAATTCAGTGGAATAGAGGACTTTCAAGCATTCTTGCTGAAAAAACAGAGTTGAACAGAAAATTTGACATTCAGATACAAGAAGCAAGAGAAGCTTGCGAAGGTAAAAAGGGAAAAGAAATCATAAGGAACTTCTCACAGTTGAACTATTAACATTCCTACATGGAAAAACAATAATTGTAACTTATGAAACTTTTCTCAGTAGTTGAAGGGAATATACATACACACACACATATATATTTCTCCATCTATATATATATATATATATTTTCTATATATGAGGGTATATGGGCATATGAATACACATGTGAATGTGTGTATGTATATGTTTACAGGTATACATAGATAGAGGGTACAGGACCAATTTAACAGGAAGAGATGATACTTAAAAGGTGAAATTAAGAGGTGAGAGAGGAATATAATGAGAGGAGATGGGGAGAGACAGAATGGGGCAAACTATCTCATACAGAAGAGGCAAGGGGAAATGGTGACAATGGAGGGGAAGAATAGGAAGGCAAAAGGGAATGGGTCAACCTTATTCCCCTTGAATTTGGCTTGAGGAGGGAATGAAATACACACTAAATAGGGTATCTCACCCTACAGGAGAGTAGGGGGGGAAGGGGATGAGAGGGGGTATGATGGAAGGGAAGGCAGGCTGGGGGGCAGGGAAGTTGGAAACACCCAACTTTGGAAAGGGTATGAAAGTAGAGAATAAAAAAAGTGTGAGGTGTGATAGGAGGGAGGGAAATATAGTCAGTCTTTTACAATATATCTACTATGTTATTGTTTTGTATTAGCCACACATGTACATCCTATACTGAACTGCTTATCTTCCCAGTAAGGGTGGGTGACAAGGGAGGAGGGGAATGAATCTGAAATTCAAAGTTTTAAAATCAAATATTCAAATATGTATGTGTATATATATAAAAGAATCCATGGTTTTTACTATTGGCTCCTTTTGTCTTTTGTAAATTTATATGTTGTTAAAATATGACCTCCTTGAGGACAAGACCTGCTTTTGTTTTACTTTGTGTCTCTTGTGCTTAGCACAGTACTCAGCAGCGAGTATTTAGTAAATGCTTGTTAACTGACTCAGTCACTTGTCCTAGTCCTATTCTTATTAATTTTGTTCACATGAAATATTTTTTTCAAATTCATGCCATCAAAATTAATTTTTTTTATATTTTGTGATCATTTCTGTTTAAGCTCCCCAGTAACCAGAGCAATAAAAGGTATCTGATCTTGGCGGGGGAGCTAGGTGGTGCAGTGAGTAAAGCACTGGCCCTGGAGTCGAGAAAAAACTAGCAGTGTAACCTTGGGCAAGGTACTTAACCCCAATTGCCCTCCAAAAGGCAAAAAAAGGTATCTGATCTGGTTCTTTTGCATTTTTTATGCAATTAACCTTCAATATTCAGGTTTGTGAAGAACTTTCAATGTCGTAAAGCTGTTGTTCACATAAACATCTATCATTTTAAGAGCAATAGTCTTCTGGTAATTTTATGTGTCTTTGACAAATAGAACTCATAATATCTGAAAAATCTAAGTTGTACATGACATAAAGGTGATGGTGAAAGGATGGGCATAATTAGACTCTGGGATACTAGCAAGGGTGTCATTACTAAAACCACTTAACACAGTGCCTGGCACATAATAAATGATTAATAATGATAGTTATCTGATGACATTTTTTACAAAAAATGACACAAATGACATCATGCTGGGTTCTAATGCCAACTATGCCACTGTGGGATTAGATAAATCACTTTGTTTTGTTTATGCCTCCTCGTCTAAAGTGAAAGGATTAGATTAGGTCATATCTAGGGTCCTTTCCAAATCTAATGTTCTGTTTTTCTTTGATTCTAAGAAAAGTGAAATCAAAATACTCATAGTAATTCTACAAATCAGTTTTTTTAGAAAGGTTGGGTAAATCTGAATGATACCAAGTGTAGCTACATCAAAGAAAATAAACCATGATTGTGTCAAAGCTCAACTAAAAATAGCATCTCTCAGAAGAAGCAGGCTAAAATCATTAGTGTGGTTGAGGTACTGTGGGAGGAGGGTTTAGCCATATTAAAGAGATATTAGGAAATAAAGCAAAAACAGAATGGTAGCCCCAAGACTGCAAACAGTGACAGGTTCTGAAAGAAAATGCTACCTTAGTTAGCTAAGGACTGACAATGTTTTGTGTAGCGTCAATGTAATCTTGGTCTGCAGAAATGCATAATGGCAACTCTGTCATTATTGAAAGTGACACATAACCCTTAAAATACATGAACAACTGCAACTGACAGGCTACTGAGAGTCATATTCAATCCACCCTCCAGTCACTAAAAGATCATTTTTCTCTGGACCAGTTTCCATTGAATAAACTTATAGGATATGAGGATTGTTGTCCCCATCATGACAAATCATGGTAAAAGGGTCAAGGCACAGCTATAGCTTCTTCTTTCTTGAATGATGACCCTCTTCTTTCAGAGGTCATGGGAGAAAAACCCTTTCACTTGGTGATCATTGTTTCATATCCAGCCTCTTTCTTGACTTCTGGCCTTTGTAAAAATACTAAATGGTCTCAGTCTACTGCCTAGAGGTCAACATTAAGAATGTTGGTCTTGCTTTTATTTTATTTTTTTAAAGAAAACACCAAAAAGAAACTGGTGATATGCAACATTATTTATCCTATTCTGTTTTGGATGTTTAAATTAGTATTGCAATTCAAATATTTTTCTCCCCTCTTCTGCAGTTTTCATCTTATTTGTGAGACTAAAGGGATCATTACTTTCCTATTAAGAAATTCCATTGTAGGTATAGAATTTGCATTGGTACCCCACTTTTGCCAATGCTTCCCTTTTTCCATCTTCTTTTAGCTATTCTAGCACTAAAAGTAGGCCCTGGGTTAAAATCATAATTTTGCTACTCACTTATCTATATGATGGTAGATATGTCATTTCCCATTCCTGGGAGGCCATTTCTCATTTGTAAGAGGAGGATGTTGGGTTAGACAATTTCTAAGATTCATTCTAGCTCTAAATTCTTGTTTCTTTAGAAAAACATCCCAAGAAAAGTAAACCAATGCAAATCAAGAGAAACAGCAGAGACAATGTAAGATAAAATTTCTTTTACATATGTCTTGGTGACTCTTAGGCCTTATACGTAATGTGGTATTGTGCAAAAGATGCTAGATTCAGAATCAGAAGACCTCAGTTCCATTCTGGACACTGTCACTCCACAATAAACCAGTGGATATCTGGGTAGAGGGGTCCTATAAGGAATGTCAACACAAACTCAGGTAAATGTGAAATTAAGCAGAGGCAGGTTTGGGAAACATCCTAGGAAAGTCAGAGAGAGCTCTTGCAAATGACCCTAAAACTAGGCAACACTCCAAATGATTTTTTATTTGTTTTTGTTTTTGTTTTTTTAGCAAGCTAGAGCAGACTTTAATAACTATCCTGACTCTGACAGGATAGAATTGCAGTAAGGACAGAACTAAACCTCACAGTAAATTTGCAAGGACAAACAACCTGACTAGGAATTTCTTTGAGAACCAAGAGACACAGCAGCAGGCAGGGCCTACTAAGTACTTGGGTGCAAAGGCCAGAGGAAGCCTGAGGAAAATATGTTCTCTAAAACTCCATTAATACCTTTCAAGGTCACAGCACAGCACTCCTGAGTGAAGATCATGCAAGAAGAAAATGTCTGAATAGAATATAGAATCTGCAGTTGGTCACGAGAAGACCGAGATAAGAATACAGGGATTGACTTAAAGGCCCCAGAACTAAGCTAGTCCAGGGCACCAAGATTAAAGAAGGGATAGAAGCAAACCACACCCACCCAATTTATTCAGGAGCCCTGAGGTTTAAGGAGGATTGGCTCAAGCACAAAATCTCAGTTCAAGAACTGAGGCTGCAAATATGAGTAAATATAAGAAAATACCCAAGACGACATGTTAAGAGAAACTCAGGGGCTTAAAAAATAGAAGAAAAAAACATCACAATTACTAAATTGAGATACTAAATGTGGAGATTGTGGCAGGGAGGGGGAAATGGCTTGACCACAAGGACTACAAGAATAGCTAGGAAAAAGAAAAACAAAAAATTTAAAAAAAAAATGAAATTAAATATGAAATGAAAATTGAGAGGAAAAAATGTCAATGAATATATTAGAAATGAAGTCAGAAAATCTTATCTAAGTAATGAACTCCATGACTGGAGTAATGAGAACTAATTCTATAAGAAATATTAGGGCAAAGTTAAATAAATTAAAAATAGAAGAAAATGTAAAGTACCTATTATAAAAAAACTATAAAAAACTATATATAACTATATAAAACTATAACAAAAACTCGGATACTATATTTCAAGAAATCATTAAAGAAAATTAAACAAATCTACTAGAGTTGGAAAGCAAAGTGAAAATACAATCTACCATTAACCTTCTGAAAAGAACATTAAACTAAAAATAACCAGTAATGTCATAGCCAAAGTCCAGCGCTTTCAAGTTGAAGAAAAATAAATCTGTAACTACCTATAAGGAATAATTTCAAGTAGCCAGTAGTCACACTCAGAACCACATTTGAATTAGCAATAACTTATAAAATAGGAGAAATAATAAAATTCACTATTACTAAAGGCAATTAAACAAAAAAAGCAAATAAATAAATAAAGGCTAATAACCAAGAAAAATTTGCTCTGTACAAGTGAGAATAATCCTACAAGTAACTGAACAGAAAATGGATTATTGACAGAATAGAGGACTTTCAAGTATTCTCTTAATGAAAGAAACCAAAACTAAGTAGAAACTTTGAATGAAAACATAGTTGTTAAGAGAAACATTACAAGGTAAATACAATTGAACTGGAAGGAATTAAATGATAACAAAGTGTTCAAAGTCTAATAGAGCAAAGGTGTCAAAAATTCAGCCTCCCCAATTTGCTGCCAAGTCAGATTAAAATGTAATTGGGAAGTATTTAGCAATATAAATAAACATACGATAAAAGATGTTAATATGTGTTTTTCCAAATTAATATGCAGACTACAGGGATTCATATGTAAGGTTTATGGTCCCCTTTCACCTCTCCCCCCACCCATTTCTATTTGAGTTTGTTGTCATTGTAATAGAAAGAGAAGAAACAAAGGTCTCTTCAGAATCTGTATTATAGATTTCAAGGGTCATGGAGAAGTATAGGTGAAGTTGTCTGTGTGTGTGTGTGTGTGTGTGTGTGTGTGTGTTTCTATTCTGTTGATTTTAAGATAGGAAATAAAGGGGAGGGGGAAATGAATACATTATGGAAAAAATGATGAAGGGGGAAGAACTTGATATGTCATATAAGTGGAATTGATAGGAAAAGTATACAAACATGACTGAAATGGTGGAGTGGAGACCTCATGAACTCATTCATCTGAACTGGATACTTTGTATCTATCTTTCATCAGGTATTCCACCTGGTTTTACCTCTAGGGAACAAGGTGACTCTCTCATGATGAACTCATGTCTGCCAAACTTAACTACCATGCAGGTAATTCAAACTTTGATTGACCACCTCCCTCAGCTTCTTCTCCCCTCTTATTGGAGGGTTGGAGGATGGAATAGCAAACTTCTTATTTATTTTTTTTTTGCCCTTTTTTTTTGGTAGGGCAGTTGGGGTTAAGTGACCTGCCCAAGGTCACACAGCTAGTTTTATGTTAAGTATCTGAGGCTGGATTTGAACTCAGTTCCTCCTGACTCCAGGACCGGTGCTCTATTCACTGTGCCACCTAGCCACCCCGTTCCAATGCTTTCTTTTTTTCTTTATTTTTTAAAGCAATTGGGGTTAAGTAACTTGTTCAAGGTTACACGGGCAGTTATTTCTGGGTGTGTTGCTAAGTGTCTGAGCCCGGATTCGATCCCCAGGTCATCCTGACATGACAGTGGAGCCTGTGCTCTTACTTGCAGAGGTACCTGGCTGCCCCTCCAATGCTTTCTGAACAAGGTTCCCTCTTGTGTACTGGCCCTCTCTCCAACCTACTCATTTCCCCATCTCCTTTTCTGTGTTGTCTCCCCTGTTAGACTGTAAACTCCTGTAGAACAGGTTCTGGTTTTTTTTTCATTAATTGAATACTCATCACTTAGCCCAGTACCTATTACATTATACACATCTAATAAAAGTTTGATGCATTGGATTGGGTTAACATGTTCATATATCTGGAGTTTGGTATAGAAACATGTTAAATTGTACAGGCATTCAGACTAGATCCAGGAAATAGGCACAAGGAAAACATTTTATCTTGAAGAGTTGATCATAAAGAAGAGATTTGAAAAGGGAGAAAGAAAACATAACAAACAGAATAGGACTTGAGCTTGGTAAGAGAAGAGGGGCAGATGTATAAAAGCAGACCCCTTCAGTTATGCATTATTCATACTGTTTGAATTGCTTCTCTTTTCCTACCCCTTTCTTCCTTGGAAGGAAGAGGGTAGAAGTGAAAGGGGTGTGGAAGTATAAGAAATTATTATGGAGAAAAATACTTAACTAGAAATCATAACAGTGAACATGAATGGGAAAAACTGACCCATAAAATGGAAAAGGGTAACAAATGGATTAGAAAAGAGAATCCAATAATATGATGTTTAAAAGAAGGACATTTGAAATATAATATTTTATACAGAATTAAAATATCAGGCTGGAGCAGAATCTATTTTGCTTTAAACATTTTTTAAAAAAAAGCAACAGTGGGGGCAGAGCCAAGATGGTGGAGTAAAAGCAGGATCTCCCCGCTGCTCGTGCTTCACCTTCCCCAATCCATGTAAAAAAGAGGACTCTAAACAAACTTTGGAACTGCAGAATCCACAAAATAACACAGAGAAGCTAAGGTCCCGCTGAGGACAGCCCAGCAGCCCAGCAGGAATTGGCCAACACAGTGCTCTGGGAGCCAAGCCAAGCCCCATGCCCCAGGGTGGGCCTGACCAGACTCGGACAGAGGCACTCCAGATCATCAGCAGCTGTGGCCATTTCCAGATTTATCAACACATAGAGGTGAAGGGCAAAGTGAGGTCAGGGCAGTCTGGACTTTGGGACCAGTAAGTGGAGGTGCGTGGCTTTTGCCCCAGGGGCGAGAAGCCACTGAGACACCTGCACAGCCAGCCAGCACCATGTGGCAGCTTCAGTTCCTGGCCTGCAGAGTGTAGGGGGACCAAGCACCAGTATGAGAGGTAATCACTCTTTCTTTAACTTGCTTGGATCTGGATTGCAGTCTAGGGTGAAGGTCCTGGGGTGTGTGTCCAGCTTGCCAGAGCGTGTGGAGACCTCAGAGAGAGTACCCATCTAATACCTCTGGCAACTGAGAAAATCCCAGCATTTGGGATGAAAGCTCCCCTGTCTGGTGGGAGAGTACTACTGTGGCAAAAAGCCCAGTCAAGTGACTGAGGGCAACATGACCAGGGAAAGGAACAAAGCAGACAGAAGATTCCGACATTACACTCCTATTTTGGGGACAAAAAGGAGCAAAGAATGGAACAGGGGGAAGACAGTGAAGTCAGAACTCGTGCACCAAAAGCTTCAAAGGAAAATATGAGCTAGTTACAGACCACAGAGGACCTTAAGAAGCACATAAGAGATGTGCAGGAAAAATTGGGAAGAGAAATGAGAACAATGCAAGAAAATTATGAAATGAGAGTCAACAGCCTGACTGAGGAAAATAACACTTTAAAAAATAGACTGACTCAAATGGCAAAAGAGGCTCAAAAAAGCAATGAGGAGAAGAATGCCTTAAAAAGTCGAATTTGCCAAATGGAAAAAGAATCTCAAAAGCTCACTGAGGAGAATCATTGCTTCAGAATTAGATTGGAGCAAATGGAAGCTAATGACTTTATGAGAAATCAAGATGTTGTTAAACAGATCCAAACAAATGAAAGAATAGAAGGCAATGTGAAATATCTCATGGGAAAAACCACTGACCTGGAAAATAGATCCAGGAGAGAGAATTTATAAATTACTGGACTACCTGAAAGCCATGATCAAAGTAAAAACCTAGAAATCATCCTCCAGGAAGTTCTCAAAGAAAACTGCCCTGTTTTAGAACCAGAGGGCAAAATAGAGGTTGAAAGAATCCAGCGATCACCTCCTGAAAAAGATCCCCAAAAGAAAACTCCTAGAAATATTATAGCCAGGTTTCAGAATTCCCAGATTAAGGAGAGAATATTACAAGCCACCCGGAAGAAACAATTTGAATATTGTGGAAACACAATCAGGATAACCCAGGATCTGGCAGTTCTACACTGAGGGATCGAAGGGCTTGGAATATGATATTCCAGAGGTCACAGGAGCTGGGATTAAAACAAAGAGTCACCTCCCCAGCAAAACTGAGCATCATGTTTCAGGGGAAAATATGGTCATTCAGTGGAATAGAGTACTTTCAAGCATTCTTGCTGAAAAAAAAACAAACAGTTGAACAGAAAATTTGACATTCAGATACAAGAAGCAAGAGAAGCATGAGAAGGTAAACAGGTAAAAGAAATCATAAGGAACTTATCAAAGTTGAAATATTAACATTCCTACAATGGAAAACAATAATTTTAACTTATGAAACTTTTCTCAGTAGTTGAAGGGAATATATATATATATATATATATATATATTCATATGATATATATATGAGGGTATATGGGCATATGAATACATACGTGAATGTGTGTATATATGTTTACAGGTATACCTAGATAGAGGGCACAGAACCAATTTAACATGAAGGGATGATACTTTAAAGGTGAAATTAAGAGGTGAGAGAAGAATATAATGAGAGGAGATGGGGAGAGACACAATGGGGTAAACGATCTCATACAGAAGAGGCAAGGAGAAATGGTTACAATGGAGAGGAAGAATAGGAAGGCAAAAGGGAATGGGTCAACCTTATTCCCCTTGAATTTGGCTTGAGGAGGGAATGAAATACACACTAAATAGGGTATCTCACCCTACAGGAGAGTGGGGGCGGGAAGGGGATGAGAGGGGGGATAATGGAAGGGAGGGCAGGCTGGGGGGGGAGGAAGTTGGAAGCACCCACTTTTAAAAGGGATGGGATCAAAGTAGAGAATAGAACAAGTGGGAGGTGGGATAGGAGGGAGAGAAATACAGTCAGTCTTTTACAATATATCTACTATGTTATTGTTTTGTATTAGCTACACATGTACATCCTATGCTGAACTGCTTATCTTCCCAGTAAGGGTGGGTGACAAGGGAGGAAGGGAATGAATCTGGAATTCAAAGTTTTAAAATCAAATATATATATATGTGTGTGTGTGTGTGTGTGTGTGTGTGTGTGTGTGTGTGTTTGTGTGTGTGTATACTATTATCAATACTATTTTACATGTGATTGGGAAATAAGATATATAGGCACTGGGGCATAGAGATCCACGGGAAAAGTTGAAAGACATATGGGAGAAAATATGGGAGAGAGCAGATTGGAGGAGGGGATATCCTGTGACTGCTATTTTGGGGGAACGGGTAGGGGAAAAACGGGGAGAAAATTTGTAACTCAAAACCTGACAGAAATGAATGATGTAAATCAGAAGTTAATAAAGCATTTGAAACAAAGCAACAGTGATGATTTCAGTCAAAGCATTGATAAAAATAGACTTAAAAAATAAGCAGAGAAAATCTTATATTTAAAGGTACCACATTACAATGAAAAAAATATCAATTGTTAAATACATATGCACTGAATGGCATATCATCTAAACACTTAAAGCAGGTTTCCTTAAAACTTTGTGTGTCATGGATATTTCTGGTAATCTGTGTGAACCCCTTCTCAGAATAATGTCTCTAATTACACACACACACACACACACACACACACACACACACACACACACTAGTTCCAAAGGAAGTCAGTTGTGTGGAAATAAAAATGTAACTTCTTTTCCTGCCCAAATTTTATAGACCCCCTAAAATCCATCCATTGACCCTCCATGTTAAGAAACACTGACTTATAGGAAAAGTTAATCAACTTACTTAGATAAATATTAAAATGGAGATTTTAATGTGCTACTTTTGATAAAGAAACAAGAAAAGATGAATAAGAAAGAATTTAATGCCATAAATAGAATTTTAGAACAGTTAGGTATAAGATCTCTGATGATTTCCAAATGGATGATACTAAGAAGTTTACACACATATATACAGTAGTTGTACAAATTACTATTATAGAAAAACTGTGATAGAGCATCCAAAACCTTATGAACAAATAGAGAAAAATTAGAAGCACTTCACGTTATTGACTGTAACATAATAAAAAAGAATTAGAGTCAACAAAGGACATTTGAAGAAGGGATTCAAACTTAAATGGAGAATAAATAACTTAATGTAAATTACTTGTGAATTAAAGAGCAAATCACATAATTATCAGATTATTTCTAAATAAAATGGCAACAATTAGAAAATACGACAACACATTTAGATTAGTAACATCAGTCTTTGGGGAGAAAAATCTCTCTAAACACTTCTGTCAACATAAGAGAGAGAACAAATCAATTAGCTGGGCATGCAACTTGAAGAACTAGAAAAATAGCAAATAAGAAAAAAGAAAAAAAAGCAAGAACAATTTTCAGAAATCCAAGAAGAAATGGACAAGAGGCCATTGAATTGATAAATAAAATATTAACTACTCTAATAAAAAAGAGAGGAAAATATGTTTAACATGATTGTACATGTATAACCTATGTCAGACTACTTATTGTTTTAATGATGGCAGAGGGAAGGTATGGAGGGAGAAAAAATCGGAACTCAAAATCTTACAAAAATGAATTTTGAAAACTATCTTTATATGTCATTGGAAAAAAATACTCTCAAGTGGGAAAAAAGAGATGAAGACTAAATTGCCAGTATGAAAAATGAAATGGAGAATTCACAGCAAACAAAGAAGAAATGATTAATAATCCTATATTGTGCCAATAAAATTATTGCTTAAATGAAGCAGAATGAATATTTATATATAAAACATATATATATATATAATATTAGCAAGAAAATACATGGAAATTCTCATAACCCAGTGCTTATTTTTATTGCATGACTAGTTATTTGTTAGAAAGGAGGGTTTTTCTTTTTCTCTTCTTTGGGAGGGGGTGATAATTATACTAAAAAGTGAAAGAAAAGGTTTTTTTTTTTTTTAAGCAATAGTGGTTAAGTAACTTGCTCAAGGTTACACGGCCAGTTATTTCTGGGTGTGGTGCTGAGTATCTGAGCCCGGATTTGATCCAGGTCATCCCGACACTGGAGCCAGTGCTCTTACTCGCTGAGCCACCTGGCCACCCCTAAGCAATTGGGGTTAAGTAACTTGCTCAAGGTTACACGGCCAGGGGTTTCTGGGTGGGTGCTAAGTGTCTGAGCCCGGGATTCGATCTCCAGGTCTTCTCAACACTGGAGCCGGTGCTCTTACTCGCTGTGCTACCTGGCCGCCCCAAAAGTTTTTTTTTTTTTTTAATGAATCATTTAACAATAAACAGATAAAGCAGAAAGGTGTTCAGAAAGGAACACAGACGAGCAAGGCAGTATGATATTGTAACCACCACATTAAATCTGAATTATGTTTAAAAAATTAAATGATATGTCACAAGGGGAAAAATGTAACTAACCATTTCAGTTTGATAATCAATTTTTGTTTGTTTTCCTTTGTGTATTGAAATGTTCATATCTATCAATGACTGCTAATTTCATAATTTTAAAAAATTTAAAAAGAAGACAGATGTGATTGTGTTTGTTTGGAAAATATATGGCTCTGTAAGGATTCTTTAGACTCTAAACTGTTTGATCTTTTTGTTGTCTATCAGTTTTCTCTCATTTGTGCTACAGTCATTTTACCTACTGTTCTAGTCATCTGTGGACTTTACATAGCATAGTAAAGCATAGTATAGTATGAAAGTGAAAAACATGAGGCTATCTGTGGGGAGCTTCCCACTCCAATTACACATTTCAATTCTCCTCAGCATGGTCTCCCATCCTCTTCTGCTTTGTTTTAATCTTAGAGGATGAGATGGCCTTTATCCTTGCTGACACAAATCTCTCTATGCCACTATCCTCTCTTGGCAGGGTGCCCCTTCAATTGTCCTTTTTAAAAAAATAATTTTCAACTTCTCTTGATCCACTGGCTCCTTTCCAACTGCTTTCAAACATGGACAAATCTCTCCCCCTCCTTTTTTTTCTTTTGACCCTAATATCCTATTGATTTAGTCTATGATTCTCTTCCTCTTCACAACAAAGCTATCTTTCCTCATTTCCTCCCCTATCTTGCTTCCCAGTGTCTTCCCAGACTTTGAAATCTGACTTCTAGCCCCACTATTTAACTGAATATGCTTTCTCCAAAGTGAGCAATGATGTCTTTGTAGCACTCTTTCCAGGGATTACCACTCCAACTCATGCTCACATTCAGGGGATGGTTTCCCAGAGGGCAACTACTGCCTCTGGTACACAGTAACCAGTAGGTCTGTGGTCCTAAAATTAGAGTTTACAAGCCTCTAGAAATGAGTTAATAGTTAGTTGGTAGAAATAATAAAAGCAAAAGCATTTACTAAGATGGCATAGTAAATCATAGTAAGTAAATATAAAGCATTCCTCCTCATAAACCTGAGGTGCCCTCTCTCAAGAAACATACATAGTGGGTAGAGGGAGCACAAATTTAGAATCACATTGGTAGTGGGGCATATTTATAGGAAACCATGTGGCCAAGGCAAATTACCCCTCTAGTACTAATAGGCTCTTGCAAGTCCTTTCCTTTCTCCTGGTACCTTCATACTCTTTCCCCTTGGGTACAATGTTGCTGATGAGCAGAATACTCAGCTGGACTCCCTGTGTCTTCTGCATTTTGCAGGACATCTCCTATCAGGGCCAGTTCTCCTTTAATCCTTGACTCTCTCCTTTTCATTGGGGAGGGGGGAGGGGGACCTTTAAGACTGCCTCTCTGTGTTAACGTCTCACTAGAGAGTATTTATATATCTCTCTTCTCAACTGGATGTGATGTTGTCTACTGGGTAAGAAGCAATATGGCACCCCTTTAATCTCTGTTATAGGTTTAGGAATCACCGCAACCCCCCCCCCCCCAACACACATACAGCTGCTGTTTGCCTTCCACTTTCAGCTGTTTGATTACTGCCAGTTTATAATGTAGGCAGTCGTGGAAGTGGTGGTGGGGATAGGTAGATAGGAGGAGATAAAGCTACTAACCTAATTAGAATAACCAGTCAGGTAGACTTTGTTTTTTTTTGGCTTATCAGTTCAAGTTGGGGATCTTGCAGAGAAAAAATCACAAAACTATTAGAAAAAGCTCATTCTTGTTCTACTGTAATTCTGATAAGCTTTACATGTTACACTGACAGCAGAGGAATGTGCATGTATGTGTATGTATGTAAATTGTGAGGTGTAGAGAAGGACAGATATAGAGTAGCGAGATGGGATGGAATGGTAACAGTAAAGATTTAGGATTTTCCAAATGCTAAGATCATATTTAGCTCTATGTAACAAGGCTTTTTTCATGTCCTGGCAGACAGCCCACACTAACACTGCCTGTCTGATGTAGATGCATTGAATTCTTTTTGAAAGAGAAATCCTGTGTAATAGGTGATTCACAAGTCCCTATCTATTTAACAATCTATTTTAATGAAGAAAATATGTTTCAAGTTGTATTTGTATTTGAATAATTACATGATTTAAATATATATTTAAAAGAAATTTGAAGTTTTGGGATGTTTACATATATATTATGGACATATGAATATACTTTTAATGAGGAATTTCTTACTGATGGAACCTCTAATTCAGATCAATTCAAGACATATACTATTTTTTTTTTGGCCCTTTTGGAGGGGGAAGGCAGGGCAATTAGCCTTAACTGACTTGCCCAAGGTCCCACACTAGTAAGTGTTAAGTGTTTGAGATCAGATTTGAACTCAGGTCCTCCTTACCCCAGGGCCGGTACTCTATTCACTGTGCCCCCTAGCTGCCCCAAGACATATAATATTGAAGGATTCAAAAGTAGAGAGTTACAATGAAAAGTAAATTTATATATATATATATATATACATATATATATATATATATATATATATATATATATATATATATATTGCAGTAAGGGCAGTGCAAAATGCCATAGGGATCCAGAGAAAGAAAATAATATTATATTCAATAACAGAGAATGAAAAAAAAAACTGACATTTTTGTTAAGTATTGAAAACTAGCTAAGATCGCCATAGTTAAAGGACAAATTCTGTCATGAGGTTGTGGCAAGTTTGCATGGCATTTGAGTCGGACAATCCCAGGTATAGTTCCTGAGCTTTAACACTGGGCAAATCATGACTATCAGCCACAAGTTCCTCATTTTTATCTTCTCATAGAGATAAAAATACAATGTGGTTAACTGTAAATCTGATATGATAATTCACAAAGTAATTCATTCTGTTTTTCAGGCATTTATTAATTATTGTAATACATTTTAATACCCTTTAAGATTTAGAAAGCATTCCTTCACCCCTTTCCCAACCCTGTGTAGGTAGCATAAGTATCATTGTTCTCACTTAATAGATAAGGGAACAGAAGCTGGTATCTAAGAGACAGTTTATGAAGGATTTGAGAAATCCTTCATTAAATGATCAATAAATTCCCTTCTTCATAACCAAAAGTAAGGATGGTGGAAAGAAAATATGCAATGTATATCTCTAATATAATATTTTTAATATCTTGAAAAAGAAAGCTGAAGTTTAAAGTAAGTCTGTGGACATTCTGCTTTTAAACTGTATTCGTGAAGAACAGAATGCGTAGGAAATTCATGTTTCCTTTTTCTTCCTCAAGACAAAAGTTTATTGAGCTACTCTGCATATCATGTTGCTTTATTCTTGAAAAGTTAAATGAGTGACATTTGTCCCTTGTAGTGTTGAAAACTGCATACCATGTTTATAAGGGTTTCAGTGGCACATGCTTGAGTTCATCTTGTAGATTACAAAAAGTACAAGTAGCACAGAGAAAAACAGATTAAGTAATAAATAAAATAAACAGTACCTTTTGTCATCATCATCATTATCATTTTGAGTAGAATATATTTTAGTGAACTTGAAGGGATATCAAAACTGAAACTATTGGAACATCACTAAAATGAAAGTCTATTAATACAATAATGAGCTTAGAGTTCTTATTTTTTTAATTTAATTTTTTTGCTTATATGAAATAAATGTCCAGCCCACATTACATATTTGTAACTATTACTTTGGGGTAAAGGGAATAGGTATACAAAAATAGTTTATTTTGATTCTTATAAAGCAATGCCTCTACTAACTTCTGTTATAATTGAATTTAAATTAAATATAATATTTAACTGATATTTAATTTCTTCTGAAGATGTATTACTGGTGGTTCTTTAGGGTTTTATTACTTACTTCTTGGGGACTCCCATTAGTGACATTCTTTAGAGCACAGTGCATATTAAATTTTTCATATTCCTTTTAAGATCTTTCTATTTCTGCTGCTAACTAGAGCATGAGCATATGTTTTGACACATTCCTGATCTATGGGAGAAAAATAATAAACTTCCAAATTTAAAATATTTCTGAAATGCCAAAAGGTGGAAGGAAGGAAGGGAGGGAGGAAGGAAGGAAGAGAGGAAGGAAAGAAGGAAGAAAGAAAGGAAGGAAGAAAGGGAGCAAGGAAGGGAGGAAGTGTGTAGGGAGGGAGGGAGGAAGCTCTGACTAAAAATCTAATGTGAAATACCCATGGCATGTATGTAGCATCATCTAGTTTATTAATTGTACTTCTACTTACAAAAGTATTTACACACATATATATTTAAGTAAGTTCTCTATGTGCACAACTGGTGATTTTTCTAATCATTCTTCTTTCCAGCTGGAGCATTTGGTAGTGTATGTGTGTGTGTGTGTGTGTGTGTGTGTGTTGCAAGATCTGTGGCACAGTTCCAGTGTGACATCTGCTGGCATTCTGTAGCTCCAGGATTGTATTGTTCTCAACTTTAAAGAGCCATCTTTGAGATCTGTTAATTAATGACTCAGGGCATTCATCTATATACATGCATATATATTTATGAATGCTACATGAATATTCATAATTTCCATATTTAAAAAGATATTCGGAAGCTTCCTCTGTTTATACTTCATAGTTACAAATATTTTCCTCAATGCTCCTCTGCTGTGAATTTATTTGTTTATTAATTATTATTTTTTTTTTTTGCTGTGATTAAATGCTTCATTGCTATTCATATTGGAAACACCAGGGGGAACAGAGAGGCAACACTGCAAGTGTTATGGTGACTTGTTGAGACAGGGGGAAAAAATCCTTCATTGATTGCATTTTAAGGTTTTTTTTTTCACATAAATTGCTGCTGAAAACAAGATAGACACATAGATATAATGAAGTTTGAAAACAGAGATATCAATTGCTTCTGTCTGTCCTCACATCAAAACTTCTCATTTTCTTTCAAGTAATGCTTTTCAACAAATGTATACAAATATATACACCTACATCTATATGGATGCATATAGATGATATATAGAGATATATATCTCTACATACATACACATGTATATACATATTTGTGTGTAAGTATGTATGTGTGTGTGTATGTATCCATTTGATCCTGATTTTAGAACACATTTTTTGTTCCTCTGAAACAACTTGCAGCAGCAAGCACCCTAGCATACCCTAGTTTTCTAAAGGAAAGCAACTCAAAATGGGTTAACAATCTTCCTTTAATCAAACATATGTAATTTACGTAGTTCAGGGGAAAAAGTTCAGCACCCCAAACTTCAGATAATACAAACAAGTTACAAGCAGAATTTACAAGCAGACAGAGAAACAGATCAGCAGACAGGCTTCCATCTGTCTGACTATTACATCTATACCTAGTCAATTACCAGAGAGGGAAGCACCAACATCTGGATTTTCAAAGCCAGGGGGCTCAACAGCTGCCCAGTGTCTTGTCTGGTCAAATCACATAACTCTTCTCAAAGTGAGCCCCAAAACAAAACCTCACATCAGGGTATATATTGCCTTCTCCTGGCTCAAAGAATGTAACAACCCTCTTGACCCACTGCCCAATCAAAAATCAACAAGGTGTGGGCATTCCTGAAAAACAAGCCTCCTACCACAGGCTCCATGTGATCACATTCAGCCTATTAGGAGGCAGAGTATATTTTCAAATCAAGGAAGATTCTCAGTCACTTAACCCTATCAAAGGGCCTAGCTAGGGGCAAGGAAGGTCTCAAGTTCTCATTCCCATAACACAAGTCCATAATTATAATGATGCCTTATATTTATACTTTACCTTCTAAAGAGTTATGCATTTTAGCCTTTCACAAAGTTGGTCAGGCAAGTTCACATTAGCAAATTGGTAGAGTATCTAAATACAGGCACTAAGCTGCTAAGGCTCCCTCCCTCCACTCTACCCCAGCCCTCCTTACTGAAAGGACACAATAAGCAAGCCAGCCACCCTGGGAGAAATGTCCATTGCCACGTGGAGGTAATAATCACACTGTACTTTGACTGAAAACAAGTTTGAATGTGTATGATCAATGCTTTCAGTATTATAGATCAACTCAGATGATAATTGTAATGTAGTGATTGAAAATATGTTATTTTAAAAGTACTGAAAAGAACTAAGGAGAAATAGTAAATATTTTATATTTGCATTTCTTTTTTTATTTAAGTATCGCCTAGATTTTTAATTGTGTTGTAAATTCTTCAGAAATGTATTTCCTGCTCAAACCATAATTTATATATAATGCAGTCTGCATATAGTCATGTCAAAAGCTGTACCTTTTTTGTTTTTCTGAATTTGAATGTGATACTATTTCTTGTCCTTTGAAGTTTGTAATGGCACAAACATGCCCTAAGGAACTTAAAGTAGAAAAAGGCCTCTTTCTGTTCCCTTCCCTGATTTGGAGGAAAATACTGATCAAAACACATCAAAGTGCTTGAGTCTAGGGCTCCAAAATTTTTATGAAAAGCTCCTCAGCAGCCAAATTCTCTGATAAAACAAGGCACTCTTTATTTTTTATATTTTATATAAAAGAGATGAAGAGAGAATGTATTCACTACCCCATAATTTCTTAGCTACTGCAAAGAAGTATATGTGGGGAGAGTACCTTATAAAAATATTAAATCATAGATTATATTTTAGGTCTATTGCTTTATATCTTCTTCAAAATTCCAAAATAAATATCTAGTTGGTAAGTGAAAGGAAAATATACCCAATGACCAAAGTAGATTTATTTCTAATTTTCAATTGGCAAGGCAAAGAAAAATATCTTGTTCTTGTCATAAATGAGAAGAACTTTTTCTTTGTCAGAACTGCTACAATGTCATTAGTTTTTAGCAACTACAGGTAGCTCAATCATCTATGAAGAAAAGAAGGTATGATAAAGGTAATGTAGCAGCAGAGGGGGAGGAAAAAGGGAAGGAAAAAGAATCCATTCTTCTCCTGAAGTGTGAAAAAGTCCCTGACTGATGGTTGGAAGAGAGAGAGGTCATGTTTTCTTTTCTTTTTTTTTTAATAATTGTGATTGTTTGCTTGTTTGTTTTTGCAAAGATATGAAGTCAGGGACATACATACCTGAAGCAAAATGTTCCCCATTTGAACTGAAGACTGAGAATTTCAGGGAAGATTGTGGAAATGGAGGGTGATGTCAACAGAAAAAAATCACTATCAATTTAAGCCAATTCTAGTTGTTTAGTGGCAAAACATTGAATATTGTTAATTTTTATTGTAGTTTTTTTTGGAGGGGGGAGGCAGAGATTGTAACCTATGAAAGATACTTTACTAAATATGCAGTGTAGTTGAGATAAAATGGTATAGTGGAAATAACACTTGTCTTTGGAATCAGAGGACCTCGGTCCTGATCCTCCTGGTTTTGTCATTTAGTTGGGTCAAACTAAGAAATCTCTGAACCTCAATGCCCTTGATACTTTGATTCCATATCTTTGTGTTTTGCTTAACCTTTGTCTGTGTCCTCCTATAAATCCTCCATAAAACATCGACTTGCTGCATTGGAACTCTTCCTCTAGGTTTCATAAAATTTTCTGGAGATCTGGTTAGCATTTATCTATCCCTTAGTCTTACCATATGACCCACACATTTTATCTACAAACATTTCCTTGATAATGTCTTTTTTGTCACTTCTTCCACAAAAGTCATTGTTGGTAACATATTATAGCCTACTTTTGTTAATAACATTTTGTTTTAAAGTTTGTAAAACACTTTACACACAGGCTCTCATTTGCCACTCACTTGCAATGACATTCTTATTGATTTCCTTTCCTTGTCCCTAGTCCTTACTCCAATCCATCCTGTACATAGGGGTCTAGGTAATTTCCCTGAAGCCCATTCAGGCCTCACTCCAATCAAAAAAGTCTAGTGACTTCCTATTATATCTAGGATCAAATATAAAGTCCTTGTTTGTCAATTAAAGCTCTTTACAACCTGATTCCCTGCTACCTTTACAATGCTCTTACCCTTTACTCCCCTTCATGAACTCTACACAGTCCAGCAACACTAATCTTTTTGCTGTCACTTATTATGCACAACATTCTATGTCTCATCGTTTTATCCACTATTCCCATGTTTGAAATGCTCTCCCTCCTCACCTTTGCGTCTTAGAATTCTTGCTTTCCTTTAAGATCCAGACTGAATGCCATCTTCTGACATAGACCTCTTATAGGCCCCTAAAATGCTAAAACTCTTCTCTCTCAAGTTACATTGACTTTGTTTGAATCTTATATATCAGTTTATTGGCATGTTGTCTCCTCCATTAAAATGTGAGCTCTTTGAAAGCAATAACTGTTTTTACCTTCCTTTTCTCAGTGCTTAGCACAGAGCCCAGCACATAATAAATGCTTCATGATTGGTTTGGTCAGTTATTGCTCACATGAGATTAAAGTTTAGGAAAACTAAGTGACTTCACCATGATTCCATAGTCCTTTGCTATAGCCACAATTTTGATTTTCCTAAGATAGTGATTTTTTGCCACTGGTAGCAATATATGATACCTGGAAGAATACTGGTTACAATGCTAAGTTGTTGGATCAAGGAGTATATTGCAAATATTCTATGTAACTTCCCAAATGCAACCTAGCTTGTTATTTTCTTCCTATCCATTACAAATCCAACTTATTTTTCATTTGCCTTCACAGACTATCTCAATGAGTTGCCCATTGAAATATGTATAATATTCTAGGCAATCAGGAGATATTCTTTACACATCTTATTTTTCTTGGATATAATATTTGTGTAAACAGAAAAATTAGAAAAGTGGGAATTATATGAAACCACAGATGGCTAATATGCTAATAATAATATATTTTAAAGTTTATAATAAGTATAACACATTGGTTTAAAAACCATTATGCTTGTCCAGGTCTCCTGTTTTTTTTTTTCCTCTGTGTATTTAAAAAAATAATTCAATGGCAGTCTTTTCTTTATTGTCTTTTTAAAAGTATCACAAAAAAGTATCACAATGCTTAGTATCACTAGTTCTCCTCTCTCCCAAAATCCAACCCCTCCCCCCCCAAAATAAAACAACACAAGAAAGCAACCTCCCTTGGGGGAAAACTAAGTATCATCAACTAAAACAAATTCACACTGTAGCAGTCTTCATCTTCAGTCTTCTGAAGTTGTGGTCTATCATTGCATTATGCATAGATCTTGAATCTTTCAAAGTTGTTTTTCTTTATTATATTGGACTCATTGTACACTTTCTTCTTAATCCTACATGATGGGGTCCTTCAGGTGTTCCTATTTTCGGAATGTACTGTTCTGGTTACATCAAGGGCCAGAATATTTGTGTTATCTGAAAAAGAAGCAATTGGAGGACCTCACTATCCATGAGAGCTTCCTATTCCATTTGGACTCTGGCAGGCCATCTTCTATGATGGTCAAAACACACACACACACAAATGAAAAAACAATCTTCCTCCCCTTGTAATGTGTCATATGATACTGACAGCTAAGGGTTTATGAACAAAATTATATTATACTTTCATTAATCAAGGAATCTTATATAATTGAACCAGCAAGGTAGCATACTGCACAGAGTGCCAGGCCTGAAAGAAGGAAAACCCATTTCAGACACTTATGAGTTGTATGACTCTGGGCAGGTCACAATCTCTTTTTGTCTCAGTTTAAGAGGAAAGGAGAGGAGAGGGGACTTGTAGAGAGGAGGAGCTGAGTTTCCCAAAGGGAAATAACCAGCTGGGTCCCCATTGGAATAGCATGTATTACTGACAGGTTATGGGTTATCATTCCTTCTGGAAATGATATCAGGAAGATGATGGCTTGACTTGAAATCATATTGGATTTAAGTGAGGAAGGACTGTGAAAAGCCACCAGTCCCAATTCATTCTGGCTGTCATTGATTGGCCAACAACAGGTCCCTGCCCAAGCCCCATTTAATTTTATTTTGGGGACCTTGATGACTCTGAGTGAATGTAAATAGTAATTGTTTCTCATTTAACCAGCAACCCTGAGGGTCTTCCCCTCCCAGTTTGATTTTTATTTTTTTTAATAAAAGTGCCATACCTTGACTCACTTAAAGTGAGAACTAGGGAAGATCTTAGCTTAAAAAGTCCAAGGTCTCACACGGCATCCTGGCCCATCTCCAGTCTATATCTGACCACTGGACTCAGATGGCTCTAGAGGAGAAAGTGAGGCTACACAGCCCTCCCTCACTTAAATCCAATTCAGTTGCAAGTGATATCATCATCTTTCTGTTGTCATAGTCCTCTTCAAGACTGAAGGACAAAACACAACCAGAGCCATAGCCTCAGTTTCATAATCAATAAAATGGGGGAGAGCAATAGCACTTAACCTCCCAGGGTTGTTGTGATGATCAAATGAGATAATAATTTTAAATTGCATAGCTTAGTGCCTAGCACATAGTAAGCACTATACAAATTATATATACATATATATATATATATTTAATATGTATATGGAAGAAGAGCTTGTTGGAGAAAAATTTTTAGCTTATACTTTGTTTTACTGAATCAAATGCTTTTTGGTAACTGACAAAGTTAGTCCTTGGAGCAGTATATTTAATGTCTGGTTAGAACTTGCTAGTTCTACTTCTATAAGTCCCAACACTAATCATTTGATACATTCAATTACTCTTTCTTTATTTTCACACTTGATTATATTCAGCTGAGTCACTTTTTTCCATTTCTAATCAGAATTTATTTATTTATTTTTAGTTTTCATCATTTATTTCCACAAGATTTTGAGTTCCAAATTTTCTCCCCATATTTCCCTTTCCCCCCACCCCAAGATGGCATGCATTCTGATTAACCCTTCCCCCAGTCTGCCCTCCTTTATAACACCCTCTTCCCTCTTATCCACTTCCCCCTTACTTTCTTATAGGGCAAGATAGATTTCTATACCTCATTGCCTGTATAGCTTATTATCCAATTGCATGTAAAAACATTTTTTGACATTTGTTTTAAAAACTATGCATTCCATATTATCTCCCTTTATTCTTCTTCACCTACCCCCATTGACAAGACAAGCAATTCAATATAGGTTATACACATATAGTTATGCAAGACATTTCCATCAAATTATGTTATGAAAGGTTAACTATATTCCTACCCCCCCACTCATTCTATTTTCTCCTTTGAACCTGTCCTTTATTAAAAGTTTTTGCTTCTGACTAACCCCTTCCCTAATCTTTCCTCCCTTCTATCATCTTTTCCCCCTTATCCCCTTCCCCCCATACTTTCCTGCAGGGTAGGATATCCAATTAAGTGTGTATGTCATTCCCTTCTAACCAAATCCAATAAGAGTAAGGTTGACTCATTCCCTTTTACCTCACTGCTCTTCCACTCCATTGTAATAAATATTTCTTGCCTCTTTTATGTGAGATATTTTACTGTATTCTATCTTTCCCTTTCTCTTTCTCCCAATATATTTTTCTCTCAAGCCTTAATTTTATTTTTTAGTTATCACCCCTTCATATTCAACTCACCCTGTATCCTCTGTGGTGTGTGTGTGTGTGTGTTTCTATTCCTTTCAACTACTCTAATGAGAAAAGTCTCATGAGTTACAAATATCATCTTTACATGTAGGAATGTAAACAATTTAACTTTAACAAGCCCATTATGATTTCTCTTTCCTATTTATATTTTCATGCTTCTCTTGATTCTTGCATTTCAAAGTCAAACTTTTTGTTTAGCTCTGTTTTTTTCATCAAGAATGTTTGAATGTCCTCGATTTCATTGATTTTCCCCTTGAAGTTTTACTGGGTAGGAAATTCTTGTTTTCAATCCTAGCTCCTCTGACTTCCAGAATATCATATTCCAAGCCCTCTGATCCTTTAATGTAGAAGCTGCTAGATCTTGTGTTTCCACAATACTTGAATTGTTTCTTTCTGACTGCTTGCAATACTTTCTCCTTGACCCAGGAACTCTGGAATTTGGCTACAATATTCCTAGGAGCTTTCTTTTTGGGATCTTTTTCAATAGGTGATTGGTGTATTCTTTCAATTTTTATTTTACCACTTGGTTCTCAAATATCAGGGCAATTTTCCTTGATAATTTCTCTTTTTTTTCTTTTAAATTTATTTACTTTCAGTTTACAATTTTTATTTTCACAAACTTTTGAGTTCCAAATTTTCTCCCCGTCCCTCTCCTCCCACGGCACTCCCCTCCATGGCGGCATACAGCCTGATACAGGTTCTACAAATACCTTTACATTAAACATTAGCCAAGTTGTAAAGAATTATAACCAATGGAATGAAAAATGAGGAAGAAAAAACAAAACAAATAAAGAGAGAGAGTAAATATTTTGCTTCAGTCATTGACACTCTGTAATTCTTTCTCTGCATGTCGATAACCTTTTCCAACATGAGTCTTTTGGAGTTGTTGCATTGCTGAGAAGAACCCAGACTATCAAAGTTAGTCATCACAGATAAAATGTGTCAGTAATTGTGTACAATTTTCTCTTAGTTCTGCTCCCCTCACTCAGCATTAGTTTATATAAGTCTCTCCAGGTTATCATGAAGTCCATCTGCTCCTCCTTTCTTACAGCACAATAGAATTCCATTACATTTATATATCACAACCTTTTTAGCTAGCCCCCAATTGAAAGACAACCCCGTTGCTTCTGATTAACACCTCCCCCAATCTTTCCTCCCTTCTATCATATCTTCCCCCTTATCCAATTTCCAATTCTTTGCCACCACAAAAATAACTGCTATAAATATTTTTGTATATTTGGGTGTAAGGCCAAGCACAAGCAACTCTCCTGAGGACTACTTCTGTGAATAACTTTAAGGTTCTGATCACATAGTATAGTGAACTCTCTATTTATTCTGCAATAAACTAAAGCAAAATATTCCAGAAACCAAAGTACAACATTCTCAATAATATAATATAAAAAACTTTTTACTAAGGTGGTCAAATAGTCTTAAACAAAAGATATCATTCAGTAAGTCAGAATATCAATCAATGGATATAAAGCACCCATCTAAAGTCTTCTTTCTTTTTGTTTTAAAGCAATTGGGGTTAAGTAACTTGCTCAAGGTTACATAGCCAGATGTTTCTGGGTGGGTGCTAAGTGTCTGATCCCGGGATTCAATCGCCAGGTCATCTCCTGTAGGGCGAGATACACTATTTAGTGTGTATGTCATTCCCTCCCCGAGCCACATGCAATGAGAATAAGGTTAACCCATTCCCTTTTGCCTTCCTATTCTTCTCCTCCATTGTAACCATTTTCCCTTGCCTCTTCTACATGAGATAGTTAAACCCATTCTGTTTCTCTTCATGTCTTCTCATTATATTCCTCTCTCACCTCTTAATTTCCCCTTTTAAGTATCATCCCTTCCTATTAAATTGGTCCTGTGCCCTCTATCTATGTATACCTGTAAACATATATACACACATTCACATATGTATTCATATGCCCGTATACCCTCCGATATATATATATATTCCCTTCAACTATTTTCATACTTAGAAAAGTTTCATCAGTTACAATTATCATTTTTCCATGTAGGAATGTTAATAGTTCAACTTTGATGAGTGGCTTATGATTTCTTTTCCTTGTTTACCTTCTCAATCTTCTTTTGCTTCTTGTATCTGAATGTCAAATTTTCTATTCAACTCTGGTTTTTTCATTAAGAATGCTCAAAAGTCCTCTATCCCACCGAATGACCATATTTTACCCTGAAAGATAATACTCAGTTTTGCTGGGTAGGTGGTTCTTGGTTTTAATCCCAGCTCCTCTGCCCTCTGGAATATCCTATTCCAGGCCCTTTGATCCCTCAGTGTAGAAGATGACAGATCCTGTTTTATCCTGATTGTGTTTCCACAATATATAAATTGTTTCTTCCTGGCTGCTTGTAATAGTCTCTCCTTGATCAGGGAATTCCTGTACCTGGCTATAATATTCCTTGAAGTTTTCTTTTTGGTATCTTTCTCAGGATATGATCAGTGGATTCTTTCAACTTCTATTTTGCCTTCCGGTTCTAAAACATTAGGGAAGTTTTCATTGAGAATTTCTTGGAGGATGATTTCTCAATTCTTTCTTTCATCATGGTTTTAAGGTAGTCCAATAATTTTTTAAATTATCTTTCCTGGATCTATTTTCCAGGTCAGTGGTTTTTTTCCATGAGATATTTCACATTACCTACTTTTCTTTCATTAGTTTGTATCTGTTTAACAGTATCTTGATTTCTCTTAATGTCACCAGCTTCCCTTTGCTCCAATCTAAATCTGAGGGAATGATTTTCCTCATTGAGCTTTTTAGATTTTTTTTTTCCATCTGGCAAATTTGTCTTTTTAAGGCATTTCTCTCCTCATTGCCTTTTTGAGCCTCTTTTGCCATTTGAGTTAGTCTGTTTTTTAAGGTGTGATTTTCCTAAGTCTGATTGTTGACTCTCATTTCATAATTTTCTTGCATTGTTCTCATTTCTCTTCCCAATTTTTCCTGCACTTCTCTTATCTGCTTCTTAAGGTCCTCTATGGCCTTTAACAAGCTTGTATTTTCCTTTAAATCTTTTGGTGCAGGAGTTCTGACTTCACTGTCTTCCTCCTGTTCCATGCCTTGATCTTTTTTCTCCCCAAAATAGGAGTCTAATGTTGGAATCTTCTGTTTGTTTTGCTTCCTTTGCCTGGTCATGTTGCCCCTCAGTCACTTGACCCCTGGGCTTTTTGCCACAGTTGGACTCTGCCACCAGACAGTGGAGCTTTTGTCCCAATTGCTGGAGTTTTCTCAGCTGCCAAAGGTATTAGTTGGGTGCCCTCTCTGAGGCTTCCTCACACTCTGGCAAGCTGGTCATGCACCCCAGGGCCTCCACCCTAGACTGCAATCCAGATGCAATCAGGTTAAAGCAAGAGTGATTACCCCTCAATCTGGTTGCTTGGTCCCCCTACACTCTGCAGGCCAGGAGTTGAAGCTGCAACATGGGGCCGGTGCTGTGTCTCAGTGGCTTCTCGCCCCAGGGGCAAGAGCCGACACACTTCCAAATCCAGACTGCACTGACCTTTCACTTTGTCCTCAGCATCTATCTGTTGATAAATATGGAAACGGCCAGAGCCGCTGCTGATCTGGAGTCCCTCTGGCCAGTGGCTGGTCAGGCCCGCCTTGGGGCTAAAACTGCGGTGTGGAGCTGGGGTTGCTCCCAGAGTCCTATGCTGGCCAATTCCTGCCAGGCTCTTCTCAGTGGGAGGTTAGATTCTGTGTTATTTTGTGGGTTCTGCAGCCCCAAAGTTTATTCATAGTCCCCTTTTTACATGGTTTGGGGAAGGTGGAAGCTGGAGCCCCATGGAAGTACTGCTTCTACTCTACCATCTTGACTCCATTAATCTATTTTTTAAGATGTTATTTTCTTCAATATTTTTGGGGTCTCCTTTAGCAAGTTGTTGACTTTTCTTGAGGTTTTCATTGATGTTTTTCATGATTTTCTTGCATCACTCTCATTCTTCCCAATTTTTCCTCTACTTCTCTTACTTGATTTTCAAAATCTTTTTTAGCTCTTCCCTGGCCTGAGGCCAATTCATATTTTCCTTGGAGGTTTTTGATGCAGGAGTTTTGACTTTGTTGTCTTCTTCTTGTATAATGTTTTGACCTTTGTTACCAAAGTAAGATTCTATATTTTGTTATTTTTATGCTGTTTGTGAATATTCCCAGGCAATTACTTGACTTTTGAGCTCTTTGTCAAGGTAGGACTCTGCTTTCAGAGTAGAGAGTTATCTGTGCCAATTTTCAAGGGTTTCACATAACTGTTGTCAGAGCTAGGCACCTGTAAATCTTCAGTTCTTCTAAGTTGGTATGACCAAATCTTCTCCTGGCCTGTTACTCTGTTCTGTGAGTAACTATAAGCACTTTTTTCTGCCTTGGAACTGTGAGGAGAACTCCCTCTCAACAGTTGCCACAAGCACTGCCTCACTAGTTCTCCTTACCCCACAACCACCACCCAAAACTACAACGCAGATCCTAGCAAGGCAAGGCAAGAGAATCCTGCCTCAGTGCCAACAAAGGGATCCCTACTGTTGCCCTCTGTTCGGCTACTTGCTCCCTGTACTATCTGTGGGCCTGGAGCTCTGGAAACAGCCACTGCTTCTTCTGCTGCTGCTGCCACCACCAACACCTCCAACACCCCGGGACTGGGCCAGGACCATGCTCATCTCTCATTCAGATCCCACAGAGTTTCCCCACTGACCTGCTTTGTTTTTGGCATTTGTAGCTTGAGTTTGTCTGGAAACCACTATAGCTACCAGTCATTCAATCTCCTGAGGCTTGCTCTGGCCCAATCTGTGCTGCTAGCCCAGTGTGATAGACACTTCCTTTTGGCATTCCAGTCTGTCTTGGGCTATAGATGGGTTTTATTCTGTCATTTTGTGTGTTTTGTAGTTTTAGAATTTGTTTGGAGTCATTTTTTTACAGAAATTTGGAGGGTTTTAGTGGAGAGCTCAAGCAAGTCCCTGATTTTACTTGTGATCTTGGCTCCCACTGAAGTCACTTTTTTAAGCTTTAATAATAAAACATCCTACTGATTCCAGGTTCCTTTGATCAAACCCCACTGTTTCATGAACTTGCATGTTCTCAACACCAATACTATCTTTTAATAAATGTGGGTCATCTTTCTTATTTAAAAAAGAATAAGTGCTCTGGAACTCCTTTTTGATTTTTGGGAAATAATTGACAATAATCTTCCTCCACAGCTTCGAGTACACACCTATTACTTTTTTGCAGCATCCTCATTGCAACATAATCCTCATTCTAAAGCTTTTCTTCTCCTACTTTTTCCCAAGGATAAAGCAAGAAAAATATATGGTCCAGCTCCTATTGCATCTAAAGTTGAAGCGTAGGAAATATTTTGTGTGTCTATGTGCTTTTAATTTCCCAATGCTCAGATATTTCTTTGCCAGTATCTTCAACACTGATATTTTCATCGGTTAAATTTCTCTAAGATGTATTAGTAAATAATCTATATCTTTATTTTTATTAGGTTGTAGATATCTAGCTGTGCACAATTAATATCCTTTCTTATAATTTGATATTAATTTTGATTTTTGCTCTTACTGGTTGATAGTTACAAGTAATGACTCCTGGATTATTAGCCAGCCATTTATTACATATGAAGATACTGTTATATTCATTTTCTAAAATATGACTTTGTGCTCATGTCCAGTGCCTTCTAACTCTTTCTTCTTAAAGTATTAATACCTTCTGATTCATATACAGGTTTTCTGTATTTCATTTTTTAAAACTCTAGATAACATTTTTTAATGTAATGTTTCCTGTTGACTCCTGTGTTCACCATCACTTTAAAGTCATCAATTTTCAATTTATATGTGGGCTTGACTTGGAAGATGTTGTCAGGCTCTTTTAAAAGTTTGTCATATCAGGTGGGGCACTGTTGATGCTCAAATTAAAATGCTTAAATTTCACCCATACCACTTAAGCAAAACCATTCTCTTCAACCAATTGCATTATATATTGTAAAACACACTTGTCTTATTTGAGATGTATGATTTATTTTTCAATTAAAAGCTTTTTCCCCTTAAAAAAAGTTTGTCATATCTTCATCCGCTGGAATGCATGAAGATGCATTAGCTAGAATTATCTCCACGGTTATCATTTTGATTATATTCATGATTAGTATCCCATGAAGTTATTCTTCTTGTTGACTTTTAACTATGACTTTTTAACTTAAAAAAGTAATTCTACTAAGTTCTTTATTTACCAGTGACCAGTCATATTTAGCTGCTACTTACTTAAATTTTCAGATTTCATTTATAACAAGACTTAATATGTTTCACTGGTCAATGGACCATTAGCTCACATTTAAAATACCAATAGTTAAATTTATATTTGTAGATTTTCTAAAAACCATATAATTCTTAGGATCATGTATTCTCTATTCTACCACTCCATGACTAGGACTATGGAAACTAAAGCAGGTTACACTGAATGAAGGAACACTTTTTTATTTGTTCCTTGGGTTACCATGGTTGGGTTGCCTACTTTACTGGTAATGAGTCTCTTCATGGTTAACTAGGCTGGTTCTTAGCCAGCAAGCAAAGTCTGAAACCTTTCCAGCCCTATAGAATATGCTAAAATTTGTGTTCCATGAATAATTACCTTTGAGAGCTCAGGGTCAAGGTTAGGCTATGATAAAACATCAGAGCTGAACTTGTATTAAGGTTTGGTCCTATCATCAAATAATGTTCCTACTACATACTTCTTGGTGAGGGAAGTGCTTTATAAATCTCAAAGTGCAGCAGAAATGTGAATTATTGCTATCAGTAAGCAAAACTTAATGGGTAGAGATTTGGCCTTAGATTAAGGAAGATTTTCATTAATTATATTGGCTGTGTAAACATGAACAAGTCACTTAATCTTTTATTAATCCAAAGGAAACCTTTAAGACCAGAAGTTGCAAACCACTGGTGGTTTGAATGACCAAACCAAGCATTCTCTATTCAGATGAAATCATTGCTATGGACCTCTCCTTCTTCCTCTCTTGACTCTCCTATTCCCCCTATAATTTTTACAAAATGTGATGTGACTATAAAGTAATGCAATTACATTTTCTAAAGAAGTATATCAGAACTTATACATTCAAATATATGTGACCTTTCAAATAGTTTTAGGAGCCATATGGTATATTTGTTCTAATAATCCTGTCCATGTGAAAATGTTTTCAGAACTGCTTTTGGGAAATGCTTTATTACAAGTGTAGAAACTATATTAGGAAATTAGTTTCTATTTTGTAATCACACCTTATTCTTGTTTTTGCTTTAATTCTAAATGGTTCCTTGCCTTGATCACTTAATTTATTCACCAGATTTGATTCTGTTTAACTTTTGGTGCCTTCAGAAATTTCAATCAAAATATAAACTCTCAGACACTGTCAAAAAAGTTGACATCATTAAAAATATGCACAAGAATATGTCATAGTTTCTAAAAGTGATTCTAGTTTTGAGCAACTACAATTAGGTTCTATCTTATAGACAAAATGAATTCGAATATATAAATTTGGGCCTAACATTTTCAAAAATCTTTAAAATTACGTCATAATTATGCCTGATTTTAAATACATTGATATATAAATATGCATATTTATATTCATGATTTAATCGTCAATAATTCATATTATATATGTTTCCCCATGTATAAGTTCTGAATAAATAAAAAATAAAATGGACATCCCCATTATATTGTGAAGTAGGACAGCAAATTGCTCATGAAACTGAGAGTATTTCTTCTTTATAGCTTGCTTTTCTTTATAAAAATATATTGCAAATTCAACATGTAATTTTCAAAGCTACCTTCACTGCTAGTAATTCTTTCTATGCCAATTTATATTTCAGCATCTGAAATTTCTATTACCAAAATCCACAGATGAATGTTTTATTTATGTTTTTTTCTATAATTAATAATACTAAATTATTTTAATAACACAATTGATAAGAAATAACACTTATTTTGAACATAACAAATTGATAATAAATAACATTACACTATAAATATAAAATAATAGAATACAGAAACCAACCTACTTGTCATTTCTTTTACCACAAGTTTTCCATCACAATCATTTACAACAACTTTTGATGAGCATTTTCTTGATTTCCAATTCTTTGCCACCATGAAAAAGTTGTTACCAATATTTTTGTTCAAATAAGTCCTTTTCCATTTTCTTTGATCTCTTTGGTATATAGACCTACTAGTGGTATTACTGGTTCAAAGATATGCACAATTTTATAGTTCTTTGGTCATAGTTCCAAATAATTCCCCAGAATACTTGGACTAGTTCCCAACTCCATTACCAATGCATTAATGTCCCTATTTTTCTGCATCCCCTCTAACATTTATCATTTTTCTTTTCTGTCATGTAAGCCAACCTGATAGGTGTCAGGTAGAATAAATGTTTTTCTAAAAATAATGCCAGGAGTGTTAAATCTCAGAATAATCTCAGACTGAGAGAGGCATCTAAAGAGAACAAAGTGCTTTTGTATCTGTTGTATTTGTTTTAAACCATAGGATCTCAAATCATCTGATTTCTTCACACTCTTAAAAGTTATTGAGGACAACTCCTCCTCCCCAGAGCTTTTTTTTTGTGGGTTATATCTATCAATATTTGCTCTATTGGATATTAAGACATCTTAGAATGATATTTTTTTCACCTTGTGGACCCCCTGAAAGAGTCTGGTCCCTACACTTTGGGAACCAGTGATGTAAACTATTTGGGAGAAAAGGAGGATCAAGAAGAGATAAGAACACTGTTTAAAGTAGAAGTGCTGATAACTGAAAACATTAGAAAACACAGTGCTCCTCAATTCTCATATTACTTCTATTTTCTTCTGCCAAGGTTAATGTCTTTTTGAATTACAAAGAACACACAAAAGTGACAAATAAAGAGCTGAAACCCAAGATAAGTATATAGATAAAGAATTAACAATCAATCAACAATCATTTATTAAGTAGTTAATATGAAGCACTGAGAGCAGTGACCCTGATGAACTTAATTCACCTGCTCCAAGTAGTTGGTAACCTCCAGTACTCTAGTAACTGGCATATGTGTTTGCTGAACCATTGCCAGAGTATATTTCTTGATATAGGTAAATACATTTAATGATGATTGTTATATTCATAATACAATAAAATATGATACAATACACTACAAAATACAATTTCTAAGTTTAAGAAAATAAAGAATGGTTGTGGAGGATAAGAGAGATGCAAATGTATTTGTTGTTCAGACATTTTTTAGTTGTGTCAAATTCTTCATGACTCCATTTGGGGTTTTCTTGTCAAAGATACTGGAGTAGTTTGCCATTTCCTTCTTCAGCTCTTTTTATAGATGAAGAAATGGAGGCAAACTTCGTTAAGTGACTTGCCCAGTGCCATACAACTAGTAAGTGTCTGAGGCTAGGTTTGAACTCAGGAAGGCTGAGTTTTTTACTTCAGGCTCAGCACTCTATCCACTATACCAGCTACCTGCCCACCAATGGAAAGGCAAATATCCCTAGAAAAAAAATTTTGGAAAAAAATTATTAAAAGATGGTTTTTGGAAATCTAGAAAAGGAAGAGGTAATTCTCTCTCTCTCTCTCTCTCTCTCTCTCTCTCTCTCTCTCTCTCTCTCTCTCTCTCTCTTTCTCTCTCTCTCTCTCTCACATACACACACACACACACACACACACACCATCCCAATCTGACTTTATTTCCTTTTTGCTATAGTTACTAATCTGTTATATTAGAGGGATCTAAATATATAGTTTACCTAGGTTTTAGGAAATCACTTGATAAAGCTTCTTAGTCTATTTTTGTAGAACACATGGAGAGATATAGACTAGATGATAATATAACTAAACAAATTCAGAGTCTGTTGAATAGATGTTGAATTGGAAGAAGTCCTTCAGTGGAGTTAACCAAGTATTTGTGGTGTACTGTTTAATATTTTTATCAATGATTTGAATAGATGACATGCTTATCAAATTTATAGGTGATAAATAATTATCAAATTTATCAAATTATTGTTTGTTTTCAAAGAAGACAGATGACATCAGGATGATGTCTTGAGTTGCATGATTGGATTTAAATGAGGCAGACTTGCACCAAATTTTCTCAGCCTCACTCTCTCTTCTGGAGTCAGTGAAGTCGAGTAGGGTGATCTTGGTATCTCTGATGTCTGACCCAAACTCTAAACTCCCCATATTGCCTGCTTCTACCTCCTTCCTGGTCTTTGGAACAAATTGTTCTCATCCACCCATTTGGCCAGGGGAAGTCTTTACATGCTTGGAGTTGGCATCTCCCTAACTCAGCTATGGATTTGAGGTTTGTTGATTACCTTTCATCTGGTTTAGCCCATCTGCCAAGATAGTATTACCAGGGTGTGGCCACTGCACATGCTACAGTTTCTTAGAGCCAAAGGTAAGAAAAAGTTGGGTGACAAGTGAACACAAAATAAGCAGCCTCCAAAAGGATTCAGGAAGCCCTCACATCAGAAGTGTAATTCCTCCCTAAACACCCCATATACCCCATTTATTAAGTATTGTTTTGTGCTAGGCACTGTGCTAAATTCTGAGAATACAAACGCAGAAAAAACAAAGATCATCTTTTCTTTTAAGGACTTTAAAATCTAATTGGAGAATACAACATACAAAAAGGAAGCTGGAAAACTGGTGGCTTTAGTGGAGCAGGTACTCAGTGCTAGGGCATGTAACTCTCATGATAGAGCACTACAAAGAAGTACAAAGGCATTGTAGCTGGAGGGAAAGGAAGACAAGAGAAAGACTGTGCTAAGTGCCCTCTTTAAACAGAGACCTTGGGACCTATGGTCCTGCTTTTCAGTGGGAAGATCCAATCAGAGGAGCAAAGGGATAACTAACTGGTTCAATAAATGACAGGATACAAAAGGACTAGAAAATTAGATTGAATGTATTTAGATGAAATTTAAGATATGCACATACACACACACATATATAATATCGGATTCAAGTCGTTAATTTCATAATTGCAAGATGGAGGAGGTATGGTTAGATTTCAATTTGAATTAAAAAGTTGTGGAGATTTTGAGGACTATAAACGTGGTATGAGTTAGCTCTGGGATATAGCAACAATAAAAGCCAGTGGGTTTGGGAGCTGCATTGAAAGGATAGGTTCCAGGAATAATGAGATGTTATTGATCCCAACTCAGCCTTTGAAAAACTATGTGACACTGGGAAAGTTATTACTTCTCTAAGCCTCATTTTCCTCATTTATAAAATTAGAGGTTTGGACCAGATGGCCTTTAAGGTGTTTTTCGGTTCAATGCATGATCCCATGATCCTATGATAAGTCTGTGTGCTCTACCCTGACCAGATCTCACCTTAAGGATTATGTTTAATTCTGGGCATCATGGTTTAGGCCAAAAAAAACCTTGAGAGTTTTGAGGGAGGGAAAAATTGTAAAGGGCCTGGAACCTCTCTTTATATAACTCGTTGAAAGAAATAGGAATATTGAGCTTGAAGATGAGATGACCCAATGTGACTAGATCACTTTAATAAAGCACTTGAAATATGTCATGTGTTAAGGGTAATTAGAATTATTCTGTTTAGTCCCAGAGGGCAGAATTAGGAACATTAGGTGAATGCTACAAAATGGCAAGTTTAGACTTGGGTTTTTCCTAGAAAACGCCCTAAGAATTAGAGCTTTCTTAACTGCACACAATATAAAATAGCTGGGAGTCTACCTGCCAAGACAAATTCAGGGACTATATGAACACAATTACAAAAGACTTTTCACGC
Organism: Petaurus breviceps papuanus; assembly: GCF_028583685.1. Classification (NCBI taxonomy): domain Eukaryota; kingdom Metazoa; phylum Chordata; class Mammalia; order Diprotodontia; family Petauridae; genus Petaurus; species Petaurus breviceps. The sequence goes on from NW_027186473.1 coordinate 63,558,159, forward strand.
AAATAAAGAAAGATATAAACAGTTGGAGAAATATTCATTGCTCATGGGTAGACTGAAGTAATATAATAAAAAAGACAATTCGACCTAAGTTAATTCGCTTATCCAGTGTCATCTAATCAAACTACCAAAGAATTATTTTATAAAGCTGGAAAAATAATAATAGAATTCATGTGAAAGAAAAAAAGGTCAAGAATATCAAGGGAATCATTGAAAAATAATGTGAAGGAAGGTGGCCTAGCTGTACCAGATCTCAGGCTGTATTACAAGAGGTAATCATCAAAACTCTCTGGTACTGACTAAGAAATAGAATGGTGGATCAGTGGAATAGATTAGGTACACAATACACAGTAGTGAATGACCATGGCAATCTAGTGTTTAATAAATCCCATGATTCAAGCTTTCAGGATAAGAACTAACCATTTGATAACAAGTGCTGAGACAACTAGAAAGCAGTTTGGAAGAAATTAGAGATAGACTAGCATCTCACACTGTACACTGAGATAAGGTCAAAATAGATATAAAGGATGATATAGGGGAGCATGGAAAATGTCAGATCCATGGATAAGGAAAGAGTTTATGAACAAACAAAAAATACAGAGAATCACAGGTAGCAAAATGATTTTTTTTGCACAAATAAAACTAACATAACCAAAATTTAAAGTAAAAGAGGAAACTGGAAATATTTTTTTTGTGGCAAAGTTCCCCCCCCCCAGCCAGAGCAGGGGAGTCTCATTTTTCTAATACATAGAACTGAGATAAATTAACATAAATAAGAATCATTGTTCAGTTAATAAAGAGTTGAAGGATATAAACAGGCAGTTCTAAGAAGAAATCAAAGCTATCAATTGTCATATTAAAAATTTTCTACATCTCTACTAATTAGAGAAATGAAAATTACAACAACTCTAAGATACCACCTGGAACCTGTCTAATAGACAGAAAAAGTAAATGACAAATACTAAAAAGGATGTGGAAAATTGGGACACTAATGCATTGTTGGTGAAGTTGTGAGCTAGTCTCACCATTCTGGAGAATGCTTTTGAACTATGCCCAAAGGGCTATCAAACTATTTATATGTATATATATATATATGTGTGTGTGTGTGTGTGTGTGTGTGTGTATGCCCTTTGACCCAGCAATACCACTAGTAGGTATGTACTAAAGAGAAGAAAGAAAAAACACAAATGAACTTATTTGTACAAAAAATATTTATAGCAGCTCTTTTTCTGGGGGCAAAGAATTGGAAATCAAGGTAATACTCATCAATTGGGAAATGGCTCAACAAGTTGTCATATATGCTTGTGATGGAATTACTAGTAACGATGAGCAGGATAGCTTTAGACAAACCAGTGAAGATTAATATTATCTAATGGAAAGCGAAGTAAGCAGAACAAAGAGAACTTCATCACAGTAACAGCAATATCATAAGGATGATTAACTGTGAAAGACTAAGCTATTCTGATCAAGAAAATAATTCAAGACAATTTCAAAGGACCCATGGTGAAAAATGTTGTGTAGGTCCAGAAAGACAACTAGTGAACTCTGAATGCAGAGTGAAACACACTCTTTTTTAAAACTTTATATTTCTCCTTTTTTTCTCTTTGTTTTCTTTTTGGCATGGCTTATATGGAAATGTTTTGGATGAGTTCACATGTATAATTGATATCAAATTATTTGCTTTCTCAAAGATGGGAAAAACAGGAGGGTTGAAAAAGAACTTGGAACATACTCAAAAAAAGCGAAATTTTTTTTTTCTTACATGCAAGTGGGAAATATTTAACAAAATAAATAAAAATATATCACAAAATAAAAGAATTAGAGCTATCCACAGGTGGAATGGACTACTCTAGATTGTTTGATAACATTCACTGTGTCCCCACAGCAGGAATACTTTTAATCGTATGGATTTGGCTAGATTAAGTCTCTTCTAATTTTGAAAATCTATGATTAAGAAACATTAGGTCAAATGTAGCAATTAAAAAATAATTTCAAATTCATGTCACAAATAATAAGAACTTAATTATGTTTCTTGGTAACATGTTTTATGGGTAGTCCTAGGATATATCAGAGAATATTTATTTAGGCTAAAACCCTAAAAAAAGTTGGAGCAGCTAATTTTAATATGACTATTATTATTGTTAAATGATTAGATGAGTGTCTACTTATGAAAGAATGTAAGGTGGGTTACTATTCTTTATATGCAGATTACTAATAATTATTACTTGCATTAGATATGATTTATTCACATAATCATTATGTTTACTTTTCTCACTTTCTCATCATCCTCCCATTAGGAAAAAGGAATACAAAATAAAAAGTGTTGTCTCTCACATTATATTGACAAATAAGACTAGATTAACCTCTCCCACCCCCAGCCTCCAAAGATTCTCACCCTTGTGATTGTCAATATAGCCACTAGAGGGAGCACTTTTCTGAAAAGGCCTTGTGTGTGGAAGAGTAATACTAGCTTAAATAAAATAGCTTTTGGTGATTTTGAGACCATTGGCTATAAACAGTGTTTGACCATAGGCAGGTATACAATGTTTGATGAACATCTTCAGTGTTCATCATAAAATAAAACATCAACTTGTGGCATGAGAAACCTTCATTTAAATATATATATTTCTTCTCTAATTGAGGTCATAAAACAAACTGCTCTCATTTTAATAGGATTATCTAGTGTTTTGGTTTATAAGGAACATTCAACATAGGCAGTGCTTCAGATGAAGTTTGTTGTAGAATATTAGTAGTAGCATTCTACAAGAAGCTGACTGCATTCTCTCTAGAATTGATTTTGGGTCTTTAATTATAATTGTATATTTAATTATAAAGAAGAAAAGGCAGGAGTTAAGTTGGGGGTGGAAAGAAAGTCAAGGAATAAAATTGCATGAGAACACAAGTCAGACCTCAAATTCAGGGAGCTGGTATGCCCCACCTATTTCCCTTCCCTTTCAAGGGGAAAGGAATACCCTTTGGGAGATACGGGGCTGAAACTAAGAAGACTAGACCAGTCTAGACTTGCTTAAACCATGACAGTCTTGTTTATAGTTTAAAACCTTCCAAGGAAATCAGGAAATCCCAACTCAGAGTTGGCAGCCATAAGCATTTGTTGCTCTGATTTGGCTACCTGCCTCATGAGTACTCCAGGCTTATTAATATAATTTTCAGTGACCCACTGAGTAGCACCAGGTTTGCGGGCTGTCTTCCTCAGTTCTTCCTATATACCTTCCTGTCTTCTCTCTCATCTCTTTTCTCTCCCCAACCCTGCTTCCAAGCATCAACATGATGCCTTTTTTAAGTCAAAGTATGTTTATGACTAAAAGCCATTCCCTAATTAAATGATCGTCAAAAATTACAAATAGACAATTTCCAGTGGAACAAATTCAAGTTATCAATAACCATATAAAATGCCAAGTTACTAATAGTTAGAGAAATACAAATTAAAGCAACTCATACCCATCCAAGAGGTAAAGATGATAGAAATAATTAAAAAAAAAACATAGGGACTGAGGAGACACAGGCATATTACTGCAACTTTGTTAGTGCTGTGAGTAGGTTCAACCATTCTGAAACAAACAATTCAAAGCCATTCCCCTAAAGTCACTGAACTATGCTTATTCTTTGACACAGCAATACCAGTACTAGACCTATATTCCAAAAAGTAGGAATATAAAGATAAAAGCATGCATATGTCCAAAAATATTTATAGCAGCTTTTTTACCCTAGTAGGAAAAAACAACCACCTCCCCAAAAAAAAAGAAAGGAAAAAATCAAACAAATTTGGAGGTTAAGAGAAGTGTTCGCTTATAGGTGAATGATTAAATAAATTGTGGCATATGAATGTAGTGGAATATTACTGAACCCTAAGAAGTTACAAAACGGAGAGTTTCAGAGGAAACTGGGAAGATATCTATAAACTAATGTGGAATGAAATGAACAAAAGTAGGAAAACAGTTTATCCAAAGATAATAACAAAATACAGTATAGACTAAGCCAACTTTCAAAGACTTTAGAACTGATCAATACAATAATAAAACATGATTCTAAAGGACTAATGATGAAGCATACTACTCACTTCCAGAGAGATGATGAACTTATATTAAAGAAAGAGAAATATATTTTTGGATATGGACAATGTGGGGATTATCTTGAACTATGAATTGAGGCATATTTGTTATAAGGGTTTTCTTTTTTTCAATTCTTCATTGAGGTGGATGTGGCAAGGAGAGATATTAAACACTAGTTAAGAGCTCTTTAAACAAAAAGGACAAATTATAAGCATTTTACTCAAGTCTATTTTCTCAGAGTTTCCCTGATATTGTGAGATTAGAGGAAGAGGGCAGTAGGATAAATGGGCCTTATAAGAAGGCCTTATGTCTTTGAGACTGAGATATTGCAAATACATTATATACTTTGAGACTAGTGGGCTCTTCTTCAAGTAAGATGTGCTGAGGTAATATTCATATATATGGTCTGCCAAATTACATAACTACTGTCTCAAAGTCATATGGGTTACCTTGATTGATACTAAGCTATCCTCTACCAAAGGTTTTCATGTAAAACCTGCAATATAACTTGCTGGTGATGTTGCTGAAAAGATTCATCTTTGATTCTGGGTCTGACTAGCTGACCTCTGAGGTCCTTTCTAATTCTCAGTTATTGCTTTTGATTCTTTGAAATGGATGTGGAATTGATGAAAATGGTTTAGTGTCAACCTTAGTTGTCAGGGTCAGAGGACATCACAACCTTCATTACCCACTGACTAATTACAAAGTAACAAAAGGTATGGGCTTTCCTGAAAAACAAGCTACCCCTAAGCAAGCTTCTCTTGCTGGGATCCAAGTGAGACCTAATAAGGGGCAAGGAAGATCTTCAAATTCTCTAGGCCTATTAAGGGGTAGGGAAGTGTAGCAGCAAGCACCCCAGCGTTCCCAGGGTGGCTGCTAGCACAGGTTCTTGGATCTGCTTTGTTAAAGGAAAGCAACTCAAAATGGGTTAACAAGCTTACTTTAATCAGTCAGACATATATCATTTAACTTGTTCAGGGGAAAAAGGTCAGCACCCCGAACTTCAAAGTATACAGGCAGAATTATCAAGACAGAAACAGATCAAGTAGACAGATTTCCAAACTGTCCAACCATTACATCCATACCAAATCAGCATCTGGGTTTTTCAAAGCCGGGGGGGGGGGGGGGGGAAGGCTCCAGACAACGGCTTCCCAGAATCCATATCAAATCACAGAACACTTCTCAAAGTGAGCCCCCAAAACAAAGCTACACATCAGGGCTTATATAGCCTTCTCCTGGCTCAGAGAAAGTAACAACCTTTTGGACCCGCTGGCCAATCAAAAAGTATTTACTGAAAAACAAGCCTCCCACCCCCATGTTTCAGGTGCACTTTAGCCTAGGGGAAGGGAAGATCTTTAAATTTGCATTCCCATTACAGGAAGATCTTCAAATTCCCTTACCATTACAAGAACTTGTATCAGATTGCACTTCATCTTAGGGAGGCGGAGGAGAGGGAGTGGGGGAAAATTTAGAACTTAAAATTTTGTGAATGTTGAAAACTAAAAATTAATTAATTACTTATTTAAAAAAGAAAATAAAAAGTCAATTCCATTGAAAACAGGATTTAAGAAAATATTGAGAATTCAGTTTAATTTAAGGAAAAACCTTGAGTGAGATGAGTGAAAGTATTCTCATAAAATGAAGGAGACAGTCACCAAACTTGAGCTAGGTCCTAGACCTCCTGTGTGTGTGTGTGTGTGTGTGTGTGTGTGTGTGTGTGTGTATGTGTTAAGTGTCTGAGGCCGGAACTAAATCTGGGTCCTCCTGACTCTGGGGGCTGGCACTTTACCCACTGAGCCACCTAGCCACCCCATATGTTGGTCTTCTTGACCTGCCCTAGTCTCTGGCAGTTAAAGGCAGATATTTGAGCTTTGACTCCAAACACACAGCTGCTACCTGAATGAAGAGAGAATCATATAAGACCCAATACCCTGATATTATTAGCCTTCCTCACTCCTTCACATGCTCCCCTCCTCTCTCTCTGTCTCTCTGTCTCTCCCTCTCTCTTCCCTTTTTCTTTTTCTTCTCCATCCCTATCTCTAGCCCTCCCATTTCTCCCATTCTCATTCTCTGACCTCATTAATTCTCATGGTTCAATTGCAACATCTTTGTAGTTGACTTAAAGAAGTGCATCTCTAGGCCAAGTCTCTTCTGAGTTTCAGTCTCACATCACAAACTGTCTATTAGACATCTACAACTAGATGTCCTATAAGCATGTCAAGCAAATCATCATCTCTTCTATCCCCCTAAGCTCCTTTACTTCCTAACTTCCTATTACTGTCACCCATGTGCCCAATGTCATGACATCTTCAGTTTCTCACTCCAAGTATCCAATCATTTAATCAACTGCAAAAAACTAATGACTGATCATACAACAATGCGCCATAATTCCAAAGGGCTCATGACTAAAATTGCTACACAAATCAGATAAATGATAGACTCAGAATACAGATTTGAACCCCCCCCCCTCCCTCTCTCTCTTCCTCCTTTTATTTTTTTCCTGGCACATGACTAATGCTAAAATATATTTTTAATAACTTCATTTGTGTTATAGATATATAGATATTGGGCAGCTAGGTGGCACAGTGAATAGAGCACCGGCCCTGGAGTCAGGAGGACCTGAGTTCAAATGTGGCCTCAGACACTTCACACAAAACTAGCCGTGTGACCTTGGGCAAGTCACTTAACCCCAATTGCCCTCCAAAAAAAAAGATATGTAGATATTGTGATTTATACTTTCCTCAATGGGTGGGAAGAAGGTGGAGAAAATTTGAAAATGAAAATAAAATTGAATTTAAAAATATCCAATCATTTGCCAAATATTATAATTTCTGATTCCATGATATATCTATTATACATAATATCTTCTCCACTTACATAGTCACCATCCTCAATCAGGCCCTTATCACCTCTCAAGTGGCCTTTGCAATATCCTCTTCTTTGGTCTCCCTGCCTTTCTTTACTTTAATCCATTCTTCACACATTGACCAAAATTTTCCCAAACTGTTTGACTCTCTGTTGCCTCTAGGATCAAATATAAGGTCTTTGGTTTGGCATTTAACATTTTTCATAATCTGGTGCCTTTGTATCTTTCCGGTCTTATTACATCTAATTCCTCTCATCATTCTGGCCCACATCTTGTCCCTTTAACATGATTCACTGTCTCTTCTCTCATATTTGTGCTTCTGCACTGGCTGGTTCTTCCTTTCCAACCATATATACTCAAAATGCATGATTATTGGCTCCTCCTTTAGAATGCAAGCTTTTTTGAGGTTGCTTTACCTTTGCATTTGTATTCCTGGTTCTTAGTGAAGTGCCTAACACATGGTGAATGTTCAAGAGAGGAGTGATGGGCACAAAGTCATTAATTAATTATGATCAACTTGGAAGCAAGGATAATAGAGATAGGATTCAGTTAGATGACTACAATAGAAATAAAAATAGGACATGGTAAGGGCTTGAAATGGAAAGGAAGTGATGTTTTTCTTCAGTTTAAACAAAAACAAAACAACTAAAACCCTCTATGGTTTTCTGCCTTTTCTAATGCTATTTATAATAGAAAATGAAATTGTACCCATCTACCTCCCATTAGCAAAAACAAACAAAAAACAAAAAGCCTTTCCCTACTCCATTCCTTTTCCTTGACAATATATTCTCCTTAAAATATACAAAAGAATAAAAAAAGAAACAAGAACCGGTAGCCAGGTAGCACAGCAAGTAAGAGCATCGGCTCCAGAGTTGGGATGACCTGGGATTGAATCCAGGCTCTTATACTTAGCACCACACCCAGAAATAACTGGCCGTTTAACCTTGAGCAAGTTACTTAACCCCAATTGCTTTAAACAAACAAACAAAAAACAAGAGGCTTCTTAAACCTTGGGTCCTCACTAATATGTGATGACTTTGGAGGTGAAGATGAAAAGGAAGGAAGGAATAAGCATTAGTGTACTACCTACTATGTGCCAGGTTGCACTAAAGCACTTTTTACAAATATTATCTCATTTGACTCTCACAGCAATTCTTCCAGGTAAGTGCTATTAATATCATCATTGTACTGTTGAAGAAACTACAACAGAGGTTAAATGACTTGCCCAGGGTCAATGCAGCTAGTAAGTATTTGAGACTGAAATTGAACTAAGGTTTTCTAGACTTCAGACTCAATAGTCTTATTTATCATTCCACCAGTTGCCTCTTTACAAAAGGCAACAAATAAGGTCTATAAAAAAAATAATTGTTTGCAAACAAACAAAATCCCATAAAAGAAGGATCTCAGGACAATAAGGTTTTCTAAATTCTATTTTTCCAGTTCCATGTAGTAAGAATTTTTAACATTTATTTCTTAAGATTTTGAGTTCCAAATTCTCCCACTCCCTCTTTACTTTCTCTCCCTTTTGAAAGGCAAGTAATTTGACATAGGTTATACATGTGCAGTCAGGCAAAATATATTTCCATATTAGGTTGCAGAAAAAAAACAGAACAAAAAAAAAAAAAGAAAAAGCGAAATTAAAAAAAAAAGTGTGCTTTGATATTTTTTTTTTAAGCAATCGGGGTTAAGTAACTTGCTCAAGGTTACATGACCAGTTTTTTCTGGGTGGATGCTAAGTGTCTGAGCCCGGATTCGATCCCCAGGTCGTCCCGACACTGGAGCTGGTGCTCTTACTCACTGTGCTACCTGGCCACCCTGGTATGCTTTGGTCTTTATTCAGACTGCATTGAGACTTCCTCAGGAGGTAGACAGCATTTTTCTTCATAAATTATTCTTTATTTATTATTGTTATTTTTTGCTTTTTGGAGAGCAATTGGGTTTAAGTGACTTGCTCAAAGTCACATGGCTAGTAAGTGTATCAAGTGTCTGAGGATGGATTTGAACTCAGGTCCTCCTGACTACAGTGCTCTATTCACTGCACCACCTAGCTGCCCCTCATCATAATTCTTTAGAACTGTTTTGGATTATTGTATTGCTGAGCATAACTAAGTCTTTCACAGTTACTGATCCTACAGTATTGCTGTTAAGAATGCTCTTTTATCATAGTTCCAAACTGCTCTCCAGAATGGTTGGATCAGTTCACAGTTCTGCCAATAATGCTTTAATGTCTCAGTTTCCACACATCTCCAACATTTGTCATTTTATTTTTCTCTCATATTAGTAAATCTGATAGGTGCAGTATTGTAACTCAGAATTAGGACAACAGTTTCAACAATTGGTATTTTATGACCACAAATCATGAAAATTAGATATCAGAAATTTCAAGATGTAGAAGGCAAAAAAGCATGTCATTTCGAGGACTGTATATGAATGGAGGAAAGGATGCCAAGAAACCTATGATACGTTCTATTTTCAGAGGCATACTTTGCTCTGACCATGGAAAAGCAGTTGTCACTTTAATATCATAATTTTGCCCCTCTGAGGAGCCAGTTTAATCTTAAACTAGGCTAGAAAATCTTGTGTATTTTATAACCATGGTAAGTACATATAGAAAGGAACTGAGAAATCATCTAGTCTATCTCATTCATTGTTCAGATAAACAGACAATGTGAGAAGTAAAAGGACTTTGTCAAAATCAATGGGTAATAAGTGCCAGATTTAGATAGGTCAAATTACTAAGTATAGGGTTAGAACACAGAAATATATTTGTTCATAAAAGCACATGTATATTGTGAAAGAATATAAATATAAAGAAATAGACTTAATAAGCATAAAGACAGGTAGTAATGATTGTTAGCATTTAATATAACACTTGGAGGTTTACAAATTTCTTTACACATATGATCTCTTCTGGTCCTCACAATTGATACTATCCCCATTTTATGGATAAGAGAAACTGAGGATGAAGGAGGTTAAATGACTTTCCCAATGTCATGACATTATTAAGTGTCTGAAACTAGGTTTTCCTCTTTGCAAGTGCACAAGTCTATCCTCTTTGCCACCTTGCTGCTTGAATCCTCATTGCAGTTGAATTTTGAAAAGAAAGGAAATGAAAAAGAATTCTCCTTTATTAAGAATTTCACACTTTCTATTTTACACGGCCATTGATTTCTTTGCTGAAAGAAATTTAGCAGAATGGGCTGATAAGCCCTAGACAGTTTCATTTTGAATGATCAAGTATCTGATTTGGTACTGTACATGTTTCTTTTGTTGTTGTTGTTTTATTTTTTGAGACTTCTTTGGAAAATTAAACATGTATGACTAGAAAATTCAGTAATTCTTCTGGTTGTAAATTTCAGACACTTTCAGGAGATAAAGCTTTTTTGCCCTTTTTTCCTCTCTTCTCTCCATGTATCTTGTGAAGTTCAATTCAAATTTCTATACTTGGTTCATAGCCAGAAATCTCACCACCAATGAAGTGAACAGACTTCAGTGAAATAACTATACCCTTTCTAAGCATGTGGTGTATTGCTTTGTTGTCTTAGAAGATTGAAATATATTTAGATTGGGTTGGGATATGGCAGCTTAAACTACATTAAAGTACTTCAAAGACTATTTCCTGAGCAATTGTGTTATTCTGGTGCCACTGATTTCCAGTTACTTAATACAATGCATTCTCATCATTCCAGGAAGTGAAACGAGAGCTGTCAGGACTGATACATTGCATAATCTGTGAGAGTCAATAGGTTGATTCTGTGAAGTTATTCCTGCTGGAAGGTATATGAGGTTATCTTCTGCAAAGTGCCAAAGAACACCTGCCAACATCTGAAATCTATAAATGGAAAGAGATGGGGAGATAAATGAGGAAGTATGTTGTTATACCTCTTGAAATCCTGAAATATTGGACTGGGAGGGTACTCTGAAAGTACATAGTGATCCCTTGTTTTAATATGATGGTGCTCTGCTGGAAAAGTTATTCATTATTTAACCCTATTTTCCCTGTAAGTGAAGGAAGAATGGGCCATGGTAAGAGGATACATAGATAACCTAGTCTAAGAAATCTCTTTTCTATATGTCCAGCATTATTGTGTCTTGGTACTGCACTCCTTGTATCTGAACTCCAAAGGTTTAAATATGAACTTGTCTGTGGCAGTCGGGAGGGGAGCTGATCCTATTCTCCCTGAGATATTAAGTCGCTTGTCCCTATGATCAAATAGCTTTAGTAAGACAGCTCTAAGTTTAAGATCCTGTGACAGTGACAGGATTCAAACCCAGATCTCCCAACCACATATTCAGAATACTGTTCACTAAGCCTGTGACTGCCATATTTGATAATACTTCCACTGAAAAGCCATGCTTCTGATTTCTTCTCTGGGAATGAAAAACCCATTCAGGCTTCAAAGTCTGCATACATTCCCCACGACATAGCAGCTGGTGCCAAAAGATCTCACACTAATGCAACTGACTTCCTATATCCCATCCCCTATATGACAAGTCTTGGGTAGGAGTGATAGCACTAGAAGATTGCACCTGAGTAGAAGTTCAAACATTGTTTCACCTAGTGGCAGTATTATTCACTAACTTCCTAAAAAGAGTTAAGTTTTTAAATGTCTGCTTACCATGTTTTAAAATTAGATGGGATTTTCGATAGATTCCTCAGTTTTTGGTGAAGTGACTATAATTTTGATGATATCTATTTATTTTCCCTCAAATTAAAGTCTCCTTCTGTGTGCAATATTAATTACCCTTTCACCTTATATAAAAGACATATAATTTTGATTTATGCATTAGAAGTTTGAAAGATATGGAACAGAAAAGGAGACAATGATAGCAGATGCATAAAAAGGAAAATAATTCTAAAAGTGATTTTTAGGGATTTAGGCATGTAAAAAGATCAGAGATTGGATTTAGAGAAAGGGTCTGGAAAACTTGAAGATAAATGAGAACATGATTTGAGCTGAGGGAAAATGGTTCAATCTGAATGGAAATTCAATCTGAAGGACTGAGGTATGCATTGGAGACCAAATCAAGGAGGATAAGGATATGGTGATTGGCAAGGCAGGATAAATAATCAAAGATAAGTAAAACAAATTCTCAAAGCTAATTTATGAGTAAAACAAGTGGGTTGTGGGGGCAGAGCCAAGATGGCGGAGTAGAAGCACCACCTTCCCACAGCTCCGGCTTCCACCTTCCCCAATCCATGTAAAAAGGGGACTCTAAACAAACTTTGGAGCTGCAGAACCCACAAAATGACACAGAGAAGCTATCCTCCCGCTGAGGACATCCCGGCAGGAATCAGCCAGGACAGCTCTCTGGGAGCCTAGCCCAGCACCACACCGAGGCTTTAGCCCCAGGGCAGGCCTGACCAGCCGCCTGCCAGAGGGACTCCAGATCAGCAGCAGCTGTGGCCGTTTCCAGATTTATCAATACATAGATGCGAAGGACAAGGTGAGAGGCCAGTGCAGTCTGGACTTTGGGACCCAGTAAGTGGGAGTGCCTGGATTTTACCCCTGAGGCGAGAAACCGCTGAGATGCCAGCACAGCCAGCCAGCTCCACGTGGTGGCTTCAGCTCCTGGCCTGCAGAGTGTAGGGGGACCAAGCACAAGTCTGAGGGTTAATCACTCTTGCTTTAACCTGCTTGGATCTGGATTGCAGTCTAGGGTGGAGGTCCTGGGGTGTGTGTGGAGACCTCAGAGAGGGCACCCATCTAATACCTCTGGCAGCGGAGAAAACCCCAGCATTTGGGACAAAAACTCCCCTGTCTGGTGGCAGAGTTCTACTGTGGCAAAAAGCCCAAAAGTCAAATAATTAAATGGCAAAATGAGTAGGCAAAGAAAACAAAGCAGACAGAAGATTCCAACATTACAATACTATTTTGGGGATAAGAAAAAGCAAGGCATGGAACAGGAGGAAAACAGTGAAGTCAGAACTCCTGCACCAAAAGCTTCAAAGGAAAATACAAGGTGGTTACAGGACATAGAGGACCTTAAGAAGCAGATAAGAGAAGTGGAGGAAAAAATGGGAAGAGAAATGAGAACAATGCAAGAAAATTATGAAATGAGAGTCAACAGCCTGACTGAAGAAAATAATACCTTAAAAAACAGAATGACTCAAATGGCAAAGGAGGCTCAAAAAGGCAATGAGGAGAAGAATGCCTTAAAAAGTCAAATTTGCCAGATGGAAAAAGAATCTCAAAAGCTCACTGAGGAGAATCATTGCTTCAGAATTAGATTGGAGCAAATGGAAGCTAATGACTTTATGAGAAATCAAGATGCTGTTAAACAGATCCAAACAAATGAAAGAATAGAAGGCAATGTGAAATATCTCATGGGAAAAACCACTGACCTGGAAAATAGATCCAGGAGAGATAATGTAAAAATTATTGGACTGCCTGAGAGCCATGACCAAAGTAAGAGCCTGGAAAGCATCCTCTAGGAAGTTCTCAAAGAAAACTGCCCTGATGTTTTAGAATGAGAGGGCAAAATAGAGGTTGAAAGAATCCACCGATCACCTCCTGAAAAAGATCCCCAAAAGAAAACTCCTAGGAATATTATAGACAGGTTCTGGAATTCCCAGATTAAGGAGAGAATATTACAAGCAGCCAGGAAGAAACAATTTGAATATTGTGGAAACACAATCAGGATAACCCAGGATCTGGCAGCTTCTACACTGAGGGATCAAAGGGCCTGGAATATGATATTCCGGAGGGCAAAGGAGCTGGGATTAAAACCAAGAGTCACCTACCCAGTCAAACTGAGTATCATGTTTCAGGGGAAAATATAGTCATTCAGTGGAATAGAGGACTTTCAAGCATTCTTGCTGAAAAAAACAGAGTTGAATAGAAAATTTGACATTTAGATACAAGAAGCAAGAGAAGCATGAGAAGGTAAACAGGGAAAAGAAATCATAAGGAACTTATCAAAGTTGATCTATTTTTTTTTTTGAAGCACTCGGGGTTGGGTGACTTGCTCGGGGTTACACGGCCAGTTGTTGTTTCTGGGTGTAGTGCTGGGTGTCTGGGCCCGGATTTGATCTGGGTCGTCCTGGCACTGGAGCCGGTGCTCTTGCTCGCTGAGCCACCTGACCAAAGTTGAACTATTAACATTCCTACATGGAAAAACAATAATTGTAACTTATGAAACTTTTCTCAGTAGTTGAAGGGATTAGAAACATACATACATACATATATATATATGTCTTTATATGAGGGTATGCGGGCACATGAATACATATGTGAATGTGTGTATATATGTTTACAGGTATACATAGATAGAGGGCACGGGACCAATTTAACAGGAAGGGATGATACTTAAAAGGTGAAATTAAGAGGTGAGAAGAATATAATGAGAGGAGATGGGGAGAGACAGAGTGGGGCAAACTATCTCATACAGAAGAGGCAAGGGGAAATGGTTACAATGGAGGGGAAGAATAGGAAGGCAAAAGGGAATAGGTCAACCTTATTCCTATTGAATCTGGCTTGAGGAGGGAGGGAAATACACACTAAATAGGGGATCTCACCCTCCAGGACAATAGGGGGGAAGGGGATGTGAGGAGGGATGATGGAAGGGAGGGCAGGCTGGGGGGGAGGGAAGTTGGAAGCACCCACTTTTGAAAAGGGACAGGATCAAAGGGACAGGATCTAGAGAATAGAACAAGTGGGAGGTGGGATAGGAGGGAGGGAAATATAGTCAGTCTTTTACAATACATCTACTACATTATTGTTTTGCATTAGCCGCACATGTACAACCTATACTGAACTGCTTGTCTCCCCAGTGGGGGTAGGTGGCAGGGGGGAAGGGAATGGTTCTGGAATTGAAAGTTTTAAAATCAAATATTCAAATGCACACACACACACACACACACACACACATATATATATATATATATATATATACTATTATTAATACCATCTTACATGTAATTAAGAAAAAAGATATACAGGCACTGAGACATAGAGATCCACTGGAAAAGTTGAAATGGGTATGGGAGAAAATATGGGAGAGAGCAGATTGTAGGTGGGGATATCCTGTGGGACTGCTGTTTTGGGGGGATGGGTGGGGGAAAAACGGGGAGAAAATTTGTAACTGAAAATCTGGCGGAAACGAATGATGTAAATCAGAAGTTAATAAAGCATTAAAAAAAAGAAATAAAAAAAATAAAACAAGTGGGTTGTGCAAGTATAAATTTGTGAAACAAAAGGTTAGTGAAAGAAAGGAAAATAACCAGGAGTTTTGATGTCAAGTTATTAGAAGTGGTTATAAAGGAAACTGAGGCATGTAAAGGTTAAGTTACTTGCCCACGTTTACATAGCCAGTAGGTGTCAGCCAGGGTTTCAACTCAGGTCTTTCTGAGTTCTGACACATAGGGAGTGAGGTATAAATACTCTCACGTGAGTTAACACACCCACACCCATACACATGGATGAGAATCTCAATCAGGAAGGAAAACAGTCAGAGTTTGTAATGCCTTGCAATAAGTTTGAAATATTTATATATCCACTACAGCCTAATAGTGGCTAATATTTTCCAAGTGTAGTTTTTTTTTTCCTAGAAGAAAAGATGGGGAGACTTGAGGAATGTCTTAACACACTCCAGGTTATGTGTTCCTAAAAAATCCGATGGAAATGGGTGAGAAAAAAAAAAGATAATTGTCAAAGGGGAAACAGCCTTCTGAAGAATGTTGAAAGGTCAAATGTCACAAAGAAGTAGGAAAACAAAAAGATAACTGCACAAATTGAAAGATTTTCCTGAAGAGAAATGATCTGCGTATTCTGAGGAGGAAAATATTTTCCTTTAAGGATTGACAAAGGAAGGGCAAAAAGATTACTTGATTAGAGATTACGCAGGAAGGTTCAGAGGAAGATGAGAATAATGGCACCAGCTGTTGACCTCTCAGTACCTGTGTGACCTTGGACCTTAGGCAAATCACTATCCTTCTGGCACCTCAATTTCCTCATCTCTAAAATTAGGGTGTTGCATTAAATTGGTCTTAAGGCTCTTTGCAACTCAAAAATCTATGATCTTATGATCCTAATGGAGTTTGCCAGAAAAAAAAAAAAACAATTGGGGATTTTAGTTGACACCAAACTCAATATGAGGCAACAATGTAATAAGATAGCCAAAAAATGCTAAATGCTAAAGCAATGTTAGTTTGCATTGAGTTGCAGAAATTCTAAGCATAAGAAGTTGAGTCAACGATGGTCAGACTATGTTGGGAGTACTTTGTTCAGTTCCATGGTTGAGGAACGACAGGCATAAATTGGAAAATGTCCAGGAAAGGACAAGTAAGATATTAAGGGCCTTTAGGCCAGACAGTAAACAGATCAGCTGAAGGAATGGTGGATGTTGATTCTAGAAAAAAATACTCAGGGAATAAATGATATTTCTTCAAGTAGGTATAGTGTTAGTATGTGAAGAGTTATTTTCTTTTGTCTCAGGGAATAGAATCAGTACCTAACATAGAGCCTAGCATTTCAGTTGGCTGATTGAACCAGGAACAATGGGTGGATGTTTCAGAAGCAAAATAGTCTTGCTGTGAAAAAAACAAAACAAAACAAAGCAAAGTGAGCTATCCAAAAGTAGAATGGGATCTTGATAAGTAAGTAGTTTGTTCATTCCTTTTCATTGAAGGCACTTAAGCAGATTGTTTGGTATATTGGAGCCTTTTTAGGAGAAGATTGGGCCCTATAGTTGCTGAGGTCATAGTGCCTGGTATTAGAAAGCTCTTAATAAATGTTTAGTGATTTTTTTTTAAATTGAGGTTACCATCTTTTAGATACTATTATTTGTAACCACTGAGTTATCTTTGACTCCTTTCACTATCTAACCCACAACATCCAATCCATTGCCAAATCTTGTCATTTTTATCTCCAAATCTCTTGAAATCCTTTTCTTTTCTCTAGTTATAAAACCATCACTCTTGTTCAGGTCCTTATTACTTTTTGCCTGTATTATTGCACTAGCAAATTGATTTTTGTCTCTTCCCACTACAATCCATTCTCTAAACATCTGTCAAAGTGATTTTTTTTCTTAAAGTTTGACTATGGCCATCCCTTATTCAGTAAACTCCCTATTTTCTCTAGGATTATGTATAAGCCCCTTTGTTTAACTTTGATAACACTTTAGAAACTGGCCCCAACCCGGCTTATTTCTACTCCATGCATTTTGTGGTCCATAAACTAGACTTTTGACTATTTCCCATCTCCTTCCTCTGTGCCTCTACAATGCTCATCCTCCCTGACTGAAACACATTCCATTTTACCCTTTGGAATATCTAGGCTCCTTTAAGACTTAGCTCAAACATCATAGATTATACAAAGCCTTTACTAATGTCCCCAGCTGCTAGTGCCTCCTCACCATTACCTTTTACATATTATATATGTGTCAACATGTTTGTATGCATGTGTGTTTATATATATATGCATATGGACATATGGGTATGTGTATATTTGCACACGTATATGTATATATTTGTGTGTATGCACAGTGTGTTGTATCTTTGCATATGTGTAAATGGATATGTATATAGGCACACAGGTATATGTGTGCATACCCATGCAATGCACATTCATGCATGTACATTTATATATTTATATGTGAATATGTGCATGTAAATACATGTATGCATTGCATGTATATATACATGTGCTGGTGTTTTAATGTGTATCTATATGTGTGTAAATTAATGTATATGCATGTGTGTATATGTATTGTATTGTCTCTTCACTAGACTTCCTTAAGGGCAGATACAGTTTGTTTTACTTCTGTCTTTTTATCCCCAGCACCTAAAGTCGTGTCTGGTAGAGAGTACGTGATTAATAAATGCCTGTTGGTTGATCCTTTAAGATGATTTATTCTTGTTGGAGTCATTAGTGCATTTAATTTATCATTTAATATCTTACATTTCATAACATAGTTTCAAACCCAGTCAATGCTTTAATGTGCTGATCTCCACAAATCAAGTCTGGGATCTTATTTAATCCAAAATTTTATATTTCTGAGAAAATGGATATATACCACAAATCACTTTAATTTGGATCTCTTCTCAGCAACCAAGTTCATGGTACTGTTAGGGTATCCATTTAAATTCCAACTGAAAATTGTCTCTTTTTTAGACCACATTAATCCAGATAATACATTAATTTGAGGCAAAACATGTTTAAAGAAAAGAATTCTGAGGGGATCTGTGTCTACACCTGAACTTTCATTAATGTAGGGAGCTTCTGGTGAGGAAACTTACAAATGCATATTGGCAAATGTTCTGCAATTTAATGTCTTAGAGAGTTTTCAGAGGTGTTGAAAAGAAGCTAAGTGATTTTCCCAGGACCACATAACCAGTATGTCTGAGAAGCCAGATCTTTCTGATTCCAAAACTGGTGCTCTGTCTACTATCCCATTTGCTTCTCTAATGAAACAGTATTGCAAGGAATAGGAAAAGATATTGAATTAGGTATTAAATGTCCTTGCTACCTATTCCCAAATGGTTACTACCCCTGCTTCTCCTGGTATTACTAATCTCATCTTTAAACCAACCGACAAATCATGGAGACATAGAGAGAGAGATAATGAAGGAGAAAAAGGGTAATTGAAGCTTACAACACATAAACAGTCTTAAATTGCACACAGTGACTGTAGAGGAAAAGCCATTAAATAGTGCACTTCTGAGAATCCTTATATAGGTATGTTTTCCCAATTCACTCACAGAAAGGTGTTGGGGACTAGCAGCAAACACTACTAAAGGAATGTTAGTTATGGAGTCAGACTACTAAGATTCAAATATTGGTTCCAAGACACATTACCTAGGTGACCTTGATCAAGTTATCCAACCTATCTGGACCTCAGATTCCTCATCGCTGCATTAAGAGGTTTAAACTAGATAATTTTTGACCCCACTAACTTTATTTCTATAACTCCGTGTTTCCCTTTTCATCTTGGTGCAAAAGTTAAAAGGTAGGATGCAGTAACTACTCTCAGAAAATAGAAAACATTTTCCATGGTGCTATTGACTTTTTAGTATAGTAGCAAGTTTAAAAGGTATTTTTCCCCCTTGGGAGTCATTGGGATAACACAACCTCTGGGTTAATTGGGATAATCACCACCCCTGCACAACTATTGTTTTTGTACCTCACTCTAGCCCTACTACAGAGACATTTCCTTATGTCTGCCATTTTCTTATTTCT
Source organism: Petaurus breviceps papuanus (assembly GCF_028583685.1). Classification (NCBI taxonomy): domain Eukaryota; kingdom Metazoa; phylum Chordata; class Mammalia; order Diprotodontia; family Petauridae; genus Petaurus; species Petaurus breviceps. Next base: position 63,577,271 of record NW_027186473.1, read on the forward strand.
TGTCTTTCCATAGAAATTTGTTTTGCAACACTTCCCAGAATTTTAAACTATGCATACTGGAAACAAACCCACTTAACCAGAGTTTATGCTAAATGATATCACCATGAATTGAAGCTAAAAATTGGCTTCTAGGAGTTGTGGTCCATAAGAGAACATTCTTCCATTGAATGAGTGTGTCCTTCAAAGGATTATGAGAACACAGACACAATACACAAAGAGCTAAATATAGCTTCTATTTAATTAGCTTGTTAATTCTTTTCACTACAGGACTTTAGCTCTATTTTGATGTGTGTATGTGTGTGTGTGTGTGTGTGTGTGTGTGAATGTGTGTGTACACACCATATGTTAAAATTTCAGTGATTGTGAACTGTGATCATAATCAAAGGTACTCTACCATTTTTATCCAATCCATCACAAATATACTTTGGCAATATATTATTAACATAAGGCAAAATGGGGTAGCTACATGGTGCAGTGGATAGGCCACTAGCCCTGAAGTCAGGAGGACATTCTTTCAGGAGGATATTAATTTTTTGACACCAGCTGTGTTACCCTGGGCAAGTCACTTAACCCTAATTGCCTCAAACATAAAAACAAACAAAACACCAACATAAAGCCAAATTCTTATTCTATCATTATCCCAAATTAAAGGTGAGAGAATACACTATTGAGCTCATGATGTCAATTATTATAAGCACCTTCTCATTTGCCTGTCCAAATTCTTATTTTACAAGTTGATTTTGCTCTATGTAATGATACTGTGAAATACTCTGTTGGGTATTTACAGATTTAAGTATTAGATACAAGTTTGTATCTATAGATTACTTTGTATCTAAATACATTTATTAAAATTCTATGCAACTAGACATTAATATATCTTTTCAGCTTGTAAGATTATTCTTAATTGAGGAGATTGAAAAAGTAATTCTGCACAGAATAACTCAACACTTTTAATACAATTAGACAGGTTTGGGATTCATTCCCAAGCTGAGCCTTTTGTATCAAGTATTTCTCTTGTTTTAATTTTTTTTTTAATTTTTGCCTTTTGGAGGGCAATTGGGGTTAAGTAACTTGCCCGAGGTTACATGGCTGGGTTTTTTTTTTGTTGTTGTTGTTTGTTTGTTTGTTTTTGTGGGTGTTAAGTGTCTAAGACCAGAACCGAGCTCCTCCTGACTCTGGGGCCAGTGCTTTACTCACTGTGCCACCTAGCTGCCCCGTATCAAGTATTTCTAATGTGATTTCTGTAGAAATAGTTTCTCCATTCCTTAATGGTGGAAAATTTTATTTGTTTTGTAAATCTTCTTTATTCTTTAGTCCAAAGTTGTTAGCAATGATTTATTGCTTTTATGTACTGTCTCATAAACTGCATAAATGCGTACTAATATCTTAGGATTCTGTTATGACTTTTCAGATGTAAATCTTCTCATTTAAAGATAATTATGCCTATGATGTAATATTTTCCTTGTCTCCAAAAACTAAATATAAGGCTACTAGTTGCCAATTGATATTAATTTATCTGATATTAAGAATAAGATATTTAAAATATAACAACACAAACTTTCGGACATCCCTTTCCATAAAAGTTCCATTTTACTTAGATTACTACAATTATAAGAAGTATTATAAGATGTTTTGCAGCATCCTCTTTTATTTCTATTTTAATAAGTCAGATTACTTTATAACTTGTTTATATGGAGAAGCAAATGTCCATCTGTGTACCTGTGGAAAAAAATTGAGATTAATGACCAATTCCAGTGACCACCTGAATTTATATATTTCAAGAGCGTCTCACTTAGTTGGAAAGGCTCATAGGTAGGTGGGCTTCATGTGATGAATCTGAGGCCCCAACAATTCCTGAGGGTTACCTACTAAGTTATAAAGGGCTATCCAAATCAACAAAATCATAGATGCTTCAAGCATTTGAGCCTGTCAAATAAAAAATTAACCCAATATAAATAATGACAAGTATAACTTGGTCAGTTGCCTTAACTCACCTCTCTGGATCTTGATTTTCCTCACACATACAAAAGGCCTTTAGACTACATGACCTAGTGTTTCTCCCTATTCTAAAATTCTCTGATTCTAAATGTATTTGAATTGAGCATGTACATTAGTACTGTTGCTCTTTTTTATTCTTGGAAGTTACTAAAGAGACCAGAACAATATGACAAGATTCTCACACTTAAAGGTTTCATAGAAATGGACAATCCTATTTCACATAGTACTTAGCACAGATCCTGGAATATGCTATGTACTTGATCAATGCTAGAGGAAGGACTAGATGGATAGATACTCACAAAAGGAGGATTCTGATTTCAAAAGGGAAAGAATTAAGAATCTTGAAATAGAATGTATAATTTACTTAGAAAAAGAGAGCACTGGCCCCGGAGCCAGGAGGATCTGTGTTCAAATTTGGCCTCACTTAACACTTACTAGCTGTGTGATCTTGGGCAAGTTACTTAACCTCAATTGCTCTGCCTTCCACCTTCTAAAAAGAAAAAAAAAGAATAAGAACAATCACCAACTGCTAATAAAATTAGAAAAAAGGCTTTTAGTAAACTTGTTTTTTTTTAATGCCCCTAAGAGAAGATATAATCTACCTCACTCTACCCCTGTAATTATGGATGAGTTTAATAGAACCAAGTGTTTGGCATATATTAGGTACTTAATACATGTTTATTGATAGATACTTAGAGAGTACTACTACATACTGTGGATAGGGAAAATTATTAAAAGTTTTTCTTTATTTCTATTCTCCCATTTTTCTTCTCTCACACCAGTGGGAGTACTTACCCTTTAAGGCAGCAATTATATCTTAGCTAAACTTGCTTTGTCCTGCTTCACTGCAAACTTCTATACAGCATGAGCTGTGTATAAAATTTAGTTCTATCAATGTGAGTTATTATTGGGAGACAGTATGCCCATGATAGAGAAAGTGCTAAACAAGTATAACTTGGGTGCTGTCTGTCTTGGGTGCTATAACCCCCACTGTCTGAGGGTCAGATCTGTGACATTTCATACTTCTTTCTGGAGTATCTAGTACTCTAAGATGTTTGGGGGGAGACTTATCTCTGCTTCTGGCCAGAAGCCCCACCAGTTATATTTTCCCAAGCTCAAGCAATGTAGTTTTTCTTAACCAGTTAACAGATTTTACAGATGAATATTTATTTCAAAGATATAACAAGAGTAAAACATACAAACATCCTTCATCCTAAAAAAATCCTGCCCCCACCCATGCACAGCACCGTAGTTTCTTGGGAGAGGAGGGGATTAAGTTCATAACTTAACTCAGGTTCTTCACAGCATAAGACCTAGCAAGTTGAAAGTCTCACTTGAACCCTTTCACCCTCTTCCACCTCCTAGGTCCTTGACTTCTCAGGGCTTCTGTGCTAGGCTTGCTGCCACATCTGGTCAGGAATCCTGGCTTCCATGCTCCCCATTGCCCAAACCCTCTTCCTGCTTTGATTCTTATTGCTTTGTAGGAAACATGGTAGAATTTACTCATATATACCACCATATACTTCTAGACTGTCCTTTGAGTGATGTTTAGATTGAATTATTTTGATACTGTGATATTCTATGACTCACAGACATAGCATCACCAGAAGACTATTGACATTAAAAAGGTGAGATTTTTTTAGAGAGAATCCTCAACTCATTACAAGTACTACATCATTTCTCAGAATCTTGTTCTCTTCCAAAAGAGTTTTTTAATTCTTGGCCTAGTTCATGATCCATTTGTAGTATCTACCTAGGATGTATGTGATGGTGGACCATCTTCAAATGCATTTTATGCTTTGGAGAACAGACATTGTTCATCCATTTATTTTATCCTCTGTTCATTTCTGGACTAACCACCCTTGTGTGACTATTACTTTTTAAAGAAGCTTTAAAGGTTAATGAGTTTCACGCAATTAGCACTATGTCATCTGCAAGTAGTAATATCTCAAGGACTCATCATCTATGGGTCCTTTTTATATAGAGTATGTACTATGATCTGTCAATATATAGTATTTAATAAACTATAAATGAATACAGTGTCAATAATTTCCTGATCCTTTTATGACACACTAATTGCTGTATATAAGATGTGATTATAAAACAGAATATAAATTTACATGTATGAATTTGGTAACCAGTGTACTTACTTTATATTCACCTCTCTATGCACTGTAGATAGCCTTACATATTTCTCCAACTGGTTTCACTCTTCCCCCCTTTTCACGACACAAAGAAATAATTATAAATTATAGTAAAGAGATCATGCTCAGTCATAACTTGGGTGCTCCAATCCCACTATTTTACTTTATTTTTCACCATTTTGGTTGAAAAGAAAGATAAATGATATAACTACATTTATTCTGTAACTGACTAGGAGACAGTGTGATATAGTAGAAAGAGTTTTGTATTTCTTATTAATGAAGGTGGGTTCAAATTCCAGGTCTGCCATTCACTGCCTATGTTATCTTGGAAATTTCATTTAACCATTCTAGGTTTTCAATTCCTCTTTTATTAAAATCGGACTGGAGAGATTCTAAGGTTTCCCCATTCCAAACCTATAATAACTGTAAAAATGAAATAAAATAATTGAAATTTCAAATTATTGATTAATTGACAATGACTCAAGTTCTCTGGAATTTTTTTTTCTAGTTCTTTTTCTTCTTCTTGTCTTTTGATAGGGTTGGAGGCAGAGCAGTTTGGGTTAAGTGACTTGCCCAAGGTCACACAGCTAGTGTTAAGTGTCTCAGACCAGATTTGAACTCAGATCCTCCTGACTCCAGGGCCCATGCTCTATTCATTGCTCCACCTGGCTGCCCCTTTTCTAGTTCTAAGTAGGCAGACAAGGAAAGAGAAAATAAAAATGGAACTTACAACAAATAGACCAAGTTGTAAATTGCAAATAATTATGGTCACCATTATTGTTAACTACATAAGCATATTGATAACCACAAATCTCATTGTATAGTGTGCCTCTGAGAATAATCACATGGACATACTTTTTCAATCTGTTCCTTTTCTCTCCTGATAGGTTCTAGAGCCTTGAGTGTGCTGCCCCTTGAGTGTTTGTCAGAACTATATGATATATGGGTGAAATAACTTCATATAGTAATATATGGTTAGATGAATAGACAGCCTCTTCCCACTCCAACCAATGGCATCCTTCTGTGTCTTTGTGACAATCAATGACTAATATTGCTTATAATTGATGCCCAGAAAATTGGTGGACATGATCAGCTGGTAACAATACCTTTTTGAAACATTTAAATCTTTTCTCCTTATCCCTCCAATTGTAATGCATTCTGACAGATGGATAGTATAATAGTCAGACAACAGCTGACTAATGGACACATAAACAACATTAACAAGGGAGAAAGAGTGGCTTACAGCAGAGAGCTTAAAATCTGCTAACATCTTGTAATGGCTAATTTGTGTTGAATAAACCTTGGTAAAGGTGCTGAGAAGAAATAAACTAAACTTTAAGTGCTCTGCCTAGGTTCACACTTTCCATTTCACTGCTATGAGTCATGATTAATGCTCTACGTTCATATTTTAAATCTCAATACAGTGTAAAGGATAAGAGTTAAAAATTAAAATACTGCAACTGGAATTCTTTTTCATTGTTGAGAAGAGGAAACATAGGGTAAAGAATTTTGGCTTTGAATTTCTAATTTGAGTCTCTTTGAGTCAACATTCTTTCCACTATATATTTGATAATGGGCAAGTCTCATTTTTTCTAAATATCAGTTTCCTTACATACAAAATGGGAGCAAGTGACATTAAGACCTTGAACTTATATTAGTAAAAGGTTTTTCAAACCTTCAAATACTGTTTACATGAGATCTATTATTATTCTCACTGGAGCTTATATAAATAAGATTATCTACCTTCCTTTTTATATAAAATTTTATAAGATTTATACATAAGATTATATAGCATATACTATATTATATAACAACAAGCATTACATCATACATAATTATATAGATTACATAATTATATCTGTGGTTTTTATAATATGTATATTTATAATATATAGAACATGTTATATCCTATAAATATTTATATATAATATAGCTTATTTATAATATAAAATATTATGCTATACAAATATTTGTATAATTATGTAAATAGTTGACATAATTATATATGTTTTGATGTATATATACATTATACATAATCTATATTATATAAAATTATATCTAATGACTATGTAAATATATAGACTTGTCCAAGATCAATTAAATAATTAAATATCCCTTCACTTCATTTTTTTCCTTCCCTTTCCCCTTCCCAAGTTTCCCCTTTTGCTAAATTAGGAATGAAACTTACTTACCTCTAAGGTTCATCCTAGTTTTAAGGTATAGTTCTGAGACAACTAGAGGAAATCTTTGGTCATAGCTTTCATGTACTATTCTCAAATAATAAGGAGACTTTGAGTTAAATGAAGAATTTTAGCCACCATTTTAGAAAAAAAATATTTTCTTAGGTCTGCAAAAGGTCAATAAAGAACTAGGTAATTGATTATTTCATGCAAACATAAGAAAGTAAAACCCTCTAAAGGTAAAGGATATTGTCTAGGGGAGTTTTCTTTTCTCCCTTCCCAGTACTGTAAGAAGAAATGTTAGAGTGATGTTACTCATAAGTCAGGAACTTTGGGGCTTATACTTCCGAGTTTTTAATCAGTTGAACATCAAGACTTAGATACTACTGAAAAGATTTGCTAGTGACATGCTTGTATATTTCGGCAAACTGAATAATTCCTTTCATTTTAGACCTTGGGGGCACCCAGGTGGCACTAGGAATAGAGCACTGACCCTGGAGTCAAGAGGACCTGAGTTCAAATCCAGTCTTAGACACTTTACACTTAGTAGCTGTGGTGACTTTGGGCAAGTCACTTAACTCCAATTGTCCTGCCTTCCCCCCTCCGAAAAGACAAAAAAAAAAAAGCAAAGCAAAATTTATTATTTTAGACCTGATTTATAATATAAGACTGGATGAAAAACAAATGATCTCAAAAGATATTGTCTGGGTTGAACCTTCTTTACAACATGACTAATGTTCAATGTGAAGGTATTTGTAGAACCTATATTTGATTACATGCTGCTATTGAGGAGTAAGGGGGAGGAGAGGAAGAGCGAGAAAATTGGAAAGTTGAGAGATTGTGGAACTGAATGTTATGAACTAAAGTAACTAAATAAATTAAAAAATACATTGTCTGAAATAAGCAGCTACACAGTAGCACATGAGCCTAAGCTTTTAAAGTTTGAATTTATTTAATCATGTTGGTAAATTTGTTTCCTTTCCCACAGCTGGCTATCTCCATTTGAACATGTATTATAAATGTTCCCTCACTCAATTGTATGATCTCACTAACTTTTGAGCTAGTCTCTATATTCCTGTAAAAATCTGCAAAATTATGGTTTATTTAGGAAAAGCAAAAGACAGAAATGGTTTAATTAAAAATAATGGGAAATCAAGAATAGGGTTTCCAAGGATATAATCTAAAATATTTTCTTCAACAGATAGTCTAACGACATTTCAGATAATTCATGAATTAATTATATCATCAAATTTCTTTGTGTCCCATACTGTTGGTTTTACATAATGTTCTGCCTAACATTGTAAGAATAATCAAATGTTTGTCTCCATTGGATTTGCCTTTATTTATATCATATATTATTACATTTTTAAAGTGCCTAAACCAATTAGATGAAAACACAATTCAGATGGTTTTATGTTTTATTTTTCTTTTCTTCTTTGTACTGATGATGAAGTATTTGAGCATTTACTTTCTGAAATAACATGAAGGTCTAAGAGAGTCAAAGGAAACTTTCATTTTCCCCCTTATTAGAAGAATTAGGAAGTTGGTTTTTTAAAACATGATTTAGTGTTGTAGAAAGGAAATTCTAGGGGGGAAAAGCTTTATGTAGAACTTTAAAAACAGTTTCCACTGTTCATGAGATAAAGTCACCTCTGTACTCCCAGTATTGAAGAATAATGCTATACCTAACTGTATACAATAGATGTACTGAAAACAACAACAGCTGCTGCTTAATATTTGTGCTATGTGACTGAACTGTCCTATATGGATCATTACAGCAGCATCAGGCAGTGGAAACCTGAGAGAGGCCAACTTCCAGCTTATGTATGACTTATTATTGAGGGGTTTGTACTGTTTGTACTGTGTGATCATATAAAGTCCCCTAATTGGCTGCTGTACCAAGGACTAATGATTTAGAGGATGTACAAAAGCAAGCCAATAGGCTTTTCTAGGTCCTTCCCTTTCCAGTGGTTAAGCATGTATATTGGTTCCATCTGTGCTCCACGCATCAGGAAGAGGTGATTGGCTTGTCTCTCGATTAACATCATCTTGAGCACATCAACTTGTTTTACCTTCAGATTTCATTGTACTGCACTAATGTGAATTGTAAAATGGCTAATTAGTAGGCTTCCAAATTGCTATGCATAGTGAGCCTCCTCACTACCAACCTCCCTGTTAACTGTAGTAGTAGTTATAAGTTAGGTACTGAATCCTCTTTAAGTTATGTCATACCAAGTTAAGGCATGCCATGGTCCTTTTTATGTTTAGCATTTCTGTTTCATAATAAGGTACCTCTTCTACATCTGTCAGACATTGTACACTGTGTATCTCTTTTACTCTGCAATTTATAGTGACACATACATAAGCCATGATCTAAACCATGAGTAAAACTGCCCTGAGATACTGGGAGAAGGCTTATTAACAAGCTGAAGATACAATCAATGAATTAATAAACATTTATTAAGCACTGACAATGTACCAGTAAAAGACAATCCCTGCCCTCAAGGAGATTATAATCTAATGGAGGAGACAACATGCAAACAAATATATATGGAAGGCATTAGAATTAAGAGGGTTTGTGAAAGGCTTCCTGTAGAAGACAGAGTTTTAATTGGGACTCAGAGAAAGCTGAGGAAGATAATAGGGAAAGATGAAGAATAGCATTTCAGGAATGGAGAACATCCAGAGAAAATGTTCTGAGGCAAGAGATGGATTATCTTGTTTGTGGGTCATCAAAGAGGTCAGTGTTATTGAATAGAAGAGTAGGTAGTAGTGCATAAGGTATAAGATGACTGGAAAGGTCAGAGGTGGGTAGGATATGAAGGACTTTGAATGCTAGAGGACTTTGTGTTTGATCCTGGAGGCAATAGGTAGGCACTAGAGTTTATTGAATGGGGGGAGGGTTTGATGTGGTAGGACCTCTGCTTTAGAAAAATCACTTTGGTGGCTAAATAGAGGATGGATTGAAGTAAGGGGAGAATTGAGACAGGCAGACTCACAAGCAGGCTATTTCAATAGCACAAGCATGACATGATAAAGACCCATAGCAGATTGGTGGTGGTATCAGAGCAGAGAAAAAGATGCATCCTTCAAATTAGAGGAAGCCTCTCTTTCCTGTAAACCCAGTTCAGAAGCCACACTGGCTGGATTCAGAACAGAGTGGTGCAGGTCTCCAGACCACGTAGACTCAGCTGAACTGGATTTCTATGTGACATGCAAAAACAAAGAATCTGTGATTTTATCAGTAAGGTGAGCTCCTTCCAGTGAAATAGCCTAAGATATTTGTGACTCAATATGTAAGTCTTAGTGATAATATAGAGGTTAAGTAATGGGCCTATTGTCACACAGCAAGTGTGAGAGTTAGTACTTTTCATAGCTCCAAATATCTGAATTCAACCTACCTATGATACATAGATATTATATATATATGTATGTATATACACATGTATGTGTTTATATATGTATGTATATGTAGAATGTACTACCACCCTTGCTAATGCAGAAGAGAAAAGGGAAATTCTGCAAGAAGTTTAAGGTACCTTACATGCTTTTGATGATGTGAGACTAGGGAGAATCATTGAAGTAGGGGAGAGATGAGACCAAAGGAAAACTGAGTCTCATATTTTCAGGAGCCCTTGTAGGTCATACTCGTATGTATACAAACTAGGACTATTGCTTCAATATTATCTAGTAAGATCTTCATTGATATAATCCACTATGTGTTTTAGGCATATTTTGTAAATTCAGGGAATGAAACAAAAGTTGTCCTAAATGTCACTAAAAAGGGACATAAACACAGACTGAGAAGTCAAATAGTTTATGCAAATTTCTGCAAAAGTAGGTGAAAATAAAAATCTGTATCTTACAAGTACATCACTTGTCTAATAAGTCTTAGGAAATTTATGGTATAGAGATACATTGTGATCGAGGTCTTCTTTTGAAAATTGATGGGAGAAGGTTATAGAGAAAAAGGAGAGAAAAAATACCAATACATTGTCAAGTCATGGCATTCTCTCTGATCCCCCCAAATGGCACATAAAATATAGGACAGAGATATAGTACAAGAGTAACCATAGTGGAATACCCCTACATAACCAAAGTACTCTAGAGAACCTGAATAGCTTCTAGGTAATCATCCAAATAAAACAGATGTAACTCTTGCTTTTTTGTCCTCACTTGTTCTTCATGTTCCCTTCTTTAGATTTCATAACATCACTTGTTTAAAAAACATTACCATCAAGAAGCAAAGCAGTGTAGCAGGTAGAGCATTGAATCTGAGGACAAGAAGGTCTGTGTTTGAATTCTGTTTCATATTCTAACTTTGTGACCCTAAGGAAACTCACTTATGCTATCTAGCTTTATTTTCTTTCTAAAATGAGCGGGGTGGAATCCACAACATTGAAGGGGCTTTTCCATCTCGAAATATATGATCTTTTCAACATTCTTGGATCAAATGAGATAATGCATACAAAACTATCTACAAATACCAAAGCACTATAAAAGTGAGTTGTTATTTGATTAACATTATTATTGAAAAGAAAGCCTGCCATAATGGATGTAGCATTGGTCTATGGGTAAGGTGGACTTGAGTTTAAGTCAAACTTCTAATACGTAATATCTGCTTAACCCTAGAAAAGTCACTTAACTATACAATGCCCCCAGGAAACTTTCTACAACTATAAATTGCAGAGTAGTTGCTGATCTGGCTTGGTAGAAAGAGTATTTCCTCATGGGGGAGCTCCCTATGTCAATGAAAATGTAGGTCCAGACAAATAGTTATTATTAGTAAACTAAGGAATGAGGTGGTATAGTACTTCTAGTCAGAAAAACTAGGTTTGAATTTCTATGGCTTACTTGATAGTTTTATGATCTTGATCAAGTTTTTGGTCATAACCTCTATGAACCTTGAATTTTTAAACTATAAAATGAAGTAGTTGGACTAGAAGACCACTAAAATTTCTTTACAGTTCTACAATCATTCAACTCACAGTGAGTTGAAGCATTTGGGTTAAGACCTTACTTTGTTATGTTGCTGTCATATCTTTTGAAGATTTGTGGCTATGCAATTTCTGATGGTGTCTAAAAGTGTAGCAGCAAGCACCCCAGCGTCCCCAGGGTGGTTGCAAACACAGGTTCTTAGATCTCCTTTTCTAAAGGAAAGCTTCTCAAAATGGGTTAACAAGCTTACTTTAATCAATCAAACATATATAGTTTACCTAGTTCAGGGTAAAAAGGTCAGCACTCTGAACTTCAGAGTATACAGAGGTTACAAGCCTAAGTTACAAGAACATTTCAGCAGACAGGCTTCCAAACTGTTCAATCATTACATACATCCATACCTAATCACAGTTACCAGAGAAGGAAGCATCAACATCTGGGTTTTCAAAGCCAGGGGGCTCTCAACAATGGTTGCCCAGAGTCTCATCTGGTCAAATCACACAACACTCCTCAAAGTGAGCCCCAAAGCAAAGCCTCACATCAGGGCTTATATAGCCTTCTCCTGGCTCAGAGAATCTAAGAACCTTTTTGACCCACTGCCCAATCACAAAGTATCTCCTGAGAAACAAGCCTTCAACCACAGGCTCCAGGTGCACTTAAGCCTAGGGGCAGGGAAGCTCTTAAAAATTTACATTCCTATAACAAAAGCCCCTACCAATTCCTTCCACTCTCTAATTTTCTCTAATACATATGGCCAATTAAATTGATATAGGAAAGATCTAATTTTTTCCCCAAATGACTAAAAGAACAGGATGTTTTGAGCATGTAAACATTATGGAGGAAAAACAGTTTTCATGCAAAAATAAAAGATATATTCAGCGTGTCTAATATGTCAAAATTGTTCACTGGGGGTGGGGTGGGAGTAGGGAGGCACTGGAAGCCTGTGCTATGAGGTTGATGAACTAGGAATCTCATTCTCTATTTCTCAAATTCCAGTCTGCTTATGACTTGGCAAAAATACATTCATCTCACATACGCATGCATCCCAGGGAAGTAACTACATTGAAAATGAATATACATGAAGTATATAGCATAGTAGAGCCTAGCAGGTAAATCTGTTCACTCTCCTTTCACAGTAAACTATATGGTGTCAGATGAATGAAGGTCTGATTGCTTAAAGTGGTATTCAGAATCATTTCTAGGACACTCAATAATTTCATCATTTATATTGAATATTATATTATATTTTATAGTATTCTGTCAACAAGTTTCCTTAGCAGTGAGCTGGTCCTTATCACTCTCCTAATTTAACAGATGAGAACAGAAGAATGGATAAGTTGTCCTGAATCACTCTGGTCAGGAGTAGAGCTAAGGCAGAAGTTAGAACTCCCAGCCTTTGACTATTTAGTTGTGATGTGCAGGTCCATTTCACTTCCTGGCATATCGACCCTGGAGGCTTCATCTTCTTGCAAAGGAGTAAGGACAGGGCTCCATAGTTAAAGTGAATCAAAAAAGTTTTGCAATCATGAGAATAATTTAATTACTAATGCTCAAACCTTTGCATTATGGTTCAAATGGAACATTGTTCTTAAAATTATGAGGAAATTATCTGAAACTTTACTTTACTTTAGAGTGAATTGTCTAGTGGTTGAGTTGACCATTTGGTGAGTATTAATAACACAGCCACTACAGCCTGGCAAGTTTGAATACATCCCAATGCTATGTCCTCACTCAATCAGGTGGTCATCTGTGTAAGGGAAAAATCAAGTTGCTAGGAAAGTTTTTGGCAGACCAGTCATACTTTCTACCAATGACCTCTTACTATATAATTTCTTTGATCATTGATTCAGTAATTCATGGTCTTAATAAAATAATGCCATCATTTAGATGACTATGTTGCTGGCATTTAAATCAGCAACAGTTTAAACAATGTACATTGTAGGGATGGGATGGGGTTAGAAATATTACAATGGGTCATGAGACCCTTAACTAGCAATTCTAACATAGAGCAAATATCACAAACTGGTCTCATAGCTATATATGTGTGCACATATATACACACATACCTATACACATGTACGTATGTGTACATGTTTGTGTGTGTATGTCTTCTATATGCATGTGTATATGTATGCATATGCACACTTATACACAGTACGCATATACACATGTATATATAGGTATATACACATATATAAGTGGGTATATACACATATACATATATGTATACATATATACACACACATAATATCCTAAAATGACTTCAACTTTCAAAACATAGGCTAGGGAGAAGGGTACTGCAGGCCAGGCCAGGCCAGGCCATGGAGGCAGTTAATTCAGTAATTGAGTGAGGAAGGGAGCAAAGAGGAACTTTATGGCTCCCTATTCTAAATCATTATTGTTATGGTCTAACTCACTTGTTTCTGATATTACAAATAGAACTAATTCCTTCTAAATTTCAGTGGCCTGAAACTAACCCCCTAATACTGGACCTGATCATAGTCAATCTATAAAGGCAGCTTAGGAAAAGGATCATGTCTCAAATTTAGAAATGGGCAAGACCTCATAGGTCATATGTAAAAAAGCATAAATGTACTAACGCTTTTGCTACTGATAGCAGATAAACACATTACAACGAGGTTTATAACAGTTATTCTAAGTGAAAAAAGGACAGTAGAATTAACATTAATAGGTAAATAAAGTGTCCAACAATTGGGAAAACACCTTATTCTCCCTTGCTGATGTAATAAACTAGGACTCTGTCCAAACCTGACCTTGGAAGAATGGATTGTAGTCAGGATTTTTAATCTATCCTTTGTTTATACAGAAGGTGGTTGGGTGATAGCCCTTGAACATTTTCATGCAGTGTCTAAGGCACTAACACTATTGAACACAGTCATTCTTTTCCCCCTATTTATTCCAACTGTCTATAATTCCTGATGGTGGGTGGTTTTTGTTGGCTCATCAATTATATTTTTGTTGTTCAATAATATCCCAAACAGTAAAGTTGCCAGGAAAAAGAATCCAGAGAAACAATTGCTGGTCTTGGCCACAGATACAGGTCTATCCAAACACTAGCTTATTTTCTTCATCATTCTCTCTACTGTCAATTTAGAGGGTGATTTTGTGGTTTTTCAAGTGAATTTGGGAAGAGTTACAGAAAAGGTATCTGTAGAAGATAGGGAGAAAATTTGAAATAAATAATTAGAACTGAGAAGTCAAGAAGAGGCTTCTGGGTCAAAAAACAACAATACTGGGATTTGTTTGAAAATCCAGTCTTTCAGGATGCCTCTCTCAGCAGTTTATCCATTACATCCTTATGTTACTAATTCAATTGCTACCTGGGGAATGAAAGGAAAGAAGCTGGTGAATGAGAAATTTGGAAGATGAAAAAATAAAGAAGTTGTAATATTTTTTGATATATCTACTTTGAAAAGAAGTTTTATTGATTTTTTCCCCAAATGATAAATACTTACAGATTATTTCCGCTGCATGAAAAGTTTCCTGTAACAAAGTACAACAGTTCGGTAAAACTAATAATACAGTCATTCCCTCTAAAAGTACACGCAACAATACGTATCTATAGCACCCTTCAATCTCTCTATTAAGAGAAATCTTAATGCTTAACTACTAAGAGAAATAAAAGAAATCTCCTAACTTCACCCCATTAAAAAAGAAAAGCAAAGCAAATTCCTTGCAATAAATACACATAGTCTAGCAAAACAAAATACTTCAATAATTGTCTACACAAATATTTCTCATTCTGCACACTAAATCTAAGGCCTCTAAAATGATAGCATAGTCTATACTTTACATCCTCTAGAATCATAAAAGGTCATTGTATTGATCATAATTCTTACAGCTTTCAGAGTTGTTTTTTTTTTTACAATGTTGTTATTGTACAAATTTTTCTCCTTGTTCTGCTAATGTCATTCCTTATCACTTTTTAAAAGTCCTCGAGATTGTTCATTTTTATTATATTAATGTTACAGTATAAATTATTCCTCTGGTTCTGTTAACTTAAGTCTACATAAGTTCATATAATTCTTTACATATCTCTTAAAATCATATTTCCTCATTTCTAATAGCACAATAGCTCTCCATCACTTTCATATACCACAACTTATTTGACCTTTGCTCAGTTGATGCACATTTCTTTAGTTTCCAGTTTTTTGCCACTATAAAAAAAGTTGCTATACATATTTTCTTGTAATATAAGACTTTAAAAAAATCTTTTTTGCATATAGGCAGTGGTATAGCTCAATGAAATGGCGTGTACTTTTTAGTACCTTTTTTTTTGTATAATTCCAAATTGCTTTCCAGAATGGTTATACACATTCACACACAGATCCAGCAAAAGTACACCAATGTGCCTGTTTTCTCATAGCTCTATACACACATACATATATGTATATGTGTTTACTTATGTATATGCATATAGGTATAAGTATATGTGTATATATGTACACACATATAAACATGTGTGTGTTTTTACATATACACATATATACACACATATATTTAAGGAAATTCTTTTATTAGGCATATTATTCTTTATATGCCTTTTGTGTAAATTCTTTTTACCTATTCCTCCAATTTGATCTCCTCTTCAGAAGTTGGGTGTCTAAACATGACTACTACCCCAAGTGTGTCTCTATGTGTTCCCTCAGTTAAGCCTCAAAACACTCTTGAATTGATGAACTCTCAAAGTTCTGGATGAGGTGACTCCTACTCTGCTGCTAAATGCCACGTGAATAGTGCGTGAATAAATATGGAAATTCCCTTCTCCCTCTCTTTCAGAGATTTCCTCTAAAAAGTGTTCCTAGGTCTGCATTCCCTTCTAATCAGGCTTAACTTTTTGAAAAACTCAAGGACTCAGCTAATTTATTTAATTTCATCATCATATCAGTGTTCCTTTATGATTCACTCAAGGGATTTGTTGTGCCTCATAAAGTCATGGCCACCATTTAAAAATATATATATATATATATATATTTATTTTTAGTTTTCAATATTCATTTTCACAAGATTTTGAGTTACAAATTTTCTTCCCATATCTCCCATACCTCCCACCCCAAGATGGCAAGCATACTGAATACTGCTTCCCCCAATCTGCCCTCTCTTATATACCTCCTGTTCCCCTTTTATCCTCTTTCCCCTTACTTTCTTGTAGGGCAAGATGGATTTCTGTACCCCATTACTGTATATCTTATTTCCTGGTTGCATGTAAAAACTTTTTTTAAATTTATTTTTAAAACTTTGAGTTCCAGATTCTCTCCCTTCTTCCCTCCCCACTCCTCCCCACCCCCAGGAAGACAAGCAATTCACTATAGGTTATGCATGTGTAGTTATGCAAAACATTTAATGGCCACCATTTTACAGTTAATTTTACACTTTATTAACAGAGTATCTAAACCTTGTGATTATATAAAATGGATTGGCTGCTAAGAAGCACAACCCCTTTCTTTTTCATTTATTTGTTTATTTTGGGGTAGCATCTTGAACTATAGTTGAACAAAGTTTTTCTACTTATTCAGCCCAGAAACTTGACTGTAATCTATAGTTGTAATGACTTTCTTAAGCATGGGGAGGTTAAAGCAACAGATTATTAGTGATTGTGGAGGAATTATTCAAACTCAGGTATTCTAATGACAAGGTCAGCCTTCTATCCACTGTGCTATGCTTTTTATCTTAATATTTTTTTTTCCACGAAGATCCCCAGATACTTTAGAAATATTAAAATAACTGTATACATGCAATAGAAATTTAGGTTCAACAACTGTGGGGAAAGAGTTTGAAGATGAAAAAACATCATGTTAGAAGGCACCTCAGAAGATTTCTGGTTTGACCTGTAATAGAAAAAGAATTTTTTTGCAATATATGACTATAAATGGAATTTGTATTGTATTTTTTAAGTTTGTAAACATTAGATATATTTAGATATAGATAACTTTAGATATATTATTTTATTTAATATTCTCAATAATCCTACAAGAAAGGTTCTTCTAAGATTATTATTTGTATTTTATAAATGAGGAAACTGAGACTCAGAAAAGTCAATTGACTTGTCCTATAGCTATTAAGTGTCAGAGAGGGCTTGCCTTCTATGACTCTGACTTTAAAATGCAGGCCTGGTATTAACTACACCAAGAGAGGTGAATCTTTGGCCTCAAGGCCACATAGGGCCCTCTAGGTCCTTGAGTGTGGCCCTTTGACTGAATCCAAATGTCACAGAACAAAGCCATTTAATAAAAGGTTTCATTCTGTAAACCTTGTACTCAGTCACAGGGTCAGACTCAGAAAAAAAAAAGTTCTAGCCAACGAAATCCTTGGCACTTTCAAAGGGTGCAACACCAGAGATAGATAATATCAATGGAAATGACACTAAAAAAGATGCATTCTCATTTTTTTTTCTTTGCTGCTGCATCCTAGTGACATTTCACTCACAGCTGAAATATATTTGTGTTGCCTTCCCTATTAGAATGTGATCTTCTTGAGAGAAGATTCTCTCTTGTCTTTCTATTTCTATCCCCAGACATAAGGACTGTATTTTTATAATCTTTTTTTAAAAATTAATGTGTTTGTTTCCTTTTAGTTTACAGGATTCAATTCCACAATTCCTTGAGTTTCACATTTTGTCCCCCTCCCTCCCCTCCCTCCCATGGTGACATATAGTCAAGTATACGATCTGTAAATATTTTCACATTATACATTAGTCAGGTTATAAGGACAGATTGTACCAGCTGGAATGAAAAAATGGTAAAGAGGACATAAAACCAAATAAGAGAAGGAAAAAGATCCGGTGTTTTGCTTCCACCTGGATATAAACTCAGTTCTTTCTAGTTCTTTCTCTGGATGCACATATTTCTCTCCATCATGAGTCTTTTGGGATTGACTTATTTCACTGAGAAGAGTCCAGTCTATCAAAGTTGGTCATCAGACATATGTTGTGTCTGTAATTGTGTACAAATTTCTCCTGGTTCTACTCTTCTCCCTCAGCATCAGTTTGTATAAGCCTCTCCAGGTAAATATGAAGACCGTCTGCTCCTTGTTTCTTATAGCACAATAGTATTCCATAACATGCATATACCACAACTTGTTCAGCCATTACCCAATTGATGGGCACCCCCTTAATTTCCAGTTCTTTGCTACCACAAAAAGAGCTGCTATAAACATTTTTGTGCATATGGGTTTTTCTTCCACTTCTATGATCTCTTTGGGATATAACCCTAGGAGTGGTATTGCTGGATCAAAGAGTATGAAAGTATTTATAGCCCTTTGGGCATAATTCCAGATTGCTCTCCAGAAAGGCTGGATCAGTTCACAACTCCACCATTTGCCATTCTCCTGTTTTGTCATCTTGGCCCATCTGACTGGTGAGGTGTGGTACCTCAGAGTTGTTTTGATTTGCATTTCTCTAATCAATAGTGAGTTAGAATATTTCTTCACGTACTTATAGTTATCTTTAATTTCTTTCTCTGAAAACTGCCTGTTCATATCCTTTGACCATTTATAAATTGGGGAATGACTTGTATTCTTATAAATTTGACTCAATTCTCTGTATATTTTAGAAATGAGTCCTTTGTCAGAGACATAGGTTGTAAAGATTCTTTCCCAATTTCCCACTTCCCTCTTAATCTTGGTTACATTGGCTTTGTTTGTACAGAAGCTTTTCAATTTCATGTAGTCAAAATTATCCATTTTACATTTTATAATGTCCTCTAATTCTTGTTTAGTCATAAAGTGTTTCCCTCTCCACAAGTCTGATAGGTAAACTATTCCTTGTTTTAGGAGACTGATTACAGTATCAACCTTTATACCTAGATCATGAACCCATTTAGACTTTATTTTGGTTTGTGGTGTTAGATATTGTCTATGCCCAGTTTCTGCCATACTATATTCCAGTTTTCCCAGCAGTATTTGTCAAATAGTGAGTTCTTATCCCAAAAACCAGGGTGTGGAGGTTTATCAAACAATCTATAGTCATTGACTTCTGAATCTCGTGTGTCTAATCTATTCCACTGATCCACTCCTCTATTCCTGAGCCAGTACCAAGTAGTTTTGATGACTGCTGCTTTATAATACAGACTGAAATCTGGTATAGCTAGTCCACCTTCCGTAGCATTTCTTTTCATTAATTCCCTTGATATTCTGGACCGTTTATTCTTCCAAATGAATTTTGTTACTATTTTTTCTTGCTCTATAAAGGAGTTTTTTTGTAAATTAATTGGTATGCCACTAAATATATGATTTAATTTAAGTAAAATTGTCATTTTTTTATATTAGCTCGACCCAGCCATGAACAATTGATATTTTTCCAATTAGTTAGATCTGACTTTATTTGTGTGAAAAGTGTTTTGTAGTTATGATCATATAGGTCCTGGGTTTGTTGTGGCAGGTAGATTCCCAAATATTTTATAATGTCTACAGTAACTTTAAATGGGATTTCTCTTTCTATCTCTTACTGTTGAATTTCATTGGAAATATATAGGAATGCTGAGGATTTATGTGGGGTTATTTTATATCCTGCAACTTTGTCAAATTTATTTATTGTCTCAAGTAGTTTTTTTTTTTTACTCGATTCTCTAGGATTCTCTAAGTATATCATCATATCATCTTCAAAGTGATAGCTTGGTCTGTTTGCCTAATTTGATTCCTTTGATTTATTTTTCTTCTCTAATTGCTACTGCTAACATTTCTAGTACCAGATTGAATAAGAGGGGTGATAGAGGACACCCTTATTTCACCCCTGATCTTCTGGGAAATGCTTCTAGCTTCTCCCCATTACATATAATACTTGCTAATGGCTTTAAATAGATGCTACCTATTATTTTAAGGAAGGCTCCATTTATTCCTATACTTTCAAATGTTTTTAATAGGAATGGATGTTGTATTTCCTCAAAAGCCTTTTCTGCATTGATTGAGATGATCATGTGGTTTCTGCTAGTTTTATTGTTGATATGATCAATTATGCTGATAGTTTTCCCAATATTAAACCATCCTGGCATTCCTGGAATAAATACCACCTGATCAAAGTGTATTATTGTTGAGATAAGTTGCTGTAGTTTTTTTGCTAATATTTTATTTAGAATTTTTGCATCTATATTCATGAGGGAGATTGGTCTATAATTTTCTTTCTCTGTTTTATCTCTTCCCGATTTAGGTATCAGTACCATATTTGGGTCATAAAAAGAATTTGGTAGGATTCCTTCTTCACTAATTTTCCCAAATAGTTTGTAGAGTATTGGGATCAATTGTTCTTTAAATGTTTGATAGAATTCACTCGTGAATCTGGCTGGCCCTGGAGATTTTTTCCTAGGGAGTTGACTGATGGCTTGTTCAATTTCTTTTTCTGAGATGGGATTATTTAAGTAATTTACTTCCTCTTCAGTTAATCTGAGCAACTTGTATGTTTTTAAATATTCATCCATTTCCCTAAGATTGTCAAATTTTTGCCCATAAAATTGGGGAAAATAATTCCTAATTATTGTTTTGATTTCCTCTTCATTGGAGGTAGATTCACATTTTCATTTTTGATACTCATAATTTGGTTTTCTTCTTTCTTTTTTTTATCATATTGACTAAGGGTCTATCAATTTTGTTGGTTTTTTTCATAAAACCAGCTCTTGGTTTTATTTATTAGTTCAATAGTTTTCTTAATTTCAATTTTATTAATCTCTCCTTTGGTTTTCAATATTTCTAATTTAGTATTTAATTGGGGACTTTGAATTTATTCTTTTTCTAGGTTTTTTAATTGCACGCCCAATTCGTTGAGCTCCCTTTTCTCTAATTTAATCATGTATGCACTCAGGGATATAAAAGTTCCCCTACGAAATGCCTTTTATGCATCCCACAAATTTTGGTATGTTGTCTCATTATCATTCTCTTGAATGAAATTATTGATAGTTTCTATAATTTCTTGTTTGACCCAGTCATTCTTTAGAATTAAATTGTTTAATTTCCAGTTAGTTTTTAATCTGTCTTTCCCTGGCCCTTTATTGCATATAAATTTTATTGCATCATGATCTGAGAAGGAAGCAGTTAATATTTCTGCCTTACTGCATAGAATTGTGAGGTTTTCATGCCCTAGGACATGGTCAGTTTTTGGGTATGTGCCATGAACCTCTGAGAAGTAAGTATATTCCTTTTTATCCCCATTCAGTTTTCTCCAGAGATCTATCATACCTATCCTCTCTAAAATCCTGTTCACCTCCTTAACTTCTTTCTTGTTTACTTTGAGGTTGGATTTATCAAGTTCAGAGATGGGGAGATTAAGGTCTCCTATTAGTATAGTTTTGCTATCTCTTTCTTCCTCTGATTCCTTTACCTTCTCCTCTAGGAATTTGGATGCTACACCGCCTGGTGCATATATGTTAAGTAATGATATTGCTTCATTCTCGATGGTGCCTTTTAACAGGATATAGTTTCCTTCCTTATCTCTTTTAATTAGGTCATTTTTTACTTTTGCTTTATCTGAGATAAGGATTGCTACCCCTGCTTTTTTTGCTTTAGCTGAGGCATGATATATTTTACTCCAACCTTTTACCTTTACCTTGTGTGTATCCCTCTTTTTCAGATGTGTTTCTTGTAAACAGCATATTGTAGGATGATGATTTCTAATCCATTATGCTATCCATCTCTGTTTTATGGGAGAGTTCATTCCATTCACATTTACAGTTATGATTGTTATCTATTTCTTTCCCTCCATCCTATTCCTGCCCCTTTAAATGTTCATATTTTCCTTACCTTCTTCCTTCCCCCCCTTAATAGTTTTCCTTTTGACCACCTCCTCCCTCAGTATTCCCTTAGCCCCCCTCCCTTTTCCTCCCTTTTCCCCTTACGACTTCCCTCCCTACAAACCACTTCTACCCCCCTTTCATAACCCTTTCCCCCTCTTGCTGGCTGTAGGATATCTTTATACTTAATGAAGTATGTTATTTCTTCTTTGCACCAAGAGTGACAAGAACAAATCTCATACAAAGCTCCTCTCCCTCCTCTCTTTCCCTCTAAAATGATACCTTTTGCATTTCTTCTCCATAGAGTCCTATCCTTAACTGGTTGTTATTCCCTCCTTGTACCAGAACCAATGAGGGAAAAGCTCATATGCTTTCCAACTACCTCCCTTTTTTCCTCTGCTGTACAGTTTTTATGCCTCTATGTGTGGCATAAT
This sequence comes from Petaurus breviceps papuanus, assembly GCF_028583685.1. Taxonomy (NCBI): domain Eukaryota; kingdom Metazoa; phylum Chordata; class Mammalia; order Diprotodontia; family Petauridae; genus Petaurus; species Petaurus breviceps. The sequence goes on from NW_027186473.1 coordinate 63,599,701, forward strand.
TTACCCTTTTCCACTTCATCCATTCCATTTCTTTCATTGCAGTCCCTTTGCAGCCCTTAATAAGATTTTTTTAATCGTCATTTTGTGTATTTTTTACTCATACCCTCTACTTGTCTATTACCAGTTTGCTCTTATCAAATGGTAGGGTGTGTGTGTGTGTGTGTGTGTGTGTGTGTGTGTGTGTGTGTGTGTG
>NW_027186473.1:63599903-63606406 GCF_028583685.1 Petaurus breviceps papuanus
TGTGTGTGTGTGTGTGTGTGTGTGTGTGTGTGTGTGTGTGTGTGTGTTCTCCTTGTTTATCTTTCTAAGTCACTGTTGCATCTCGTAATTGGAGGTTGAATTTTCCATTGAGTTCTGGCTTTTTTATCAAGAAGGTCTGGAACTCTGTTATATCATTTAATGACCATCTTTTTGCCTGGAAGAATATGCTCAGTCTCGCTGGGTATGTGATTCTTGGTTGTAACCCAAGCTCTTTTGCCTTCCGGAAAATTGTATTCCACTTCCTCTGATCTTTCAGTGTAAAGGCTGCCAAATCCTGTGCAATCCTCACTGTGAACCCTCAATATTTGAATTGTTTCTTTCTGGCCGCTTGAAGTATTTTCTCTTTTATCTGGTAGTTCTTGAGTTTGGCCACAGCATTTTGAGGACTTTTCACTTTGGGATCTCTTTCAGCAGGTGTTCAGTGGATTCTCTCGATTTCTATTTTACTCTCAGGTTCTAGTATCTCAGGGTAGTTTTCCTTAACAAGCTTTTGGAGAATGTTGTCCAGGCTCATTTTTTCATCATAATTTTCTGGTAGGCCTATGATTCTCAGATTATCTCTCCTGGATCTGTTTTCCAGGTCAGTTATTTTTTTCTTTGAGGTATTTTACCTCTTTTTCTAACTTTCATTCTTGTTGTTTTGCTTGATTAATTCTTGGTTCCTCATAGAGTTATTTGTTTCCATTTTGTTAATTCTAGTTTTTAGCTAATCATTTTCCTTGGTTAATTTTTGGAGCTCCTTTTCCATATCATACGCTTTTCTTTTTAGAGGGATGTTTTCCTCATTATAATATTTTTCTAATTCTGCTATTTTGGTTTTGAGGGAATTATTTATTTCATCTTCTATCTCTCTCATTTTGTTTTCAGAGTTCCTTTTGATCTCATCCAGGAGAGCCTTCTGTGCTTTGGGACCCATTCCCTGTTGAAGTTTCAGCTTTGGGTGTGGAGTCCACATTGTCTCCCTCTGAGGTTGGTTCCTCCCTCTGAGGATAGTAGGACTCCATAGTCTTTGTCTTTGTAGTCTGCCTTCTACCCATTTTGAGGCAGGGTCCTAGCCACGCCATTCCTCTAGGATCCCAAGCCTTTACTGTAGAGGGTTTTGCTGTGGGGAAAGAGTTACTATGTTTTCAGGGTCAGAGGGGGGGTTTGGAGCAAGTAAGGTTCACTCTGGCATCCTGACTTTGGAGGTCCCGAAAGGGGCTTTTTTTTAAATTTCTGGGCTATGAAGTGGTAGCCCCAGGAGTGTTTGCTGTCCAGGACAGGGGGCCCTGTATTTGCTTGTTACCTTAATCTTTCCAGTCCTAGCCCTTTGGTGATAAGCCTCTAGTGGACCTTGTGGTTGGTGGGAAGACTTGCCCTCAGAGTTGATCAGGCCCCTTCCAGGCCTGCCTCTGCTGGCCGTGCCTTGAGCACTGTACTTTTGCATAGAATAAATGTTTAATACATTCTTTTGCATTAATTTGTTCATTCATGTCCATGTTAGACACATCTGATAAATGATAAAATAAATTGTTGTTCAAAGGCATCTAGTGAAGGGGAATTTTACTACTTTCCAAGGTAGATCATTCTACTTGATGGTAGTTCCAATGGTTAGGAGATTTTCTTTTCCCATTACTGAAAACTTATTTTGCATGAGCTATCTGTAAAATAGTCCCACATGGGATAAAACAGGGACTTTCTTGAGATCTCTCCCAAACACCTCCATATACCTATAAAAATTAGTCTAAACAAATTCTAGAGCTTCAGAACCCACAAAATGGAGGAGTAAAACTAATATCCAGACCAACACAGCCTGGAAGGTCAACAGGAAGGATCTGTCATACTGGCCAGGAAGTGGAGCACAGTCCAGCATGGGCCAAGCTGGCATAGACTGAGCTACAGAACACCTCAGGGTACTGAATCACTGGCAGCTGTGGTGGTTTCCATACTTTTTGGCCTACAAACAGCAAAGATACCATAGAAGATCAGTAGGAAACTCTGTCAGACCTGAGAGAGAGAGGAACAAGGTCCAACCCCAGACCTGGTGTGGCTGAGGTGGCAACTGCAGTGGTAGCAGCACCAGTAGCAGCTATTTCCAGAGGTCTGGGCCCACAGATTGTGTGGGGATCAAGCAACTAATCAGAGAGGGATAGCATGGATCTCTTTGCTGGTGCAGAGGCAGGATTCTCTTGCTTTGCCCAGTTTGGCTTTGGGTCTCAGTTCTGGGACATGATCCTGGGGTGAGCAGGAACAGTTGTGTGGAAGAGTCTGTGGTAGCAGTCAAGAGAGAACCCTCCTCACAGTACCAAGGCAGAAAACAGTGCTTGTGGTCACTCACAGGCCAGGATATGGGCCATAAAAGGAATAAATACCTCTCCTTTGATCATACTACCTTGGAAAAGCTGAAAATTTACAAGCCCCTAGAAGTATCCCTGAAAACAGCTGCACAAACCCTTGAAGTTTGGGACAGGATACCTTACAAACCAGAAGCAAAGTCCTACCTAACAAAGAGTTAGAAAGTCAAGTATTTGACTGGGAAAATGAGCAAACCTTAAAAAAATAAAACCTCACGCTATAGAACCTTACTTTACTGACAAAGAAGATCAAAACACACAATGAGAAGAAGGCAAAATTCAAAGTTCCTACCTCAAAAGCCTCCAAGAAAAATATGAATTGATCTCAGGCCATGGAACAGGTCCAAAAATGATTTTGAAAATCAAGTAAGAGAAGTAGAGGAAAAATTGGGGAGATAAATTATAGTGATGCAAGAAAATCATTAAAAATGAGTCAATATCTTGGTAAAGGAGACCCTCAAAATACTGAAGAAAATAGCACCTTAAAAATTGCCTAAAACAAGTATCAAAAGAGGTCCAAAGAGCCAATGAGGAGAAGAATGCCTTAAAAACAGAATTTGCCTATTGGAAAAGGAGGTTCCAAAGCTCACTGAAGAAAATAATTTCTTAAAAATTAGAATGGAGCAAATGGAATCGAATGACTCCATGAGAAATCAAGAAATTTTAAAACAAAGGCAAAGAATAAAAAAAAAGAAGACAATGTGAAATATCTCATTGGATAAAGCCCTGACCTGGAAAACAGATTTAGGAGAGGTAATTAAAAAAATTATTGGACGACCTGATAGCCATGATTTAAAAAAAAAGAGCCTAGACATCATCTTTCAAGAAATTATCAGGGGGCAGATTCAAGATGATGGAACAGAAACGGGACTTCCATGGGGCACCAGTTTCCACCTCCTCCGATTCATGTAAAAAATTACTCTAAACAAACTTTGGAGCTACAGAACCCACAAAATGACAGAGAGAAGCTAACTTCCTGCTGAAGTTAGCCTGGCAGGCCGGCAGGAAGCTGCCAGTACCGTGTGTTGGGAGCTTAACTCAGCCAGGGCACGAGCCTGAGGTTTTATCCTCAGGGCAGCCACAACCAGCCACCTTCTGGAGGAACTTCAGATCACCAACAGCTGTGGCAATTTCCAGAATTATCAACCCATAGATGCTAAGGACAAATTGAGAGGTCATGCAGTGTGGACTTTGGGATCAGGGAATTTGGGAGTGGGGTTTGGCCTTTTCCCCCTGTAGGGAGAAGAACCTGAGATGCTCAGGCCATACAGCCGTTGCTGTGTGGCTGCTTCAGAGCTCCTGGTCTGCAGTTTGTTGGGGGACCAAGCAACCAGGCTGAGGGGTCATTACTCTTTCTTTGATGTGGATCACTGTTTGGTGTGGAGGTCCTGGGGTGTGGGACCAGTGTGCTAGAGCTTCTGGAGGCTTCAGAGAGGGCATCCGACTAATAGCTCTGGCAGCTGAGAAAACCCTAGTGATTGGGACAAAGCTCCTGTTTCTGGTAGCAGAGTTCTACTGTGGCAAAAAGCTCAAAAGCCAAGAAATTGAGTAGCAACATGAGCAAACAAATGAAGCAAAGTAAGCAGAGCAAACCGACATTAGACTCCTATTTTGGGGGCAAAAAAGGATCAAAGCATGGAATAGGAAGAAGACAGAGAAGTCAGAACTCTTGCACCAAAAGCTTCCAAGAAAAATACACGCTGAGATGGCCATAGGGGAGCTTAAGAAGGATTTTGAAAACCAAATAAGAGAAGTGGAGGAAAAATTGGGAAGAGAAATGAGAACAATACAAGAAAATTATGAAATGACAATCAACAACCTGACTGAAGAAAATAACACCTCAAAAAATAGACTAACTCAAATGGTGAAAGAAGCTCAAAAGGTAATGAGGAGAAGAATGCCTTAAAAAGTCAAATTTTCCAGAAGGAAAAAGAATATCAAAAGCTCACTGAAGAGAATCATTCCTTCAGAATTAGATTGGAGCAAATGGAAGTTAGTGACTTTATGAGAAATCAAGATACTATTAAACGATCCAAACAAATGAAAAAAATAGAAGGCAATGTGAAATATCTCACTGGAAAAAACACTGACCTGGAAAATAGTTCCAGGAGAGATAATTTAAAATTTATTGGACTAATTGAAAGCCATGATTTAAAAAAAAAGAACCTAGAAATCATTCTTCAAGAAATTCTCAAGGAAAATTGTCCTGATATTTTAGAACCATAGGGCAAAATAGAGGTTGAAAAAATCCACTGATTTTCTCCTGAAAAAAGATCCCCAAAAGAAAACTCCTAGTAATATTATAGCCAGGTTCTGCAGTTCCCAGATCAAGGAGAAAATATCATAAGTGACCAAGAAGAAACAATTTGAATATTGTGGAAACACATTCAGGATAACACAGGATCTGACAGCTTATACACTGAGGTATCAAAGGGCTTGGAATATGATCTTCTGGAGGTCAAAGGAGGTGGGATTAAAACGAAGAATCACGGGGCAGCCAGGTGGCTCAGCAAGTAAGAGCACTGGCTCCAGCGTTGGGATGACCTGGGGATCAAATCTAGGCTCAGATACTCAGTACCACACCCGAAAATAACTGGCCGTGTAACCTTGAGCAAGTTACTTAACCCAGATTGCTTTAAAAAAAAAATAAGAATCACCTATCTAGCAAAACTGAGTATCATATTTCTGGGGGAAAATATGGTCATTCAATGGAATAGAGGACTTTCAAGCATTCATGATGAAAAAAACAGAGTTTAATAGAAAATTTAACATTCAGATACAAGAAGCAAGAGAAGCATGAGAAGGTAAACAGGTAAAAGAAATCATAAGGGACTAATCAAAGTTGAACTATTTACATTCCTATATGGAAAAATGTTAACTGTAACTTATGAAACTCTTCTCAGTGTAAGAATAGTTGAAGGGAATAGAAATATATATATATATATATATATACACATATATATGTATATTTATACATACACATATATGTCTATATAGGAGGGTGGATGAGCATATGAATACATATATGAGTGTGTATATATGTGTACAGCTATACATAGACAGAGGGCACAGGACCAATTTAATAGGAAGAGATGATATTTAGAAGGTGAAATTAAGAGGTGAGATAGGAATATAATGAGAGGAGATGGGGAGAGACAGAATGGGGTAAATTATCTCATATAGAAGAGTCAAGGGTAAAGGGTTACAATGGGGGGGAAGGAACAGGAAGGCAAAATGGAATGAGTCAACCTTATTCTCATTGAATTAGGCTTAGGGAGGGAATGACAGACACACTAAATAGGGTACCTCACCCTACAGAAGAGTAGGAGGGAAGGGGATGTGAGGGGGGTATGATGGAAGGGAGGGCAGTCTGCAGGGGAGGGAAGTTGGAAGCACCCACCTTTGAAAAGGGACAGGATCAAAGTAGAAAATAGAACAAGTTGGGGGTAGGATAGGATGGTGGGAAATATAGTCAGTCTTTCACAATATATCCACTATGGAAATATTTTGCATAGCTAAACATGTACAACCTATATTGAATTGCTTATCTTCCCAGTAAGAGTGGGTGACAAAGTAGGGAGGGAAAAAATCTGGAATTCAAAATTTTTAAATCAAACGTTTAAAATTATGTATATATATGTATATATATATATATATATATATATATATATATATATAATCATTATTAGTATTACTTTAGTTGTAACTAGGAAATAAGATATATAGGCACTGGGGCTTAGACAGCCACGCTACCCTTCTGGAAAGTTAGAGCGGGTATGGGGTAAGATATGGGAGAGAGTAGATTGGGGGAGGGGATATTCAGCAGTATCGCTGTTTTGGGGTGATGGGTAAGGGAAAATGGGAAGAAAATTTGTAACACAAAATCTTGTGGAAATGAATGATGTAAACAAAAAAATAAAAAGAGAGGAAAAAGAAAAAAAATTATCAAGGGGGTTGGCTAGATGGCACAGTGAATAGAGCACTGGACCTGGAGTCAGGCAGGAGGACCTGAGTTCAAATGCAGCCTCTTACACTTAACACTTACTAGCCATGTGACCTTGGGCAAGTTACTTAATCCCATTTTCCCTACCTTTTCTCCTCCAGAAAGAAAGAAAGAAAGAAAGAAAGAAAGAAAGAAAGAAAGAAAGA
>NW_027186473.1:63606416-63621476 GCF_028583685.1 Petaurus breviceps papuanus
GAAAGAAAGAAAGAAAGAAAGAAAGAAAAATTACCAAGGAAGACTTCCCTGGTGTTCTAGAAACAGCACAGAAAATATAAATCAAAAGAATTCAACAATTCCTTCCCGAAAGTGATCCCAAAAGGAAAACTCTAAGCAATATTGTAGTCAAATTTCAGAGTTCCCAGGTCAAGGAGAAAATATTGCAAGTAGCCAGAAAGAAAAATTTGGGTATTGTGGAAAGACAATCAGGATAACACAAGATCTAGCAGCTTCTACATTAAGGGATCAGAGGTCATGTTATATGATATTCTGGAGGCCAAAGGAGCTAGAATTAAAATCAAGAATCACCTATGCAACAAAACTGAGTATAATGCTTCAGGGACAAATAAACATTCAATAAATTAGAAGACTCTCAAGCATTATTGATGAAAAGACTAGAGCCGAACAGAAAATTTGGTTTTCAAATATAAGAGTCAAGAGAAAAATGGAAAGGTAAACAGGAAAGAGAAATCATAAGGGACTAATTAAGGTTGAATTGTTTACATTCCTGCCTGGAAAGATGATTTTTTAACTCATGAGATGTTTTTAATCATTAGGTCAGTTGGAGGGCACAAGGTGATTTGAATATGAAGGGATGATAGCTAAAAAATAAAATTAAGGGCTGAGAGAGAGGAATATATTGGGAGGAGAAAGGAAGAGATAGAATGGGGTAAATTATCTTACACAAAAGAGGCAAGAAAAAGCTTTTACAATGGAGGTGAAAAGGGGAGGGGTGAGAAGGAATGAATGAACTTTACTCTCTTTGGATTTGGCTCAAGGAGGGAATAAGATACACATTCAATTGAGTATCTTACCCTACATGAAAGTAGGGGAGGGTGATAAAGTGGGTGATGATAGAAGAGAGGTCAGATTGGGGGAGGGAGTAATTAGAAGCAAACACGATCAAAGGAGCAAATAGAGTAAATGGGGGGTGATATAGGAAGGAATAAAATATAGTCTTTAAGAACATGACTAATATGGAAGCATTTTGCATAACTACACATGTATAACCTATATTGAATTGCTTGCCTTTTCAATGATGATGGGTAGGGAGGGAAGAAGAAGAATTTGGAGCTCAACGTTTTACAAATGTTAAAAATTGTTTTTACATGAAGCTGAGAAATAAGGTGTACAGACAATGGGTTATAGAAATCTATCTTGCCCTATAAGAAACTAAGATGAAGGGTTATAAAAATGGTGTGGGATGATAGAAGGTAGGACAGACTGGGGGAAGGGTTAATGAGAGTGGATACCATCTTTGGGTCAGGGGAAGGGGAGAGATGGGGAGAAAATTTGGAACTCAAAACTTTGGGAAATGAATTTTGAAGACTAAAATATATACATTTAAAAATAGTCTCACATGGCAGTCAGAAGAAGCGATAAAAAGACACTCTCCAGGTCTCTTTGAACAACTTTGGAATTGATTTCAAGACGTGGGAGATGCTGGCCAAGGACTATCCAGTGGAGAATCCCTTCATCAAAGAATGTGCTATGCTTTATGATCCAAGCAGAATTCCAGTAGCACAAAAGAAATGTGGAATTAGCAAATTTAAAGACATCTCTGCCCCAAATGTTCAAATGGACTATTTGTTCCTGACCTATGGTAGAGCCTTCTGAGTTCATACTGTTATAATCAGTCACACTCATACACCATAACTTGTCTATAACATAGGGATGTCACTTTAGTGCTGTTCAAGAACAAAGGACAACAGTCAACCAACCAACTGCAAGTCTAAATTTGTTGCTTCACTTTCTGCCTATTACTCTTAGTCATCCCACCTAGTGACAACGAAAACAAATTTATCCCTTTTCCTCACTATATCCCTTTCAATAAATAAAGGATAGCTATTACATCTCACTATATCTTCTGATCTCTATTCTAAACAGGATTATGGTGGTGCAGAGTGGGTCTATATTCCCCACCCCTGTGACAAATCAAGAGTTGAACTATGTGAGGTGGGAAACAACAGATTCAGATAAAATTCAAGGGAAGTCCCTTACTTGATGTCACCACTATTTTAACAGAATCATAGACTATCCTTCTACCTATATGGTGCTGGCACTAAGCAGTATGTGATTCCTTGTAGAAACCACAAAAAATGCAAAGACCTCTCTCAAGTTCTTAAACGACTTGATTTCTCTGTCTCCTCTGACCCTTTTATCTTCCATTCTTTTTGTTTCTCCCTCTTGCTTTAAGTTTGAGTAGGTGCATGAAGTCTATCATCAGTCTAGTGTCAAAGGTCCATCATTGGAACAAAGTGGACATAAGACAGGGAGAATTTCCACATTATCTATCACTGCTGTCAGCAACAAAAGTGGCAATAGGCTTGTTAATAAGGCCATAAAAAAGTATATACAAAGCAGAGATTAGGAGTAAGGTCTGTTAGGTTATGGAGATTTAAATTTAAGCATGAAATAGTCTCTTAAGCAATATCTATCTATCTACATACACACATACATATACATGTACATATACACACACATGTATGTATATAAACACATACATACATATATACAGAAGTTTTTGGAGGAATGAGGAACTAACAGCTTAGGCGAATAGGGAGAAGTTTTGTGAAGAGGGTGGAGATTGTGCTAAGCTTTTAAGGCAACTAAGAATTTTAAGAGGCAAAGATGAGTAGGTATATGAATGCCTTATAGGCATGAGAGAAAACCTAGGGAGATGCACAGGGATAGGAGATGAAAATCCTTATGTGAGGAACAGCAAGGATGTCGTCTTAACCAGGTAAAGAATGTGTGAAGAAAAAGAGAGTGTATAGCTGGAAGTTACTCTAAGGTTACTAACCTGGTTAGATGGAAGGACAGTGGTCCACTCAACAGAAATAGAGACAATAAGAAGAGATACATGGCTTTTGAAAAAAATGAGTTCTGTTTTAATGTCAATAAAATTTTGCTATTGGATTTATGTGTCTCTGCCATTTCTAACAATTGTGTATTAAATTGGATGGGACCTAAGGCCATGACCTGGATAGTTATTACCCCAAAACAGTCTTCCTGGACATTGGTGCAGCTAAGTGAGTACAAAACCCTATTTTTCACTCCCATAGTGCCTTATTGTTTACTTATGTTTGCTGAGGTGAAACTCATTTTCTACCATTACATTACTTTATACTCTCATCCCTTTAGAGTTCATCTCTATCCTATCCTTTTCTACCCTTTCTTTCTTCTGGAATGAGCTCTATTATAAACAAACTCTTACATCATCACAGAATTTTGAGAGTTGCAAAGAGACCCCATTAGATACTGAGTCCACTCTGTGCCACAAAGGAGTTTCCCGGCCTACAACATACTTGACAATTAATTGGTCACTTAGCATCTGCTTGAAGAGCCACATATTGATACCATGGATTTCCCTTTTGGACAGACTGAATTGTTATCTATTTTTCCTGCCTGACTTCAGACACTTTGAATTTTCTCCTCATTGCTCCTGGTCCTGCTTATGGGCTAATTTATAAAATTATAATACCTTTTCCACAGAACAAGTCTTCAAATACTTGCACTTATCTATCATGTTTCCCCTGAATCTTCTTTTATACAAGCTAAATAATCCCTGTTTCTTCAACCAGACCTCATATGACATAGAACCAAGGCTGTGCAGCATCAAAGATGACCTCTAGAACCACTCTCATTTGTCAATGCCTTTCTCAAAATTTGGTTCCTAGAACTAAGTTCAATACTCCAGATGAAGTCTGACAAGGGCAAAGTTCAGACAGACTCTTACCTCCTTAGTCTGGAAGCTATTCCTTTTAATCCAACTCAAGATTCCATTAACTCTTTTGTCTGCCAAATCATACTGCTGACTCATAGTTTATAAAAATCCCCAGATATTTTTTTCAGACAAACTGCTATCTAACTTGTTTCCCCATTTACTAGTTGAGAAAGTAATCTTTAAACCTAAGTGTAAGATTTTATAATATTTACAATCATGTGCTACAGTAACACATACATGGGTTAGGGATAAGGATAGAGGCCTGTGATTTCTTTGGTATCATTCTGGGGTGAGAAAATGATTTCTATAAATGCAGATAAGAAACTTTTTTTGTGATTTGTCTGCAAATACACAAATGTAATTCACAAATAACTAAATGTACATATTGTATGGGTGTATATAAATATTATTTTACTGCTAGAGAGGTGTGATAAAAGAAATATTTATATACCAATGCTTGATAGTATCTACATCAGTTGATATTTATTGATTCTTTGCTCCTTCCTTCATTATTTTCAAGTTTATACTCATGAAAAACATTTTCATTGGAGCCTTTTCTGATTCCCACAGAAGAAAGTTCTGCTATCTCATTTATCAACTTGCTTAGGTTACTTTGTCTCGACCTTTTCTTTGCCCTTATTGTATTTTATCTTATGTAATATTTATTTATAATGATGCAATTTCCCAATTGGTAAGCAATTTGAGGATGGATGCTATATAATTCTTCAGCTTTGTTTTACCAAGACCCAGCACAGTTCTTTGTATCTAGCAGGTACTTACTATTTCTTTAGTTTAATTATATTAATGATAACTGATACTTATTTAATATTTTAAAGGTTGCAAAGTATTTTATGACCATTATTTACTTCTGTCTCCCCAACAACTCTTTGAGGTAAGTGCTATGAATACTATTTTAGAGATGAGGAAACTGAGGCTGGCAGAGTTTATTAAAAGAAATGTTGAGGGTCACATATGAAGTGAATAACTGAGGCTGGATTTGAATGTAGGTCTTCCTGACTCCAAGTCCAGTAATCTACCTACTATATCATTCTTCCTCTATCCTTGAACAATGGACAACATGCTAATTCAATTTATTTCAAATTAGAAATGTTAAGTGCCTATTGCAATGTATTGAGTGGTAGTGGAACCATAAAAGAGTTAATTAAATTTCTGAAGTTTCCTTTATAGGAATTTAGGGATGGAAGGCTCTTGCTTAACATATAATTTAATTTAAAAATATGTTAACAAATAATTTAGTTTAGATAATTCATCTTCATCCTATAATTGACATGCTAATATGATAAATATCAGTTATTAACAATTCAAAGTCAAAGATTGTTATACTGAAGCTTCTAGGAAAATTGGATAAGAACATTCTAATGCAGATCACACATGAGACACATACGTATGATTGGGATTGACGATTGAAGGTGAACAAAAATTCCTCTACCGAATGCCAAAATACAAAGATAAATAGTTCCCAGAAAAGTGGATGAGTTCTGGAGATAATTAGTAAGTTTCATAAACTAGACTGGCCCAGAATTCAGGCTCTTGAGATAAACCACAGATACAAATGAAGTTAGCTTTCCTTTGGCTCAAACATGTGAAACAAAGCCAAAGCTTCATATTTTCTCTAGGTGGTGAAGAAAGAAATATACTTCCATGGAGAGCTCCACTCCCATAAAAAAAACTACTCTAGTTTCATGATGAAAAGTAGGAGTTATTTTCTACTTTAAAATTAAACATATTTCATTTCTTTTCTGGACCTGCTTTATCAGCTGAATCCTTGAAGAAATGGCACAAGTTGAAATAAAAAGCCTGGTCCATCTCTGAGTTCCTATGTTCTTATAGATGGAAAAAAGAGTAGATTTTACTTCAGAATACCAAATTTCATATATGAGTTCTGTTATTTACTAGGTATATGACAGTACATCATTTCATCTCTTCTTTTGTAAAAGTAGGTGGTGAGATTAGATGATTTCTAAGTTTCCATCTTTTCCTAGGTCTATGATAACAGGATATTTTCTCCCTCTAAGAGAGATTTTTCGTTATGGATTTTTAAAGATATAGAGCACAACTGGCTTAATTTGAAAAGGTAGTTGCCTATAATTTATGAATTGAATTAAATATATTTTTCCCTAATCATCTGTCTTCTAACTTCTAACTCTGGGTACTCTCTACATAGAGAAAAATTCCACTATTAAAGGTGGGTAATATGGTTATTATTTTCTGTGGGGAAACTGAAGGAAGAGGTTAAATATATCATTAAAAATAACACCTAAGTTAAGTGATAGAGTCTAGATACAATGCCATAAAAATGATTAATATAAGTAATATTATATTAATTGAATTAATATAAGTAATATTATATTAATGGAATTAATATATAGTTAATTATATATTAATGTGATACATAGTTAATATAATAATGAATATTACTATAACATAAATAAAGATGGGGAGGAAGAAGGGATTAATTTCATAGCAAGATGCAATGCTGATGGCAGAGAGACTTGAGGAAAAACTGCAGTGGTCACATGAAGTAATTGAACATTTGGGGTGTGGAGGAAAGGAAAGATGAGAGGATAAAGACAAAATTCATCTATTTCACAACTTTGTCTAGCACTTGTCATGTTCAGAAACTATTAGCTACATATATGTATTTTATTTGTATTCTGCATATATTTTGACATTTGATGTAGGTTCAAAATCATGGCTACTATAAGTACATGAATTATTAATCACTCAATGACCATATACAAGTAGTTAAAGCAAATATTCAGATATACATATTTTTTCCACCAGTTACTGGGGTAACTTAGTAGATTTTATTTTGCAATATCAATGAATTGCCCCATTTGTATATCTAACTTTTCATGTATTTGCAGGTAATTCATAAAAAAAAACACATTACAGAATTTGTGATTCATATACCACTAGACAGAGATACAATATCCAGATGGGCAGATTCAATCTACAATTTATCTCAGCTATTTCTTTCACTGAAATAAAAAAAAATATCCAGGGAAATTATGTTGTATTAAGTTATAAGTATACTTAAGTCACCAAAATCTTTGAATATGGACATCTGACAGACAGTGAAGTATATCAGATTTGCTATTTTAAAATCATATAAGAGGCAAACATGCAGGTACTGAAAAAAAGTTTAGGGAAAACAGAACAAATTCCAATGTAATGTGTTAGACACTAAATAAAAAAAAATTCTTCTGAGTATAAGTAGCTAAAGTCACAACTAAAACAAATTGAAGAACTGGTATTTAAAGCCATGTTCACTGACTTCTCATTTATGGCTCTTTCCACTACGACTCACCAATTTTTCACTTCCATTTTTCCCCACATAAATGACATAAACTGGTTTTGCTTTTCAGACATTTCAGAAAGAACTTTCAGAAAGGTAACTGTAATCAAGGCGATGTGATACAGATGAAAGTTCCTAGAGTAGGGTACTAAAGATATGGATTTTTGTTAAAGTTGTAAGAGAACAAACAATAATAATGGGTAACAATCATGAAATATCAAATATATAATATGGCTTTGTATACAAAGTATATGGCATATCTATGTATGTGAATAAAATATTTATTAAGCACTTACTGTACCCATTCTTATTAAATAAACACTAGAAATCATAGGAATAAATGGAATCTTTTCAAAAATGATATGTAGGGGGCTCACTTTGAGAAATGTTGTGTGATTTGACCAGATGAGATTCTAGGCAGCCTTTGAGAGCCCCCTGGCTTTGAAAAACCCAGACATTGATGCTTCCCTTTCTGGTAACTGACTAGGTATAGATGTAATAGTTGGACAGTTGGAGCTGTCTGCTTGATCTGTTTGTTTCTCTGTCTTCCTGTAATTTCTGCTTGTAACCTCTGTATACTCTAAAGTTCGGGGTGCTGACCTTTCCCCCTGAACTAGATAAATGATATGTTTGATTAAAGCAAGATTGCTAACACCCCCCCAAATGATATGTAGTATCTATATAAAACCAAGAGCAAGTATCATCTGTAGTAGGTATAAACTAGAAACCTTCCCACTAAAATAAGGAGTGAAACAAGAATGTCACCGCTATTATTCAATATTGTATTAGAAATGCTAGCTATAATAATAAGACAAGAAAAAGAAATTCAAGGAATAAAAATAGGCAATGTGGAAACAAAGCTATCATTCTTTGCAGATAATATGACACTATGCTTAGAGAATCCTAGAGAATCAACTAAAAAAGACTAATTGAAACAATTAACAACTTTAGCAAAATTGCTGGATATAAAATAACTCCTTCCCATGCCCCACCCCCAAGTCACCAACATTTCTATATGCTAGCATTAAAACCCAGCAGGAAGAGATAGAAAGAGAAATTCCATTTAAAATAACTTCAGACAGTATAAAACACTTGGGAGTCTTTCTGAAAAGAAACCCTGGGACTATATAAACACAATTACAATACAGTTTTCACCCAAATAAAGACAAACCTAAACAGTGGAAGAAATATTCATTGCTCATGGATTAAAAAGTAATATAATAAAATAATATAATAAAACTGGTAATTTTACCTAATTAATTTGTTTATTCAGTACCATAACAATGAAAGCACTAAAGAATTCTTTTATAGGAAGGACTAGAAAAAATAACAAAATTCTTGTGGAATAACAAAAGATCAAGAATATCAAGGGAATTAGTTTTTTTTAAAGTGAAGGCCTCCAGTACCAGATTGCAAAGCAGTAATCTTCAAAACAATCTGGCTAAGAAATAGAGTGGTCGATCAGTGAACTAGATTAGGTACAAAATACAAATTAATAAAATTAACATGGTAATCTAATGTTTGTTAAACCCAAAGATCCAAACTTTTGGGATAAGAACTCACCACTTTGACCCCCCCCCCAAAAAAAAAAGGTGAGGCAGCTGAAAACCAGTATGGAAGAAACTAGACAAATATCAATCTCTCACATTGTATACCAAGATAAAGCCAAAATGGACCTATGATTTAAAATAAAGGGTAATATCAGCAGTAAATTAGGGAAGCATGGAAAAAGTGTACCTGTTAGATCAATGGATAAGGGAAGTGTTTATGACCAACAAGAGTTAGAAAAAGATCAAAGGAAGTAAATGGATAATTTTGATTACATGAAATTAAAAACTTTTTGAGCAGATAAAATTAATGCAGCCAAAATTAGAAGGAAGACAGGAAACTGGAAAAATTACATTATTTCTCTGATAAAGACCTCATTTCCCAAATATATAGAGAACTGAGCCAAATTCATTTTTTTAAAAAAGTTATTTCCCAATTAATAAGTTGTTAAAGGATGTGAATAGGCAGTTTTCAGAAGAAGAAATCAAACCTATAGTCACAAAAAATGCTCTAAATATTATTGATTAGAGAAATGTAAATTAAAACTATTCTAATTTACCTCCTTACATCTCTCAGATTGGTTAACATGGCAGAAAAGGAAAATAACAAATGCTGGAAGGGTTGTGGTAAAACAGGTACACTAATACACTGTTACAGAAACTGGATTAATTCAATCATTCTGGAAAGTAATTTGGAATTATTCCTCCAAAGCTATTAAATTGTACCTTCTCTTTTCCCTAGCAATGCCATTACTAGGTATATACCCCAAAGAGATTAATAAATGAAAAAGAGCCTATATTTACAAAAAAAATACCTATAGCAGAAATTTTTGTGATGACAAATAATTGGAAACTAAAAGGATTCCTAAGACACATGTGTTTGTGTCTCTACATTCACACAAACACAAACATATGTAATTGGTTATGATTTTTTCTTGCTTCTCAATGTGTGGAGCAGGGAGAGGGGGAGGCAGAGAATTTGTATCGAAAATAAAATGAAATTTAAAAAATTGAAGAGTACCAGGCAGAAAATGTTGGTAATCAGTGTCATAAATTATAGAGTTTTAGAGATGTTGAAAATGATAAGGATTAAGAAAAGACTATTAAATCTGGCAACTGAGAGATGAAAGTGGTAAAAGGTTGTTGAGAAGATTGTGTGTGTGGGGAGCAATTTTAGGAGGTCAATTTCTGTAGTGAGTGGAGTTTTAGTTGAAGATGAAAAAAAATATCTATTAAGCTACTGCAAGAAACTGAGAGAATGATCATGACCTTTGGAATGTGGGTGACAGAAGACTAGTCTTACACCTTTCCCTCTCCACCACCCAGGTAGGACATACTAACCCCAGCGGCACACATAAAGAGAGTTTCTTTATGTTTATCAACTCTACACTGTTTTCTTCTCTTAAATACCTGACTCCTTTATCATAGCACAGATTATGTCCTGTTAAACCTCAGCCTTGAGTAACTCCCACCATCCATTGCCTTTACTCCAACATGCTGCTTAATGAAGGTGAAGAAAAACACACAACCCTTCTAACTGCATCAGCTAAAAATTTATGGTACATAGCCTCCTCAACTGGGCCCTCACTGCTGCTAAGACAATCTTTCTATACCTCTCTTCTTAACTCACTAACTGACTCTCCTGAATGACTCTTCCAAATATTTTCATCCCTCCTGAAATTTCCCATGGCTTCCCCTACTCCTACCCTTTTAGCTAAGAACCTTGACTCATATTTTACAGGAGAAAAATGATATCATTCATTGTAAGCTTCCTCTTTTTCTCATCTCATATCACTCATATGCTTTCTGCCTCTTTCTCCTCCTTCAGCTTTATTTCATACAAAGATATTTTACTCCTTATTATATTACTGCACAAGTGATTCCATTCCATCTCATTTTCCCCCCAAAAGTTTGCCCTCCCCCAGTGATCCACAATCTATTACTTATCTTTAATCTCTACCCCTCTACTGGCACATTCCTTACTGCCTATACACATGCTCATGTCTCATCCACCTTGAATAAAACAAAACAAAATAAACAAAAATTTTTCATCTGATCCTTCCCTCCCTGCTAACTATTGGGAATATATCTCTTTTGTCTTTTCTGGCAAATATCCTAGAAAAATCTTTATACAACAGGTGCATTCACATTTTCTCCTCTCACTTCTTAACCCCTTTCAATCTGGCTCCTGATCTCATCATTCCACTGAAATGGCCCCCTCCAAAGCTACCATTGATCTCTTAGTTGCCAAATCTAATGACCTTTTCTTCACACTCATGTTCTTCAGCCCCTCTACAGCCTTTACCACAGTTGATCACCCTCTCCTACTTGATAATATCTTTTTTCCTAGATTTTCAAGACTCCACTCCTACTGGTCCTTTATCTACATTCCAGAACACTTCTAAATTTGCTTCGTTGGCTCATCATCCATATCATGCCCTCTAATCATAGGTTTCCCCATAGAAATCTCTCCTTGGCCCTCTCCTCCTTTCCTTCTGTAATACTTCATGTGATAATCTCATCATTTGCCATGGATTTATTTGCTATCTATATTCTGATGGTTCTCAAATCTATAGTTCTGCCATAATTTCTCTACTGACCTCCATTCCATGTCTCCATCTGCCTTTCAAACATCTCAAACTAAATATTCAATAGGCATTTTCAACTCAACACATCCAAAACTGAACTCACTATCTTTTCCCCTAAATTCTCCCCCATGTTTAACTTCCCTATTACCATGGAGGACAATGCTGTCCACCCATTCCCTCAGACTGACAAACTAGATCTCATCCTTAATTTCATTATCTCTTACTCCATGTATCCAATCTGATACCAAGGCCTGTCTCTTTTACCTTTGCATCATACAGCAAATATGCTCCCTTCTTTGTTCTGACACTCCTGCCTCTCTGGTGCAGATGCTTATTACTTCATGTTTGGGTTACTGCACATATATGCTGATGTTTCTACTGTCTTCAAGTCTCTTCCTACTTCAATCTATCTTCATTCAGCCAGCAAAGATATTTTCCTAAAGCGAAATTTCTGCCATTGTCAGCCTCTACTCAATAAACTCCAGTGGTTCACTATTGACTCCGGGGGTCATACATAAAATCCTCTGTTTTATTTTTTTTGTTTTTGTTTTTTTGAAGTGGGGGAAGACAAGTAAACTGGAGTTAAGTGACTTGCCCAACGTCACATGGCTAGTAAGTGGTAAGTGTCTGAGGCTGGATTTGAACTCAGATCCTCCTGACTACAGGGCCAGTGCTCTATTCACTGTGCCCACTAGCCACCCCAATCCTCTGGTTTTCAAAACCCATTATAACCTGTTCCCACTGCCCCTCACTTTTCCAGTCTTCTTATACCTTATTCCCCAACACATTCCCTTTGATTCAGTGACATGGTCTTCTGGCTGCTCCATGAACAAGATACTCCATCTTTTGACTTTTTGATTTTTAAGACTTGCAAGACTCACTCCTTTTAGTTCATGGGTCCTGACATAGAATAGAATTCCATTCAGTCAATAACACCTTATTCCATAGTGTGAAATTTTCTGTTTTCAGAGAGTCATAAATAAACACATACATATATTGCAGATAACATATATTTCCATATTATGTGCATATATTTATCACTGGTTATAGCATATATTTAATTATATATTACATATAATTATATGAATATGTAATTCTAATTCCTTCTTTCTGTTGATTACTTCTAATTTATCCTATATATCACTTGATTGCACATAATTATGTAGGATAGAGACCACTACCAGATTTTTTAAATTGGAGTCTGAGTCAGAATGCAGAAAGAGTTCTTTATTCTTTCTCATGAGAAAGGGAACTGCCCTCACTGCTCAAGGGGTGTCAGCCAGGGAGTGCAAATTGTGGAAGCTTGCAGGCTTCTCTTATCCTAATCTTAACCCATCCCACTCCCCTGTCTAGTTTTACCATCAATTGGTGAGGCGGGCTCACAATCTCTTTGCAAGTAGTTAGCTAATCGTTGCAAAGCAATCTCAATCCTTTATTACCATAATTATTCATTAATTAGTGTCCTATCAGAGGATGGTATTTCCAATCCCTCATTGTGCACTAAATTTAGAGATAACCAATGAGAGTTACAGATGACAATCATTTATTATCATAATTTTTCATTTGATACTTCTACCCAATCAGAAGGAAACATCCTTCAGTCCCTTATGCTTTTCTACACACCAGATTTGGGGGCAACCAATGAGAAGAAGGCTGGTGTTGTTTCCTTTTAGTTTCATAACCTTCTCCCGGGGTCTGTGGAAACTTAACCCTTTGCTCTTTCTCCGATAGTTATCTGCTTATTTTCTGTCCCATTAAATTGTGAACTCCTTGAGTATAAGAAATATCTTTTACTTTCCTTTGTATCTTTCTGGGCTTAGCAAAGGGCTTGATAAAATAGTAGGCACTTACTAAATACATATTAGCTCTTGATATAGTTGCTTATGTGAGTATGTATAGCTTGCACTAAAAACTAAATCAATATTTATATGTACACAAAGGTACCACATATGCACATAAACACACATCATATCAGCAGGTGTGCATGTATGCATTATATACATATACATGCATTCATAGTCATATGCAAACATATGTGCATATTATTTACACATGCGCACATGCAGTGATTTGATTTTTAATGTAAGTTCCAACCCTTACTAATTGTTTCATAGAATCATTAGGTAGATCAGATGAAACCATGTGTAGAGAAAATGTTGAGAGTACTCAAGTCCTCTGTAAATGTCTTGTATATAACAAATGGGACAAAAAGAGATAAATATGAAATATTTGTAATTATGCACATAGGAGTCTAAACAATTTGAAATTCTGCAGCTAGGGGAAAACACTTTATAAATCATGTATTTTTTAAATAGGTGATATAATCAAGTAGTCATCCTGTTTGCTGGATAACTGTATTCATTTGATTCTTTGAATGCACTCATCATAGCCTGTGGGCATTTTCACAGAGTAATCTTAACTTCTGTATTCTGTACTACTTAAATTGCTTGTAGAGCTCTAGCTACTTTGAACATAAACAAAGCAGAAGACTAAGGCTCTTGAGGCTGATAGTATTTGATTTTATTTTATAGGCATAAAAGAAATCCTGGAAATGTGAAATTCAGAAGGCAGTGTGGGGCAGAAAGGGCCACTCCAGAATGAAGGATCCTTTCTAATCTCACTATATCACTACCTCACTGTTTGATTTTGTCCAAATCATCTAATCTCCCAGAACCTAATCTTTCATCTCTGGAAGAAAAGTTTTATGTTAGAAGATTTCTATAGCTTTCCTCTTTGTGACAGTATAAAAATGAGTTTAAAAGCAACACTAAGGGTGGAGTTTTGAAGGAATTTTAAGGATTCATTATTTGGTCCCAAGATTTGAGTCACAAGTATGGATAAATGGGAAAACAACAGCAAAGCAAAAGAAGCAACAGTAGCAATAACAACAATAACAACTCAAACCATTTCTGACTTGATTGCCTTGGTATATAAGTTTTATGAATGAAAAAGATACATTAGAAAGTGTTTTAATTTTTCACCATATTTAGCAGGAAAGGTTATTGTAACTTGTCTAAAAGCTTTTCTACATCTACTGATGTAATCTAATCTACATATGATTTTTATTGTTTCTATTATTAATGTGGTCAATATTATTTGTTGTTTTCCTGATATATTATAGA
Organism: Petaurus breviceps papuanus; assembly: GCF_028583685.1. Classification (NCBI taxonomy): domain Eukaryota; kingdom Metazoa; phylum Chordata; class Mammalia; order Diprotodontia; family Petauridae; genus Petaurus; species Petaurus breviceps. The sequence goes on from NW_027186473.1 coordinate 63,620,741, forward strand.
GCCAAACTATCATTCTTGGTTATAAATCTGACCTGGTTAATTTGTTATATTATACTGTAGTGTCCTTGCTAATACTTTAAATTTTTTCATCAATATTCTCTAGGAATATTGGTCTATCTGTTTTGACTTTCTCAGGTTTAGGTAAAAAGACCACATTTTATTGTAGATGGTTTTTACTTTCCCTTCCCATTCTTCTTTAAAGATCATCATAATTTAGTAAAATTATTCCAAGGCTCTCTGTCTTATTAAACTTCCTTTATTTCACCAAACATAAAAGAGTACACATTGTATACATTATGTAGTATAATATTATATAATGTAAAATTTATCCTTCTTTAGTCTATTATGATTGTTCATGTTTATCTTTCTATGCTTCTCTGAACTCTTGTGTTTGTAGTTTATATTTTGTATGCAACTGTAGTCTTTTCACTTAGGAATACATCAATATCCTCTTTTACATTAAAGGTACATTATTTTGCCCTGTAGAATTCCATTAAATTTTGTTTGTTAAATGATTCTTAATTGTAAGAGTATATATTTTACTGTCCAAACTATTGTATTTCAAGCTCTCTGTTCCTTTAAGTTAGCTGATAAAATTTTTGTGATACTTACTCTGACACTCCTTAGTATTAAATTTCTTATGGGCTGTTAATATGTTTGTACATACATATATATGTATGTATGTATGTATATATATATATGTATATGTGTATATCCATACACCTCTCTCTCTCTC
>NW_027186473.1:63621486-63657994 GCF_028583685.1 Petaurus breviceps papuanus
CTCTCTCTCTCTCTCTCTCTCTCTCTCTCTCTCTCTCTCTCTCTCTCTCTCTCTCTCTCTCTCTCTCTCTCTCTCTGTCTCTCTCTCTCTCCATCAATCTGTATCTCTATATCTAATCTTCTTTGATGTGGAAGCTGTTCATTTTGACATTGGGAGTTTTATTTTAGGATTCCTTAGAGAAGGTGACTGGTAGATTCTAATTTCATTTTTACTTATATTTTAAGATATCTGGGAAGAATTATTTTGTTATTTATTTTAATATCACACACATACAAACATATATATTTGTCATGGATTTCATGTAGTCCAATGATTTTTAAATTATCTCTCTTCAGTCTCTTTTCCAGGTCAGTTGTTTTTGCTCTTTGATATGTTACATTTTCTTCTTGTTTTTTTTCCATGTTTTGATTTTGCTTTTTTAACATTTTTTCTTGTCTTATGGAATCATTAATTTTTATCTGGTCCATTTTGAATTTTCAGGTAGTTTGTTTCTGGAATAAAGTTTTTTGGCTCCTCTGCCAAGTGGTTAACTACCTTTCTAATTCTTCCATAGATCTCACTTCTTTGTACATTTTTCTACTCTAATGCTCTTATTTGATTTTTATTTTAAACTTTTTTTTAAATGCTTTCTTGCTATCTTCCAAGAACTATAATTGACCTTCTGTTCAAGTTGTGTTTTGCTTTGAAGCTTTGCTTTTAGAAGTTTTGGATTAATTCTCTTATGCTAGGATTTTGTCTCACCTTTTTATCACATCTTTTTATAGTGAAATTATTTTATTATTTGCTCATTCTTCCAATCTACTTCCTGACTTCAGATTTTATTTCAGGGCTGGGCTCCATACACTTCTGGAATGAATATCTGCATTGATTTTGTGTCTTCTTGGATCAATCCTTCTGCTATCGTCATGATACTATTGAATGCTATTTTACTCCAGAATTCAGGGATAGTTCAGGCTAGGGATCTATAAGAAGCTTTCAGTGCTCCCACAGTTGTCTGCTTTAAGGCAAAGTACTGACCTGATTTCCTGTAGTGCCTTCCTTAGTTTTGTAAATTTATGACCTGGGGTTGGGTTTAAGAAGTTCCCACATGGACTTTTCCCTGGTTTGTGATCTAGTAAACTACTATTGGACTCAACCACTACCAGACAGGTAGAGAACTTCTATGGTTCATAGTGATAGAACTGCAAACTTCCTATTGATCTGAAATTCCTACTCCTGATATTCTCCTAAAGGCTTCAGATTGGGCTAGAGAGTAGAAATGAGATCTTGTTCTCCTGTGTTCACAGCTACAAAGCTGCCACTTGCTTTTGAACTTGCCCCTTCCTCAGTTTTCATGGTTACTCCTCATCCCGGACTGCCACCAGTTCCAGGTTCTCTCTGTAGTTTACCCTGGATGTATGATGTGGATGTATGTGGCAATTAGTGACAGAGCTACTATTTGGCACCTGATTCTTTACACTGCACAGGGTTAGGCCTTTTTATTTGTGTCTGGGATGTCATCTTTTCCTGGTAAAAGTCTTCTTTCAATTGTTGTGCTGTATTGCTCTAAAATGTAGGCTCCTGTCTAGACCTTGAACCCAGTTTCCATAGGTCTTTCTATTTCCCTATGCCAACCTGGGTGTGGAAAATTGCTTGTTGTGATTTTTTTCTTGGACTTGGGCTGATGCACTTTCAAGATCTTTGTGATAAAGTTGTGGGGAACTAGGCTCTATTTCTTCCCCTTCCTCTTTCACTTTGGCTTGTGAGGGACTGAAAATTTATTAGAATATTAAAGGATATGAACATTATTTTCCTTAAACTATCTGAGAAACATTTAGGTTATGTAAAGATAGCTTATGAATAGCATTTTCTGTTGAACCAATTTTTTTCCTTTATATTTATAAAAATGCAACAGTTAACTAACTCTCTGGGATACCTTTTTTATTTCCCCTTCTATATAAAGTAGCTCAAGGGTTCTACTTAGGATCCATAAATTTGTCTTTTTTAAAAACAATTTTCGGGGTGGCCAAGTAGCACAGAGAGTAAGAGCACTGGCTCCAGTGTTGAGAAGACCTGGAGATCAAATCCTGGGCTCAGACGCTTAGCACCCACCCAGAAACACCTGGCCGTGTAATCTTGAGCAAGTTACTTAACCCCGATTGCTTTAAAAAAAAAAACAATTTTGGTAAGTATTTCATTATGATTAGTTTCCTTTATACTCCTATATATGTTGACAGCAGATTCATAGACTTTCACACTGCCACACAGAAAAAAAAAAACCACCTCTGATCTACGTGATCATTGAAAATCCCTTTTGACTCAATGCCCTAAATGACAAATGGGAAAAGTAATTCTGTAACATAATTAATTCAAATTAAACAGTTACTCCAGATTATCAAAATTGAACAGCAGAAACCTGGGGAAAGCATACTTATCTTTCTGAATTTGAAAGAAAATAGAAAGCCTTTCTTTTGGAAAGCATTTGAAAAGAGAAAAGTGGAAAGTGACATATCCTTTTTTTTTTTTTGAGAACGTAACATCATAGTTCCTTCTGAAGTTCTTCAGATTTTTGCAGACTTTCTTGTATGTCTTGGTTTACCTAACTCCTTTTTCCTGCACAGCACCCATTTGTAAAAACAGCAATAGCAGCAACAAGAACATAACACATACACAAATGCACACAAAGCAACAAAACCCTGCAATTAATTGATCACAATGATAAAATGAGTATAAATGAGATACATGAAATTAATTTTTATAAGTGCATTCTCCCATTCTATCTTTCACTCCCATTCCCTAATTGTTTGTAGTTGAGTTCCATCACAAATACTTGCTTTGTCAATTAGGTCAGTTGTTCTGTGTAGCAGTCCAAGTTTTCATCATGAACCAATTAGCTCATGGACTTTTATATTATGTTTCAAGGCATTTTAGTAACTACAATGTGGTGATTAGATGTACAGTGAGTTCTGGAAATTCATAGATGCCTTTTCACCACTTACAAAAGAAATGTATATAACTTTCTATGGGGTTAAACTGAAAATATCTTTGGTATTATAATACTAGCTTTCATTTGAATAATTTCCTATGGTTATAAAGCACTTTGTATACATGATAGATTCTCATATGTGGGCTATGTAATTTCCCTTCTTGGTGGTATGTTTTACATAAAGTTGAGGAGGAAAGAAAGAACTAATGAGTCATATTTGGTGAATAAGGTTCATAAGATTAAAGTATAAGAAATTACTTATTGAATAGGACTAGGTTAGGTGAGTTGTCACTCACCTATCAATAAGGAAAACTCAGTCCCAACATTGAGTAAAAAGTTAAAATTGGATAGATTACCTCCCCCAGGATACTGGCAATAGGTATCTCAAGATGGTGTGTTATTGTACTTTCCACAAAAAAAGAGGTGGGGTTAAATTGGAGGATTTAGTGTCACTCTATGATTAGTTTCCAACATAATTTTAGATGTGTTAGCAGGCTTCCTTTAAGTCTAAACTAAAATCTTTTTTATGGGAAGGCTTTCTTAAACTCTCTTAATTCCAGTGATCTTCATTTTTTCATTATTTCCTATTTATCCTGTATAGAATTCGTTTTGCATATTGCCCCCCCCCCACTCCATGAGATTGTAAACTTCTTAAGGGAAGGAACTTTTTGTATAATCATTACTTAACACAATGCTTGACATTTGGCAGGCACTTAGTAAATGTTTATTGATTTATTGATTGATATGGGTGTGGCAAGCAAATGAAATTAAGGGAATATACATAGGTAAATAAAATGTTGAAATCTCCCTATTTGAAGATGAAACAATGATTTATTTATGAAACCCCAGAGACTCTATAAAAAATAATGGAAATAATGAATAGCTTTAGCAAAATAGTAGAATATAAGATAAGACCAAAGACCATCAGCGTTCCCAGTCATCATTAACAATAAGAACAATAATCACAAACAGAAGAAAGAGACAGCTAAGAAAAAACAAATAAACAATTTTTACTAATTGCAAAATATATAAATTGGTTCTTGAATGATCTAGCCTAGCACAAGACTTGTACCAACCATGCAATATTCACAATGCCAACGGTAACTATAAATATGCTGATATGGTTATTAATCAAAAAATATAACAGGCTCTCTACATGAGGGACAAAGCTAGAACATTTATTCAAATACCGGAAAACTGAGTCCTAAAACCAGAAAGTCAAAGCCATCACAGTAGCTATAGAGTTAGCACATATAGTTAATGCAGTAAAAACTCACATTCTCAAGGCTTCAAAACAGAACTGGCAAAGATCCTCCTCTCCTCATTCATGGCAACTGCTCAGAGTCCATGCAGCACTCTCTCAACAGCTCCAGCCCCCTGAAGTTCCTGTCACTGGCAGTCCTCAGCAGGAATCCTTAGCAGGAATTCTGGCTGCCTCAAACAAAAAAAAAAAAAAAGAAAGGGAGTTGGTGCTGCCACCACCGCTGCTGCCACTGCTGCTGCTGTCATGCTTTCAGTCACCACACTGACCCTAGCTTGGCTTCCAATTCCTCTTGACTGACTCCTTCCACTTCTACATCAGCAAGTTCAAGGGGAATGGAAGATCTTCAAATACCATAACTATTACATCACTTTTTAGAGGTACCTGAAGGAATTGGTGGGAGATTTCAGGTGAATCCTTGCTTTCACAATGCCATTTTAGCCAGATTAATTTGTAGTCTTATAAGACCTGTCTAGGACAACCCAACCTATGATTTAGGTTTAGTTATATTTCAAAGCAACAGAAATCTTATTTGCATTACCACCCACCTATTATATAATATCTTGACCTAACCATAAACATGAATTCTTAGTTTACATATGCAAAATTCATTAACAAGTGCCAACACCAGGTATGCCTTTCTACAGTCAAGGGGATTGGCAGACACCAGTGTGGTTAGCTATCCACCAGCCACTGAGTCTATCTGTGCTGTAGCACAGCTTATGGGAGAAGGAGACCTCTGACAGTCAGACCATCCCTCCCCCACACATCACACCATGAACTTCAATGAAACACAAGGAAAATGTAGTAAGACTTCACCTGGCCTCAACCTTGGCATACACCAGTCAGCTCCAGCTCAGCATCAGGTAAGTTGCAGCGTTATGTAGCTTCTCACGGACAGAATCATATCACAAAGGCAGTAACCAGGCCTCTAGCTCCCAGCACAAGAAGCATGGGACAGAGTCCCCTGTGTCCCAGAAGCAGAGATTCAATTTAAAAGCTAGGGAAAAGGCAATCACAATGGCAAAAAAAATAATTGGAAAACCAAAGACCATACTTTTTTTTTTTACTATGGGGACAGGAAGGTCAAAATATGAATTCAGAAGAGGACAGCATTGACACTATTCCCACATCTGAAATCTTAAAAGCAAATATGAACTCCTCTGAAGTCCAAAACGTATTCTTGGAAGAGCACAAGAAGGATTTTAACAGTCAAATTAGAAAGGTAGAAGAAAAATTGAACAATTATTTTTAAAATATAGCTGACAAAATGGAAAAAAATAATTAAAGAGAGCAAAGCCATAAAAAATAAATTTGGTCAAATGGAAAAGGAGATAAAAAAAAGCTAACACAAGAAAACAATTTGTTAAATATTAGAATTGGGCAGGTAGAAGCTAATGACTCTATGAAACATCAAGAATGAGTCAAACAAAATCTAAAGAATGAAAAAATAGAAGAAAACATAAACTATCTCGTTGGAAAAACAACTGACCTGGAAAAAATAGATTCAGGTGAGATAATATAAGAATTATTGGTCTACCAGAAAGCCACTATGGAAAAAGAGCTCGGACAGTATCTTCCAAGAAATCATCAAAGTAAAGTGCCCTGAGGTCCTAGAACCAGAGGGTAAAATAGCCATCGAAAGAATCCACTGATCACCTCCTGAAAATGATCTCAAACTGAAAGTGCCAAGGAATATTGAAATCCCAGAATTATAAAGTCAAGGTAAAATATTGCAAGTAGCCAGAAAAAACAATTTAAATATTGCAAAACTACAGTCAGGATCACAAAGGACTTTGCAGTTTCTTCTTTAAAATATCATAGAGTTTTGAATATGATATTCCATAAGGCAAAGGAGCTTAGACTACAACAAAAATCAATTATTCAGCACAACTGAGCATACTCTTTCAGGAAAGGAGATGGATATTCAATGAAATAAGGGATTTCCAGACCTTCCTGATGAAAAGCTCAGAACTCAAAGAAAAATTTAATCTTCAAACATAAGACTAAACAAGATATAAAAATATAAACAGGAAAAAAAGAGAAAAAAACTTGTTATTCAATAAAGGCAAACTGTTTATATCCCTATATGGGAGGATAATACTTGTTAATCTTGAGAATTGGATATTATGACATTTAAAAGGGATATACATACATAGAGGGTATGGGTATATATTAACTGATGTGATGATAAAAAAAACTTAATTAAGGGTTAGAAAGGTATTGTAATGGGAGAAGAGGAAAGGAGGAGGCAGAAAAGTGTAAAATTATGTCACATGAGGAAGCACAAAAACATATTACAGTAGAGGGAAAGAAGAAAAGGAGATGAATATTGTTTGAGCTTTACTCTCATCAGATTTGTTTCAAGGAAGGAATAGCATGCTCAGTTATGTATAGAAATCTAATTTACCCTACCAGCAATAGGAGGGGAAAGGGTAAATGAAATGGAGGGGATGATTAGAAGGGAAAGGTTAGTAAGGGAAAAGAGAAAGAAAAGTCAAGGGGGACTGAAAGAAGGGAGGGGAGATTAAAGGAGGTGGTTGTAAAAAAAAACAATTTTTAAGAAGGGAAGGGAGATGGGACAAATAAAAGCATAAACAGTTGGGTAGACAGGATAGAAGGAAAGACATGGATAGTAATCATAACTACAAATGTGAATGGGCTGAACTCTCCCATAAAATGAGGTGTATAGTAGAATGGATTAAAAACATAATCCTATAATACGTTGTTTAAAAGAAACACATTTGAAACAGGAGGATACAGGGTAAAGGTGAAAGGCTGGAGTAGAATATATTATATTTCTGCTAAAGTAAAAAGAAAAAAAACATGGGTCACAATCCTTATCTCAAAGACAAAGCAAAAATAGTTTTAATTAAAAGAGTTAAGGAAGGAAAGTATATCATGCTAAAAGTCACTATAGAAAAAATCATTAATAAAGATATATGCACTAAATGGTTTAGCATCCAAATTCTTAGAGGAGAAATTAAGAGAGTTACAGGAAGAAATAGAGAGTAAAACTATGTGAGTGGGGGAACTCAACCTTCTCCTCTGAGAACTAGATAAATCTAACCACAAATTAAACAAAAAAAGGTAAGGAGGCGAATAGAATTTTATAAAAGTTAAATATGATAGATTTCTGGAGAAAATTCAATAAAGATAGAAAGAAATATGCCTTTTTTCTCATCAGGACATGGAACATATACAAAAAGTGACCATGTGCTACGGCATAAAAATCTCATAATCTAGTGCAGATAGGCAGAAATATAAAATGCATTATTTTCAGACTATGATGCAATAAAAATTGTATGTAATAAAGGGCCATTGAAAGCTAGACTAAAAAATAATTGGAAAATAAACTAATTCTAAAGAATGAGCATGTCAACCAACAAATCACGGAAACAAACAATAACTTCAATCAAGAAAATTATAATAATGAGACAACATACCAAAACTTATGTAATACAGTGAAAGTGTCTTAGGGGAAGTTTTATATCTCTGAATTCTTACATGAATAAGATTGAGAAAGAGGAGATCAATGAATTGGGCATGCAAATGAAAAAGCTAGAAAAAAGAATAAATTGAAACCCCCAATTAAATACCAAATTAGAAATACTGAAAACCAAAGGAGAGATGAATAAAATTGCAATTAAGAAAATTACTGAACTAATAAATAAAGCTAAGAATTGGTTTTATGGAAAAAAAATACAAATGATAAACTTTTGGCCAATCTGATTTTTAAAAAAGAAAGAAAACCAAATTGCCAGTGTCAAAAATGAGAAGGGTGATTTCATCTCTAATGAAGAGGAAATTAAAACAACAATTAAGAATTACTTTGCCCTTTCATATGTTCATAAATTTGACAGTCTTAGGGAAATGGATACTTAAATAACCCCATCTCAGAAAAGAAATTGAACAAGCCACCAATAAACTCCCTAGGAAAAAATCTCCAGTGTCAGATGTATTTACAAGTGAATTCTATCAAACATGTAAAGAAGAATTAATTTCAATACTCTCTAGACTACCTGGGAAGATTGGCGAAAGAGTCCTACCAAATTCTTTTTTTATGATACAAATATAGTATTGATATCTAAACCAGGAAGAGCCAAATCAGAGAAAGAAAACTATAGACCAATTTCCCTAATGAACATGGGTCCAAAAATTTTAAGTAGGATAGTAGGAAAAAGATTATAGCAACTTATCATGAGAATAACAAACTTTTATCGGATAGGATTTATAACACAAATGCAGGATTGGCTCAATACTAGAAAACTGTCAGCATAATTGTTCATATCAACAACAAAACTAACAGAAACCATATGATAATTTAAATAGATGCAGAAATAACTTAAGAAAAAATACAACAGCCATTTCTATTGAAATCACAGGAGAGGGTAGAAATAAATGATGCCTTCTTTAAAATGATAAGTAGCATCTACCTAAAACCATCAGCAAGCATTATACGTAGTGCAGATAAGCTACATGTGTTTCCAATAAGTTTGGGGGCGAGAAAAAGATGTCCATTATCACTGCTATTATTCAATATGGAACTAAAAATGTTAGATTTAGCAATAAGAGAAAAGAAATAAATTGAAGGAATTAGATTAGGCAAAGAAGAAACTAAGTTATTGCTCTTTGCAGAAAATATGATTATATATTTAGAGAATCCTAGAGAATCAAGTAAAAAAATACTTAAAATAATAAACAACTTTATCAAAGTTGCAGGATACAAAATAAACCCACATAAATCATCTGCATTTCTATATATCACTAACAGAGCTGAAAAGCAAGAGATAGAGAAATTCCATTTAAAGTTACTGTAGACAATATAAAATATTTGGGAGCCTACCTGCCAACAAAAACCCAGGAACCATATGAACACAATTTTAAAAAATGCTTTTTTTTTCTTTTTGGAGGGGGGGGGGAACCAGGTCAACTAGGGTTAAGTGACTTGCCCAAGGTCACCTGGGTAGGAAGTATTAAGTGTCTGAGGCTGGATTTGAACTCGGGTCCTCCTGACTCCAGGGTCAGTGCTCTATTCACTGGACCACCTAGTCATCCATACAAAACACTTTTCACACAAATAAAGTCATATCTAAATAATTGGAAAAAACATGAGTTGTTCATTGGTGGGTTCAGTTAATGTAATAAAAATTATAATTCTACTTCAATTAATTTACTTATTCGGTGTCATAGCAAACTACCAAAAACAATTTTTAGAGCTAGAAAAAATCATATCAAAATTCATCTGGAAGAACAAAAGTTCCAGAATATAAAATGAATTAATGATAATAAATGCTAGGGAATGTGGCCTAGTCATACCAGATCTTAAATTGTATTATAAAGCAGAAATCATCAAAACCGATTGGTACTGCCTAAGAAATAGATGAGTAGATCAGTGGAATAGGTTAGGTACCAAAGACACAGTAGTCAATGATTATAGCAATCTACTGTTTGATAAACCTAAAGATTCCAGCTTCTGGGATAAGAACTCACTGTTTGACAACAACTCCTGGGAAACCTGGAAAATAGTATGACAGAAAACAGGCATAGATCACCATCAAACACAATATACCAGAATAAAGTCCAAATGGGTACACAATCAATGTATAAAGGCTGATACTATAAGCCTGTTTAATTTGTTTTTGCACAAACACAGCCAATGCAACCAAGATTAGGAAGGAAGCAGAAAACTGGGAAATTGTTTTTTTTTACAGCCAGTGTCTCTGATAAAGACCTCATTTCTAAAATATATAGAGAATTGAATCAAATTTACAAGAATACAAGTCATTCTGCAAATGAACAAATAATATGAACAGGTGGTTTATAGAGGAAATTCTATAGTCATATTAAAAATATTCTAAATCACTACTTATTAGAGAGATGAAAATTAAAACAACTCTGTGGTACCACATCACACCTATCAGATTAACTAACATGGCAAAACAGGAAAACCATAAATGTTGCAGAAGATGAAGGAAAGTTGGAACATTAATTCATTGCTGGTGGAGCTGTGAACTGATCCAACCATTCTGGAGAGCAAATTGGACCTATGGCCAAAGGGCTATAAAAATGTGCATACCCTCTGACCCAGCAATACTGTTTCTAGTACTGTATCCCCAGAGATCATAATAATGGGAAAAGGATGCACATGTACAAAAATATTTATAGCAGTTCTTTTTTTGGTGGTCAAGAACTGGAAATTGAGGGGATGCTCATCAGTTGGGGAATGGCTAAACAAGTTGTGGTATATGAATGTAATGAAATACTACTGTTCTATAAGAAATGATGAACAGGGGGACTTTCATGAAACCTGAAAAGACTTATATGAACTAATAACTGAGTGAAAGGAACAGAACCAGGAGAACATTATACATAGTAAAAACCACAATGCTCGAGGACTGATTTTGATAGACTTAGGCCTTTTCAGCAACGCAAAGACCTAAAACAATTCCAAAGGACACATGATGAAAAATATCATCCATATCCAGAGAAATAATTACAGTCAGAATGCAGAATGAAGCAAAATGTTTTATTTTTTTATTTTTATTTTTCTTTCTCATGTTTTTCCCATTTGTTATAATTCTTCCTTGAAACATGACTAATGTGAAAATGTGTTTAATATGAAGATATTTGTAGAGCCCATATCAGATTGCAAGCCATCTTGGGGAGGGAAGAGGGAATAGAGGGGGAGGCAATTTAAAACTTATGGAAGTTAAGGTTGAAAAATAAAAACAAATTATACTATTGTGCTATAAGAAACGAGGAGCAGGCAGTCTTCATATTGACCTGGAGAAGCTTAAAAGAACTGATGCTGAGTGAGAAGAGTAGAACCAGGAGAAATTTGTACACAGTTACAGACACAACATATGTATGATGACCAACTTTGATAGACTGGATTCTTCTCAGCAGTGCAGTGATATAAGTCAATCCCAAAAGACTCATGATGGAGAGAAAAATGTGCATCCAGAGAAAGAACTAAGTTTATATCCAGGTGGAAGCAAAATACCTGATCTTTTTCGTTCTCTTATTTGGTTTTATGTCCTCTTTACCATTTTTCATTCCAGCCAGTACAATCTGTCCTTATAACCTGACCAATGTATAATGTGAAAGTATTTACAGATCCTATACTTGACTATAAGCCGCCATGGGGGGGGGGAGGGAAGGGAGAGGGACAAAATGTGATATTCAAGGAATTGTGGAATTGAATCCTGTAAACTAAAAGGAAACAAACAAATTAATAAATTAAAAAAATAAAAACAAATTAATTAATTTTGGGAAAATTGAAAAATTATAAAAAATTAATGATTTTACACAGACTATGAGTTCCATAGGTTAGACCGGTTCCCAACAGCAATGAAATCACAGGTCAAGTGTGCCTCATAATACATAAGTTGGAATTAAAGTCCAAAAGACAGACTTCGTTACCACAATTTCCAAGAAGGAAAAATAACATTCACAGAAGAAATCTGGTTATCTGGAAAAATTTCCTGAAGGAGGTGATATTTCAGTTGAACTTTATTTATTTAATTTTTATTTCATTTTAAATTTTAATTTAATTTCATTTTTCAAATGCTTTATTAACTTCTGATTTACATCATTCATTTCCCCAGATTTTGAGTTACACATTTTCTCCTCGTTTTTCCCCTACCCACTGCACCAAAATAGCAGTCCCACAGTATATCCCCTCCTCCATTCTACTCTCTTCCATATCTTCTCTCATACCCCCTTTGACTTTTCCAGTAGGGCATAGTGGACCTCTATGCCCCAGTGCCTGTATATCTTATTTACCAATTACATGTAAAATAGTATTATTAATAGCATATATATATATACATACATAAACATATACACACAGACACACACAGATATTTAAAAATTTGATTTTAAAACTTTGAATTCCAGATTCATTCTCTTCCTCCCTTGTCACCTGCCCTTACTGGAAAAATAAGCAGTTCAGTATAGGTTGTACATGTGTAGCTTATGCAAAACATTAACATAGTTGATATACTGTAAAATACTGACTATATTTCCCTCCCTTCTATCCCACTTCCCACTAGTTCTATTCACTACTTTGATCCCATCCCTTTTCAAAAGTGGATGCTTCCAACTTCCCTCCTCCCCAGCCTGGCCTCCATTCCATCATCCCCCCTCTCATCCCCTTCCCCCCTACTCTCCTGTAGGGTGAGATACCCTATTTAGTGTGTATTTCATTCCTCCCCAAGCCAAATTCAATGAAAATAATGTTGACTCATTCCCTTTTGCCTTTCTATTCTTCCCCTCCATTATAACCATTTTCCCTTGCCTCTTTTATGAGATAGTTTACCCCATTCTGTCTCTATCCATCTACTCTCATTATATTCCTCTCTCAGCTCTTAATTTCACATTTTAAGTATCAACCCTTCCTATCAAATTGTTCCTGTGCCCTCTATCTATGACTACCTGTAAACATATGTACACACATTCACATATGTATTCATACTCCCGTATGCCCTCTGATATAGACATATAAAAAATAATCATATGTAGTATATACATACATACATACACACACATATACATACATATATATATATATATATATATATATATATATATTCCCTTCAACAATTTTCATACTGAGAAAACTTTCATCAGTTACAATGATAATTTTTCCATGTACGAATGTTATATAGTTCCACTTTGGTAAGTTCCTTATGGTTTCTTTTCCCTGTTTACCATCTTCTTGTATCTGAATGTCAAATTTTCTATTCAACTCTGGATTTTTCAGCAAGAATGCTTGAAAGTCCTCTATTCCACTGAATGACCAGATTTCCCCCTGAAACAAGATACTCAGTTTTGCTGGGTAGGTGGTTCTTGGTTTTAATCCCAGCTCCTTTGCCCTCTGGAATATCATATTCCAGGCCCTTCTATCCCTCAGTGTAGAAGCTGCCAGATCCTGGGTTATCCTGATTGTATTTCCACAATATTCAAATTTTTTCTTCCTGGCTGTTTTTAATATTCTCTCCTTGACCTGGGAATTTCGGAACCTGGATGTAATATTCCTAGGAGTTTTCTATTTGGGATCTTTTTCAGGATGTGATGCATGGATTATTTCAACATGTATTTTTCCCTCTGATTCTAAAACATCAGGTCAGTTTTCCTTGAGAATTTCTTGGAGGATGATTTCTCGGTTCTTTCTTTGATCATGGCTTTCAGGTAGTCCGATAATTTTTAAATTATTTCTCCTGGATCTATTTTCCATCTATTTCACACTGCCTTCTATTCTTTCATTTGTTTGGATCTGTTTAATAGCATCTTGATTCCTCATAAAGTCATTAGCTTCCATTTGCTCCAATCTAATTCTGAAACAATGATTCTCCTAATTGAGCTTTTGGGTTTGTTTTTCCATCTGACAAATTTGGCTTTTTAAGGCATTCTTCTCATCATTGCCTTTTTGGGCCTCTTTTGCAATTTGATTTAGTCTGTTATTTTAAGGTTTTATTTTCCTCAGTCAGGCTGTTGACTCTCATTTCATAATTTTCTTGCATTGCTCTCATTTCTCTTCCCAATTTTTCCTCCACTTCACTTATTTGCTTCTTAAGGTCCTCTATTGTCTGCATCCAGCTCATATTTTCCTTTGGTGTTTTTGGTCAAGGAGTTCTGACTTCACCATCTTCCTCCTGTTCCATGCTTTGCTCCTTTTTGTCCCCACAATAGGAGTCTAATGTTGGGTTCTTCTGTTTGCTTTGTTTCCTTTGCCTGGGCATTTTGTCACTCAATTCCTTGACTTTTGGGCTTTTTGCCCCAGTAGGTCTCTGCTACCAGACAGGGGAGCTTCTGTCCCAAACATTGGGGTTTTCTTAGCTACTAGAGGTATTATTTTGGAGCCCTTGCTGAGGTCTCCACAAGCTCTAGCAAGCTGGACACACACCCCAGGACCTTCACCCTAGACTGAAATCCAGATCCAAGCAGGTTAAAGTAAGAGTGATTACCCCTCAGACTGGTGGCTTGGTCCCCCTAACCAGGAGGGAGGCCAGTGTGTGGCCCAGGTAGTCATAATGGCGGAGCAGGTGGTGGTCCAAGAGGGGGTGGTCCTGGCATGGGAGGTTCCTGTATTTGAGCAGGAGGAACAGACTGTGGAGATGGTTGCTGTTTTTGGTGAGCAGGAGATGATGATATACCATCAGGAAGAGATTATTATTTGTGCTGCTTCTGTGCTATATCATCTGACTCAAAGTTATCAGAATCCTCTTTCTCCTCATCCTCTGAAATTTCGCCCACTTCTTGCCCCTGTTTAGAAATTTTCTGACCTGACATTCTAATCATCATAGCTTACAGACATGTTAATTCCTCCATGTTTTTCTTTTTCTTTCCTTCTTTTCCAGGAACATCAGCAAAGCATACACTGAGACCTACCTTTTTGTCCTCATTGTTCTCTCTGTCCTCATCATCTTGACGCATGAATTCCTCTCCTTTACTGTTAGCATCTGAGCTGTCAGTGTCATCACTTCTGTTATCATGCTTATCTTGGTCCATGTCTTCAGGATAACCTTCATCTTCGCTGGTTCTGGTAGCATTGTCATCATGACCTCTATGAGCAATTTCTGGAGTATATAAAATATCCTCCTCTTGCAGATGAGGGGCAAGTTCTAGTGCAAAGCCCATTTTACAGCCATACATCTGTAGAATTTGGGGAGTAGGTGGCACAGAGGGTGGACGGGGAGGCTTTCTTTCAGGAGGCAAATGAAGAACACCATGTCCAAGAAGAGGAAGAATAGAAATTATTCTGGTGGGAGGTCCATAGGCAGAGATTTTTTTGAGAATAGAGGGTGGCTATACACCAGGGAATGGAGGTCTTTGATCAAGATATTAGAAGAAGCAGGAGACATATCTGACAATGGAATGTTTTCCACTTCAACATGCTGAGCATTGTTTACAGCATCAAAGTACTGACTGAGCTGGGCCCTCTTCTGCTCATATTATACCTGTAACTTTCAAAGTTCCTTGTAGATATCTGAATTTTCCTTTTCATCGAGTTGGAAAATGAGCTCAAAAGTTTCATGAAGTTTTTTTCACTTATCTTTAACATCTTTTCACTTAGATGTGGCTGCTGTAGTGGATTGAACTCCATCTCATGAAATTTTTCCATGTCCCGAATAATCTGTTTGGGATCCTTCATCTTTAGTACTGTAGTACATACCATCACTCAGTGTTTCTTATTCTTTTTTAATTGCCTCTTCCAGGCTTCTTTTTGAGCCTGATCAGTGGCATTCATGAACTTTCCACTCTTGGTGGATGATGTAGATCTCCACCCCATTTTTCACAGGTTATATGTTTTAGTCAGTTAAGGGGGAGGGGGAGGCAGAAATAATCTTTCAGCTGCTCACTGGAGCCAGAGACAGGGCTGCAGGGCTGCTTTCCACATTGGCTCTCAGGCTCTACCCCTTGGACCAGGGGTTGGAGGCCTTCACCTTCACCTCTCATTTGGGGGTCCAGCTACTGTCATCTTGAAACCATGTGCAGCACTTGAGTCCATTGATTCTTTTTTTTTTTTTTCAAGCTACTTCATCTTTACTACATCATAGTTTTGGCAAACAAATCAAGGTGTGACAGGGTTTATTTCGCATTAATATATTAACTGGATTTTTGTTCAAGTAAATAGGGAGTTCTCTTTTAAATAATAATCTGGCCAGTCCAAGAGGAAACCAAAGGAAATTAGTGCATCCAGGGTAGAGTCAGCAATCAGGCATGAAACTTAAAGGAAGAGATGAGAACTGATTTGGGACTGACATCAAACGCCTTTTTACTCAGGACTAAGCCAGGCCCCAAGGTTCATGGAACAATGGGTCCCAGGTACACCTTATTTCCACCTAGCGAGGAGCCCTAAAGAGGGTGAGATAAGACATGCAATCTTCAGCTCCAGGTCTAGGCAACCCCTCTGTGCACAAGATGGAGCCTCAATACCTTCCAAAAGCATGAGTTAGGAATACAAGGGAGCAAAGCAAAGCAATCATTTCTATCTTTTCTCCCCAGCTGAATGGTCTTCCCTTTATTCTCTCTTCACCAATCTTATGCATTGCAGGCTCACGATCAAAAACTGTAACAAAGTGGTGGGGATATAAAAGGAAAGATAGTAGGAGTATGAACAGGTGTGACACCCCAAAAGGGATGGAATGGAAAAGATGTGGACTCTCAAGAGCATGCCACCACCCAATCTTATGGTCACACTGTAAACCCAGACTAGACTTCACAGCTGGAGATTAGGGTGGTGACAGAATGTAGGCAGGTCCTGGAAGGGGAGTGGGGGATGAGTTCAAGCCACCTTCCCAGCTCTGGGAGCCAGAGATACCTCTGCTGATCTAGGCTAGAAGGAGCTACAAGTATAGTCCAAAATGAATTGAAAAATAAAGAGTGCTGGGTAGAAGCTGAGGAGCTGATCAGGAACAGTCCTCTCCTTTATGGGAAGCTGTGTTAATGCAATAGGAGTAAAATGGAAATGGCGACTCAAGTGCAAGGTCCCACTGACAAAGGCTGAAGAGAGGTGTCAATGTCTCTAGGACAGCTGGAACTTTCCCAGGTTACCCCCCTTCTCTCCATGCCTATTACTGCTAACTACACACAGGCCTAGAGGAAAGGCCAGCTCTGACAAAAGCCTCCTCACCAACTCCAAACTCAGCTCTGGGGGAATAAGGGAGCACATGAGTGATGAGGAGACTGCAGGTGCATCTATTGGGTCTTCTTGTCTTCTGGGGGATAGTATGGAGGTGGTGGAAGCTGGTCTGTGGGCATGTAGACATTATGGGGATTGACAGGGTTGTAGTAGGCGCTGGCAGCAGCTTCAGCAGCTTTTGCTTCAGCTGCAGGAGTAGATGGTACATCAGGGCCGCCAACAGGTGGCTCCATAGGTCCAGGATATGGAGGTGGGGGGGGCTGCATGTACCCTATGGCCCCATCCATCATCGGGGGTCCTGGATAAAACTCAGGTGGAGGTGGTGCATAGGGATAGCTTGGAGGGTTTGGGTACATTCCATTGGCAGCTGGCATAGGAAAAGCATAGGCTCCATTGGGCATGTAGGAGTACCCATAAGCTCCATTGGGGACTTCACCTCTGGAAGCTTGGGCAGCCACCTGTAGCATTCGCTGTCCAAACTCAATGGCGCCCTCTGATGCAAAGGTCAATCTATACACAGCTGATCCTTACCAGCCACCTCCTGCTTCAGCCTTCACTGTTCCTCTGATGTAATTTGCACCAAACACAGGCTGCTTGATCTCATAGTCTTTCGTTAGGTAAAATGGCATCACGAATGACTGCATGGAGTCCTTTCCCTTGGACAGAAAAATAACTCTGTAAGGAGTCAAATAGAAGCTGCCTTTCTTGGTTCCTTTGAAGGCATCTGTCATGTGATCCATGTCACTGAAGGAGAGCTCCACATGATCGTAGATCATTAGAATATTCTCTGCATTGTTGACAATCACTCTGCTCTCTGAGTGGTTCCTGTTGAGCGCCATGGACAGCCCCCACAGACACCCCGCTCCAGAGCCTCTGAGAGTAGTGCCAGAGTCCATTGATTCTTAAATTATTTTTCTTTGATCTGTTTTCCAGGTCAGTTGCTTTTGATATCAGACATTACATTTTTTCCATCTCTTGGGGGTCATGTTTCCCCTCACATAAGTACCACAATGGAAAAACACACCAGCTTAGGTGCAAGTGAGGTTACATTTCCACATGCGTATGTTTGTGTGTATATACCGGTCGCTAACCATCTGTTTATCTATCTACATATCTATCTTTGACTGAAACTTCACAAATATTTATTTGCAATTACTATGCACCAGGAACTTTGCTAAGTTCTAAAGATGTAGAAAGGCAAAACTAGTACCTGTTTTCAAAGAGCTCACATTCTAATGTGAGAGAAAACATCAAAAACAAAAAGAAAAAATAGATATAAATAGATTAGATGGAAATTAATCTCAGAGGGGAAATTATTGGTAGCTGGGGGATAAAGAAAGGCCTCATACAGAAGATGGGATTTGGCACAAGCCTTGGCACAAACTAAGAGATAGATCTGAGGAAATAGAGTATTCCAGCTTTTGTAAATACATGAAGATAGGAAATCAAATATCATGCATGAAGAATAGAATAACAGGAATAGGAACCTGGAATAGAGATAGAAATAGAAACCAGTGTTCTAGATGACCATATATATTTAAGTGAATAAAGTATAAGACTAGAAAATTAGGAAGAGGGAATGTTTTGAAGATCATTTAATCCCAAACAGAGGGCTTTATATTCAATTACGGAGTTAATAATAGTGATCCATTGGAGCTTACTGAGTATGAGAGTGGCATGGTCATACCTATACTTCAGCAAAATCACTTTGTCAGTTGAGAATGAGTTTGAAATGCTGCATACCTGTATAAGGAACTTTCTGATATGGTTCAAAACTCCTGGAAGAGTGGAAATAAATGCCATAAAGGAGTTCAAAAAAGGAAGTTGAGAGAGAATGACTTAGAAAAGTGAACTGGATTTGTTGGGGGCCAGGAAGTAATGGTATATGGGCTAGTGCCTGCTTGCTTGATGTATGACCTTAAAAGGTAATGAATAGAGCTGTAGAAGATGATTGGCTATGTGTACCTATAAGTTGCCCTGATGCGGAAGTTGAGGGCAGTCGCCATGTAGCTGAGCCTGAATAAACAACTCCTGCAAACCTCGGGTGCTCTGTCTGGTAATTCCTCCTAGGAGGCCGGTGACGACCGAAGACTTACTATGGGTAAGTGAGAGGACGGGATATCAATAGCCCCCCACATGGATTCTCGTAAGATCTCATGAAATTTCAGAATCTCAAAAGAGATTAAAATTTAAAATGTGGTGAAAAAGAAAAGAACATTTCAGACAGCAGGGGCTATGTCATAAAAAAGAAAAGTTTGGAATGAAGTATGGTTTGGGGTAATCCACGCCTAGATTTTCCCTTAATATCGTGACCAATTTGAGCTGACAACATCCCAGAATCTCCTAAAACAAGGATATTTTCTTGCTGCACATATTCATGAATAGTACATAGCAGATGTTGAACGTTTAATTTAACACATTTGTCTAATCAATCTCTGCTACTCGCTGCATTTTATGATAGAAATAAACACTTGGATTTATACTCCCATTATCTTAGAAGTCTAAGTTAAACTGTTTCCCAGCAACTTAGACAAAGATAGTCATTCTTCATAACCTAATAGACTGTGTTTTATAAAAAAAAAAAAACACACATGGATGACTATTGCATTCAGTATTAAAACTGCTTTAAGGAGCACCAGTTCGATTAAGAGAGAGTAAAAAATGAATTTTATTAGCTTCCATGAAGACTGTTTTAAAGGTTAATTAGTTCACAGTAAGGTATTATAGGAAGATGGCAAATACTGTGTTCATTGTCTTACTCAATGAGACAGGTAGGGGGTGCAGTGGATAGAGTGTTAATCCTACAGTCACAATCCTTCCTAGAACACCTAGGAGCTGTATGACTCTAGACAAAGTTGCTTAATCTTAGTTTTCTGATACTTAAAATGGGGATGACAATAATAATACCTAACACCCAGGATTATTATAAGGATAAAATAAGATGATTTTTGGCAATCTTTTGAAAACCTTAAAGTGCTACAGAAATGCTATCTGCTATTAGTATGAAGGTAGGATGGTTATTTCTGAAAAAAAATTTTTTTTAATTTCCAAAATGATTGGCAGAAATGGAATCCACAACATAGGCAAATGTCTAGAAGAAGACATTTAGTATGTTAGGTAGATGCTCCAGAGAGGATTTATGGAAAGGTGTGGGTAAGAATTATGTTGAATGAGAAAGTTTGGTTGGGGGTTTGGTGATTCACCAGTTGTAGCGGCAAGCACCCCAAGCACGTCCTCAGAGTTTGCTGCTACCACAGGTTCCTGGATCTGCTTTGATAAAGGAAAGCAACTCAAAATGGGTTAACAAGCTTACTTTAATCAGTCAGATGTATATCATTTACCTAGTTCAGGGGAAAAAGATCAGCACCCCGAACTTCAGAACATACAGACAGAATTATCAAGACAGAAACAGATCAAATAGACAGTTTTCCAAACTGTCCAACCATTACATCCATACCCAGTCAACATCTGGGTTTCCACATCTGGGTTTTTTCAAAGCCGGGGGACTCTCAACAATGGCTTCCCAGAATTCAGATCAAATCACAGAACACTTCTCAAAGTGAGTCCCAAAACAAAGCTACACATCAGGGCTTATATAGCCTTCTCCTGGCTCAGAGAATGTAACAACCTTATTGACTCACTGGCCAATGAAGAAGTATCTACTGAAAAACAAGCCTCCCACCCCAGACTCCAGGTGCACTTTAGCCTAGGGGCAGGGAAGATCTTTAAATCTGCATTTCCATTACACCAGTTCATCAGTGCAAGTGAGGGTCTGAGTGGGGAAGGAGGAGGGAAGACTCATACCAACAAGATCACAGATCCACTGAAATAGAACTTTTCTTTTAAAAGTCATGAAAATAATAAAATTAATGTTCTCATTACATTAGTTGCAGATGGAGGTGAAACTATGAAATAAAAGTCATTATGAAGTTAAGGGCTTTGTGAAGTCTGTTTATAAAAAGAAATATTCAGAGAACCATCTCATAGGGTGCTGGGTAAGTAGTTTATGAAGGAAGAACAGTCTGCACAATTCATGTAACACTGAAAGGCTTCCTTGGAAGAGACAAGTGGGGTGGAGAGAGTTACCCATGTTACCTTTTCCAGCAAGATCTCAGAATCATCTAAGAATATAAGTAAATCTATAATTATCCTTGCATAGCTGGGAGCAATAGAGGAAAAATGGTCTAAAGTGTCATATTAATAAAAATGTCATTAATCCTTTTTTCCTAATTAGAAAAAAAACTATTCCAACCATATAGAAGATGCTTAGAGATTATGTAGACCTAGTTTGCATATTGATGTATTATATTGAAAAATTCTTTGGTCTTACATGACCTACTTTAAAAGTCACAACCTACATGATATATTAGGTTAGCTAAAATATCAAGAAATTTTTTTCTTTTTTTAAGCAAAGAATTATATAGAAAAATAGTTACAAATCCAAAAAGGGGGAGAGAGTACCAAAAAAAGACACTCATTTGTTTTATATCAATATTTCTGACAGGCCTCCTTTTGAGAAACAATTTAAAATTATGTAATATTTTCATATGTATTCCTAGAAAATTAACTGTTAATAATAAAATGAGAATAGAATGAAAATGATAGAATATACATTAAAAACACACTTTTATTTTACCTGGATATACAAAAATTGTATTTGGATAAATATAAAATCTTTCAGGATCTTCAATTTTTAAAATGAGTAAAAATAAATTAAATTCATTTCAGTTCAGCAAACACTTATTTACCACTTACTAATGCAATGCATTTAAGGATCTGCACTTCTCAATTGTTAATTACACTAAAGAAGATAAAATATAAGGAAGAATCCTTGAACCTAACCAAGTACAGAGACGCAGAAATATGTGGTGTAGGTGACATAATTGTACAGACACTTGAGAAATCAATTTTCAAAATGTCATAAAAGAGAATAATTTTAAAAGAAAGTAAAAAAGATCATTGTTGGCACTTTTGCCAGGCAACATCAACAACTACCAACTCATATGTCTAGTTTCTTACCTCCATAGAATCCTGTAATAATGGTCCAAGTATTCATGCATTAAAGCTATCCTTGATTAAAATATGAAAAAAGAACAGGCAGATTTTTACAGATGATTTTTACATCTTTATGATGACATGTCTGAGTGAGAGGATTAAAAAAAACAACTTAGACCCTGATACCTCTATTGTTTGTTGATAAAAAATAATGCTCTCCCCTTAAGCATCCCCCCAAAATCGCAAATATTTATTTCAGTAGACTAAAATGAAACCTTGCAATCTGCCTCCTAAAAAGTTCATATATATTAAGATGATATTATATAAGACATTATTATATTAGATTATATGACATTATATATATTATATTACATATAGTATATGACATTATATATCAGATATAAATATGGAACTACTTTTATTTATCCAGTATTCAAAGCCTATCTGCATCAATCCATGCATATACCACAGTGAGACTAATGTTTGGTTAAAATTTGAAATGTATTATTGTCATAGATAGTTGCTTACACTTACCAAATAAAAAGATTTTTTATTGGTGGTGAAAGTTATCTAGATCCTTCTCCTAGAGGATTATATTGTACTGTTTGTACTGGGTTCTAGAACATTATAAAATATCCTCAATGAAGTCAGTTAAAAAAAAGATCTACCTAATCATCCACTTTAGGAAAATTGCAGCAAAAAGTATCCCATTGAGTTAATCAATCCTTATGAAGATCTTGTTTAGGTTCTGCACATGGAAAATGAAGTGGGTCCAGAATTGAACAGCAGAAAGAGAATGTGTTTTATTTAATTTGGGAAAGTACACAGTGCTTTTAGCAATGCCTGACATTCTTACTACTTCAAAATCTCATCTTTTAGAATCAGTATTCTCCAGTGATTTTATATGTTTATAAATGATATATCATGGTACATAAGAATTGAAAGAATGGGTGGCCTAAAGGAGGATACAAACATACACAGTAGTTCTGAACAGGCTGTGGTATATTACCAGTAAATAGTGACCTGCACATGAGAAGTGCTGTAAAAGATACCATCAAGGATATGTCAAACCTGAAAAGGAAGTATCAGGTCATATGGCAAGAATAAAGGATAACAGATGTGTAACTTGAGGGGTGCATTGGTACACACGACATAAAAGAACCAGAAAATGGCCTTGGGCACACTGGTTAAATTTTTTGATGGAGAATTTATGCAAAGGCATGGATAAGAATCACATGGAGTGTGAAAGGGTTGGGATCAGTTTAGTGGAATAGCTAAATCAATGACATCATGTTTTTGCTGAGGTATAAAATTTTACTCAAAGAACTGGGCTAGGTGCTGGGCATAGAAGGATGGAGAATTATATATTCCTTTTCCTTTTTTATTTGTACATTGAGTTAATGACAACTCCTTGACAAAAATATAATCCTTAGAAATTTAGAACTCAAAGGAAATTTATTATCAAATCTTACCCCTTCATTTTACAGATGGGGGAACTGAGACCAGAAGCTTTGTATGATCTATGCATGGTGAATAGTGACTATAAAAATAAGAATAAAAATTAGATATGTTCTAGTTTATGGATAAGAAATATAGCAAAATTTAATTTAGAAGTATCCTACTTTTTATAATGCTAAATACTTTGAGTTTTATGGAAAGAGAGAGTATTAGAGTTAAATTCCTTAAAATAAGTCCAGGATATTATTTGTTATCCCTGCATAATATTTTCAATTTTGTATGCCAGATTTAATGAACTGGAAGAACCCTTTGGAGGTTATTTATTTTCTGTCTTCTTCCATTGCTTTTGGGAATGATAACATGCAAGACATACAAAGGAGAAAAGGAACTTTGCAAACTTCTTGAGCAAGTGGCAGCATTCTCAACTTAGAGTCAGAAGAATTAGGTTTAAATGCAAATTCATTCATTAACTGTGTGAATTTGGATGTCACATTACCCCTTCAAGTCTCTGTTTCTCCATCTATCAAATGGGAATGATAATTACTCTTCACACAAGACTGAAGAAGATAATGTAAATTGTAAAACACTACAGATGCAAAGTATTCTCAATATTAGGGTGCTATCCAGCTTCTAATCTCACAACTTTTAATGTATTTTATTGAAAATCATTTACAAGAACATTGAATTAAACAAAACCATGAACTTACAGTTGCAATATTTTAAACAATAATATCATATTTGCTTCCACATCTCCTTCTGATTGCTTTGAATTCTTTTTTTATATATATATTTGCTTTATGACATTTAGAAAGAAGTAATGGATGTTGTTGAAATATTCCTAACTTTCGAGGTATATGTCATGGAACAAAACCATGCTTTCCTACAAAACATTTTTTGGTGCTACTCAGAAATAATATTGGTTGAATGGACCATTGGTCTAATCTAATAGAACATTAAAAAAAATTATTCTTGTAGTGAGGGAGCTTTTTCCAAATTGTAAACTACTTTTTTCCCTGAAACTTCATTCTCTTGCCCAAGGATTGTAGAGCTGCTCACTCATTCCTTAAGATTCCTTCACATACATAAATGATTTCAATAAAATCCCTCCCCTAAATACTTTTTTTTTTAAATATAAGGTTATCTAAACCCAATTCCTTTAGAATGTCCTTATGAGGTCTATTATCCAAACATTTAATCGTTAGTGCATATTGCCTTCAGAAACTTTCAAAGTTTAAAGTCATCGCTACTTTATTTGTGGGTCTCAGGGGGAACGTGAAATTTTAATGAAGTGCCCTGTCACACTAAATAAGATTATTTATTTTTATTTTATTTATTTTTGCTGTGCTTATGGAATATGATCCTAGACACACCATAATGTCATTAGGAAAAGCTACTTTTTCCGGTATTCGGTCATTTGGAAATCTCTATTAACCAGAACTCCTCTGCTTCTCCAGTACAATGACAACTGACTTCCATAATGTTGACATTTTCGCACTGAAAGAGGTTGAAATGTATTCTCAGCCACAAAAGAAAGTAACTCAACCACAGTGTCATCTCAAATCATGGTTAGGAGAAAAAAAAAAAGTTCTCTACATTTCATCTCTGAGGGTCCTTAACAAGTAAGCCTGCTCCAAAAGAGCAAAATGTTTTCTAACAAAAATGTTAGAAAAACAAACAAGAATCGACAATCCTTTGAGAGCAAGAGCCACGTCCAAGCCTCATGAACTCACTTCTCAGCATGAAATGAAATACAGAACAATTTATTAAGGATGACCTTAGCTGATATAAGCCTTGTCAAAATCTTTGGGGCGTTCAGATGCTGACATTGAGGGATTAATTTAGGGCAAATTCCCGAGCGAGGTACACTATGAAAAAAAAAAAAAAAAGAGAACATCCTATTCTGTCTGCTTTGGATGCTGAGCAGTCACAAACCCAGACCACTCAATTCCACCATTCCAAAAAAGTGTCTCTGCTCCTGCGGACAATCTGTTTTTTATGCACCCTCAGATAGCTTGCTTAATTATCCTTGCCTTCTTGGCAAACCCCAAAGCCTCTTGGAGACCTCTCTCCGTCCATTTAGGCTCGAGATGCCCTGAATCTGGCTCTCCTCCCCCCCACTCCTGCATCCTCTCTCTGCTTCTCGGACTGCAGCTTCGCGATGCCCGCAGCGGGGTCCTGACCACTCCTGAGGACTCCCGGGAAGCTGGGCGCTCTTGCTACGGCGCAGGCTCCGCTGCTCGGAGCAGGCGCGTCAGCCGCAGCTGGGCTCGGGCCATCAGGGGGAGAATTGCCCCCTTGACTAGGCTCGCAGCCCAGCGAGGATCCCAGGCTGCAGTGGACGACGCGTGCTTGCTCCGCGCTTTCCACTCGCTGGGCTGGCTTGAGCTAGGGGCGCCTTGGGGGTGAGTATCAGGGGTAGCATTGCAAAGTGAGGGGAGGGGGGCGGGGGAGGAAGGAGAAAATATTGTATGGGCCAAGGACGCATGCGAACTAGCTGGGTTTTAGGAACCGGGCTAAATAAACCGAGGGAAGCCTGGGGCAAGGAAAGGGGGTAAGCTCCTTTAGGGGGAAGCAAGGACTGCGGCATAGGGGTATAGTAAAAAGCAGTGGGTCATCAGAACCTGCGGAGAGGAGACACTGCAGCTCCACCACCTTCAGTTCCCTGCCTTGCCCAGGGGTGCTGATGGACATGGGCTGGGCGCATTTGGGGATGGTAAAGGGAGAGGGACTGGGGTATTGGAATGCAAGATGTCCCAGAAGCAGTCTCTCTGCAGGAAGTCCCAGCAGACATTATTGCTGGTTTTAGAAAGGTTGGGGGATGGTAACTAAAAGAAGAAAGAGCTTCCATTCCAACCTGCTGCTCTTAGGGAAGCCCTCCCCCTAGGAATCAAAGTGAAGAAGGAACCTACTGGTATAGGTGAGGGTGTCTTAGAATGAATTAATGCCCCTTCTAGAAATGGGGGAAAGGAGTCATTAATGCTGTGGTTGGCAACTGAGACCTTCCTGCAGTTGTCATGATAAGCCACCTACTGTAAAAGCAGCAAAGAATAGGGCCTTCTGGATTTCCCCTCGGGTAGTATGCAAGGACAAGGCTCAGTGCTAAAGAAGACCATTTAAAATGTTGTTTCTGAGGGACAATGAAAATCTCAGACAGAGAGGGAAGAATGTAATGGCATTAAAGAAATTGGAATGCCTCTTTCACCCTTGGGTAGACAGTGAGGAAGCTGTTTATGGTACTGGAAGTAAAAGATGAAGAGGTAGGAAGCTATCTTGATCTTTATAGGGGAAAATGTGACTGCTCTGTAGCATGAGAAATATTTAGTGTGATCACGCATGTAACGCAGAATGACTGTTGTTGCACTATGTCCTTTGAATGTTACTTGTAACTATATGAACAAAATTTTTTGTGATTTACTTTAGCACTCTATGAAAAAGTCTTCCCCAGCTAATATCTACCTTGGGAAAAGAAAACAAATCTTTTCTGCATTTAACACTAACAATCCAGTGCGTAACACAGTGTCTGGCACATAGTAGGCACTTATTAAGTATTTTTCATTGATTGATATTGATTTTAGCCTATGTGTAAGAATAGGTTTGAGTAGAAGTATAGTTTGAAACTATCCCAGTAGTATTTTTTTTCTTTTAGCTTTACTGATATTTTTTAGAATTTTAAAATTGAGACTAATAAAATTTCATTCACACTTGGTGATTGCTTTTCCCTTATGAGTTCTTGTGAATTCCATGCAGTGTATTTTTTTTCTCAATGTGATACACTCATGAGAAGAGCTTAAATAGGCTGAAGATGAACATGTGGTAATTAAACTCAGATTTTAACTTTATAGGTTTGAGCTCTAAAGATATGAGAAGATAATATACAGACCATTTTGATATAAATAAGGTGTGCTGTAATAGAAATTCAGGTATTTGCATTAACTAATGTAAACATTTCATTTTTTTTCTCTCATAGATCATTCTGGACTTTATTCAAGATGAAGTTCTTTTGGGGGATTTTGTTTCTTATTTTATTCTCCTTCTGGGTTGAAGAAGCCTATTCTAAAGAGAAGTCTTCCAAGAAAGGGAAAGGGAAAAAGAAGCAGTATCTGTGCCCATCGTATGTTGTTTATATTTTTATATGCAGAAACAAGCTGATTGATTTTTTTTAATCTCTAAAGGGAACATATTGTAAATATGAAAGTTAATGCTTCCCATTAGAAGTTAAATATGTTTCTCTTATGTTTAGAATAGGGTAAGGTGAAGAGATAGGTAAGTGGGATGGTTAGGTTCCATTGTTTAAAAAAAATTTACAAATTAAATAATGCCCTGAGCTTGTAAAACTTTAAAATTTGTTGTAAGACAGTAAAAAAAAAAGCCATCATAGCTTCCTAACTGATTGGAAGCTTTTCATCGTTTACTGAAGCACTATTTCTTTAGAACATGCTGGAAAATAAGTCTGCTAAAGTTGGACTGGATATCTGTGTGGGGTGGTGTGTGTGTGTGTGTGTGTGTGTGTAATGTCTATATACACACATGCATATATGTATATATGTGCACACATATCAATGCACATGTGTTTGTGCATGAAGGATAATAAATGAGCATTTAAGCAATGAAATACCCATGGCTACCTTATTCACCATTTTAATTGATGTTACATATATGTATGCATGTTCGTGTATGTGTGTATGTGTGCATGTACATATGAAAATTATGCTGACAAAAATCGGTTGATGAGGTTGTTTCCACAAGTGTTTTTTTTAATCAGTGACAGTATATAAATTTAAAGTGCTAAATGACTGAGGCATTGGATTGTGTTTCAGTGTTGACTATTTTTTTTAATCTACCATGATTCCCATAACTATAAATAAATATCAAATGATTACCAATTATGAATTTAAAATATTCTGTACTTCTGCTATCAGCATTATATAACTGCTGTGTCATCACTTCTTGAAAATGTAGATCATTTTTATATTGAAGGTTTATAAGAGATGTTGGCATCCTCTCTTTTAAAGTGTTCTATTTAAGTCTACTTTTTGAAGACAAGAAGAAACATTAGGACTAGTTCTAGAATATTCATATATATGTATTCACCCACATATATTATGCATATATGTGGTAAAAGTATATGGTTTACATATATGTATATGCATGCATATGTGGAGAAAGAGAGAGAAAGAGGGAGAGAGAGAGAGAGAATGTCATAAATGTCTAAAACTGCTGGAATGATTTCACTTATTTTGTGGGGAAAAGCTTAATGCTAAGGATACTTTCCAATTGTTTAATACACACATCTACATATACATACATATGTGTATATGTGTCTATGTGTATACACACTTCATATGTTATTCTCAAACTCCTGAAGTCGAGTGCTTATTTGTTAGTCATTGAATTCATATATTTTTCAGTGATGCGCGCTCTGTATCTGCAAATCATATTGCCTTCCACTATAGTTCAGTTCAACAAGTCAACAAGAATTTATAACGTATTCCTACAATGTAATACAAATGTTTGGGATGCAAAGACAAAAACAAACAAGAATATTCCCCACCTTCAAGAAGTACTCATCCTAAAACAGTAGAAAATGTGTATACAGATGAGTAATTACAAGGTAATTTGAGAAGCATTAATGAGGAAGAGGTTCAGAAGTGCCATAAGAAGTGACACCTAGATTGAGTTGATGGAAATGGGAATGAATGAAAAAGGGAAGTTAAACCTTCACAGGATTTCTTCTTCTCTCTTTAAAACAGAAGAGGAACAAAGATTACAAGACACTGATAAACCATAATACTCTTTACATCTCTTGTTTGATTCCTTATCTGTACAGGGCACAAGGCAATTTCATCTTTATTGAGCATTTTGGGAACCCTTCTTACTTTGTGTATTTCAATATTATCATCAGACCCACCTGTATCATTAAGGAAGAAAACTGATTACATATTCTTATTGTGTGTGCTTACATGGTTTTTATTCTTCCAAAGCAGCTATCCTTTGAAAAGATATGTTTGAATTATTTAAGCAAATATTTAAAGTGTATAAAATTATGATTTCAGGGTGTCATAATCAATATATATGTTAATGATTTTTTTTTCACTTGATGGTATTTAATTTGCAATTGGTCAGCTTTTAGTCCTAGTGAATTTTTCTCATCAGCAAATCTCTGATGGCCCTGGGATGGCTTACAACTACCACATTTGTACTTTGGTATGTATATATTTGTTATCTAAGTAAATAGTTACATAATTGCTTAGGAATTGTGCCATAGTCCCACATTCTGACTCATTTCAGAACACAACTATCAAATACTTAGTAGGATATCCAAAGTTAATTATATATGTTAAGGAAATATAGCATCTGTTGAGCATGAATTTACAATCAAATTGTGTAAACATAGGATGAAATAACACTGTTTGGTAAATATGGAACACCTCAACTTGAAATTTTGACAAATTACTTGATAAACTCTGACTTTAGTATTTTAATTATTTTTATGAAAATAAATATTTGAGGCTATTATTTATCCCTATACTTTGAAATATTTTGGTGGGACTCTCAGGTAATTCTTAAGTAGGACTGTGTTCAAAATAATGAAAGGTGCCACAAAGTTGCTGGTATAATTTGCAGAATAAAATTTCATTTGCAGAATTACTCATTTTAAAAAGTTATTGGCTATCTACAGGTATAGCTATAGAGTGATAAACCTGTGCAAATCTTTTTTTTTTCATAATTTGTATAGCAAGATTGATATTTAATAGACCAGAGTCACTTGTTTTTTCATTGCCCATAGAGTTAAGGAAGGCACTGATTTCATTTTCACTGAAAACTGCACTGTTTAAGGGGACTTTTACTTTCTTAGGCTAACAAAGAAAATAGTTTTAGTTGTTCCGGATCACAAAATAAGGTCTCTTGAAGTCATACATGTCATATTTTATTCTGTATGGTCTGGATGGAAAAAATACATCTTTACTTTTTTCTAACTTCCAATTAAAATGTATTCCCTTCAATTATGAATGGAGGTAACAGAAATTATTCTAAATATATGAGCTTTACCAGATTGACAAAGGGATTCATCACATACATATACATCCATACATACCCACAAAGATCAAAAATCCTTTTAGTGGGGGGAAGGATTATGTGCCTTATTTGTATTTTCCTTTAGGGAATAATATAATTACCTTTTCTGTTTTTTTTTTGACAGGATTAAATTTAGCTTTTTTTAGGGGGGAAGAAAATGTCTGAACTTGTGATTTTATTGGTAGAGGTAATTCCCAGTGAGAAAATATACCCTACCAATGTGATGATGTACTATTTTTCAAGTTAACTTCTCAGAGATATGATGGGGCATGG
This sequence comes from Petaurus breviceps papuanus, assembly GCF_028583685.1. Taxonomy (NCBI): domain Eukaryota; kingdom Metazoa; phylum Chordata; class Mammalia; order Diprotodontia; family Petauridae; genus Petaurus; species Petaurus breviceps. Next base: position 63,652,165 of record NW_027186473.1, read on the forward strand.
AAAAATTAATTTCCCAGGCTCATAATGAGCTGTCAGAGGCAGAATTTGAACCAAGGTCTTCCTGACTCCAGGACTGATTTTCTATCCATCATACCATGCTGCCTTTCATCCTGTGAAATAGTATGATAAACAGATAATTAAATATTTAATGAAATATTGAGTTGATGGAAAAAAATATGAGATATTTTTTTAGACTTTTGGGTGAAGTGCTAAGACCAGTGATTTGTTGTATTAGTAAAGAAAAAACATAGTAAATAAAATATTAAAATTTTACTTTAGCTTTTTGCAAAGGCAGTAAGCTTGGGGGGGGGCAATTAAAAGCCCTCCACAGAAATTACTTGGGTTACCTAAACTCACGCCTGTAATATTAGTGTTGGTCTTTATGTGAATCACATAGATTTACCAAATCCTTGCTTTTTAAAGATGTTCATAATCATCTTAATTTCAAAGAAGAAAATATTTTTTTCAATGTTTTAGTTTTGATCTTGTATCCCATTTGACTTACAACAACCTTTGGCAGAGCAGGTAATATTGTCCTCATTTTACAGATGTTGATCTTGAATCTCAGAGATATTAAGTGATTTTCTTAAAAGTTGCATGCCTAGTAAATGCTAGATCTGGATCTTGAACTAGATACCAGTCTTATGACTTTTGCTTCAGTGCCCTTTCTACCACATTGCTTCTTCTATATGAGCTCGTCCTCTGAAACAAGAATTCTTTCACTTCAGGCAAGACCCTTTGGCACCATACTCCATCTTTTTCAACAAGTATTCTAAAAAAAGTATTAGTTTAGTTATGATGTGTGGGAATTTTTTTTGACTTTGTTACATGGAAATTACTTGCCTTAACTAAGTACAAAATATTTATAAAATTGAAAGATGACAAATGTTATGACTTTTGGTTTTGGATTTCAGACAACCTTAAGTTAGCAATTGAAGAACTTGGGGTCAAAAATGTAGGCTATTCATGTAATACTTTTGCTTTTTTTGGAATAGTTGTCTTTTTCAGAAGTTTTATTTAGAAAAGGAAGAATACCAAATGTAGCTGGGGACCATGCATTCAACGTTTTGAATAATATACTACAAGCTGAGTGGTTCTTTGCTGTCTTAAGTGTTCAGATGCAATCACAATGACCACTTATGGAACTATGAATATATGTTCTTGCTTCAGTGAAAGTCATAAGACTTCAAATTTTATTCCAGACATGTGACTATTGAATATTGCTTTCCTCTTGGCAAATCCTCTTTTATCCAGTTTTGTAATAGCTCTAGCTTTAGTACTCTATTTGTTTAAAATGTTAATTGTATTGTATAGGTATGGGGGAAAAAAAGATATGGCTCTCACATACTTTTAAAAATCTCCTACAATTAAAACTGATGAAGAACTTTCCAAAGTAATTTTCAAATCTATAATTATCAGATTTCTCATTTTAATTCTTGAAGACTTTTCATGTAACCTATTTCAGTGGTTTGAAAAGCAGGAAAAAACATATTGTGCTTCTCTTCTTTTTAATAGTATTAATAGCTTCCATTCATGTAGTACTTTGAGGTTTGCAAAGTGATTTATTTAACCTATGAAGTAGATAGTTTAAGTATTATTTTGTGTATTTTACGCATTAGGAAATAGACAATTAGAGAGATAGGCAATCGACTGTTATTTACATCACTTCTCTATTCAAAAACTTTCAGCTATATTCTCTTTCCTCCACTCTCCCCACCATTCCAATCAGTGCCTACTATATAAAGGCCAAAGTGTTATTTAAGAACCTATTTAATTGTATTCCCATATATATCTTTCTATCTTTTTATCACACTACTCTTTATGGAACTCTATGGGCAAGCTTTGTAATATCCTTACACTTGGAATTTTTTTTTTTACCCATTTCTACCTATTGAAACGCTATACATTTTGGCACACTCTTTTCATATTCCAGCTGCCAAGCACACCTTTGTGACTATCCTCTTTCTGCTGTCCCCAAAACAGAAGTTCTTTGGTTATTGTGATTTTCAATTTACATATTACTGTGTACTTGTGATAGATTATTAATATTATATCTAGTGTTTAAGTTATTTAAGTACATATATTGGTTCTCTTTCCTACTATGGTACAAACTCCTCAAAGGCAGATATGATATCCTATTTAATCTTTTTTTTTGATGGTCAAAATGATGATTTTATTGAAAACAAGAAAATGGAAAGACAGCTATGTTGTACATCCTAGGAAGTCATACAGGTAGCAATCCATTTTTTTGAGAAAGAGACATATGACAAAAAATTAAGCTTATATAAAATGCTATTCATGGAATTGAATCCCAAGAAATGCTAAATTGTTCAACAAAATTTATGAAAAATCGGTGATGTAAAAGGACTGTGCTAGATGTTAGAAATACAAGGAAAGCAATGCAAATCTTGCCTCCAAGAAGCTCACAGGGAGAGTCTGATGAGTGCAAGGGAGGGGTCCTGGCAAACTATTTATTTTTTATAGCATCATCACTTCAGTATATTGTCAGTTGTATGCATGTAATGAATATTGATTAAATTGAAAGAAGCAATGGTTGAGTAATGCCATATACTATCAATTGTAATACCTTATATAATTTACAAAAAGTTGATGAGAAACAAAAATCAAAAGAGCATAATTTTTAGAAAAAAAATCTAACGTTAAGTCCCTTGCTTTAATGTGAAAAAAGTAACTTATCTTTTATTTCCCTGCTTAAATGATAAATTCCATGAGTAATAAGCTAAGCAACATTTTCCCCCAGTCAAATAATCCAAGTATTATTACTTGGATTTTTTTAACATTTGTTTTTAAAACTTTGATTTCAGGTTCTTTCCCTTCTTCCCTCCTCCCCCACCTTCCCCCCCAGGAAGACAAGCAATTCAATATAGGTTGTACATGTGCAGTTAATATAAAATGTTTCCATAGTAGTTATATTGTGAAAGACTAACTATATTTCCCTTCATCCTAGCTGGCCCCCCACTTATTCTATTTTCTACTTTGACCCTGTCCCCTTTCAAAAGTGTTTGCTTCTAACTACCCTCTCCGCCAATTTGCCCTCCCTTCTATCATTCCCCCTCTTATTCCCTTCCCCCCTACTTTCCTGAAGGGTAAAATACCTAATTGAGTATGTGTGTTATTCCCTTCTTAAGCCAAATCCAATGTGAGTAATGTTGGCCCATTCCCTTTCACCTTCTTACTCTTCTCCTCCACTGTAACAGTTGTCATTTGCCTCTTTTATATGAGATAATTTACCCTATTCTATTTTTCCCTTTCTCCTTCTCCCTATATATCTCTCACTTCTTTATTTTTTAGATATCATCTCTTCGTATTCAACTGATCCTGTGCCCTCTGTCTATGTATACATGAACACACATGCACACATTCACATATATACATATATGCACAATGCACCCCCTATACATACATTTTTATGTATGTATACATATATACATATATATTCCCTTCAACTATTCTCATACTGAGAAAAGTCTCATGAGTTACAATTGTTTTTTCCATATAGGGATGTAAATAGTTCAACTTTAATAAGTTCCTTATGATTTCTTTTTCCTGTTTGCCTTCTCATGCTTCTCTTGCTTCTTGTCTTTCAAAGTCAAATTTTCTGTTCTGCTCTACTTTTTCATCAAGAAATTCATTGAATGACTATATTTTTCCCTGAAACATTATATTCAGTTTTGGTGGGTAGGTGATTCTTGCTTTTAATCCTAGCTCCTTTGACTTCTGGAATATCATATTCCAAGCCATTTGATCCCTTAATGTAGAAGCTGCTAGATCTTGTGTTTTCCTGATTGTGTTTCCACAATACTCAAATTGTTTCTTCCTGGCTACTTGCAGTATTTTCTCCTTGACCTAGGAACTCTGGAATTTGGCTATAATATTTCTAAGAGTTTTCTTTTGGGGATCTTTTTCAAGAGGCAATGGGTGAATTCTTTCAATTTCTATTTTGCCCTCTGGTTCTAGAATATCAGGGCAATTTTCCTTGAGAATTTCTTGAAGGATTATTTCTAGGCTCTTTTTTTTGATCATGGTTTTCAGATAGTCCAATAATTTTTTAATTGGCTCTCCTGGATCTATTTTCTAGATCAGTAGTTTTTCCAATGAGGTATTTCACATTGCCTTCTATTGTTTCATTTGTTTGGATCTGTTTTATAATATCTTGATTTCTCATAAATTCATTAGCTTCCATTTGCTTCAGTCTAATTTTGAAGGAATGATTCTCTCCAGTTAGTATTTGAAATTCTTTTTCCATCTGGCAAATTCAGCTTTTTAATGCATTCTTCTCCTCATTGACTTTTTGTGCCTCTTTTGCCATTTGAGTTAGCGTATTTTTAAAGTGTTATTTTCTTCAGTCAAGCTGTTGGCTCACTTTTTGTCATTTTCTTGCATCATTCTGATTTCTCTCCCCAGTTTTTCCTCCACTTCTCTTACTTGATTGTCAAACTCCTTCTCAAACTCCTCCATGGCATGTTACCAATTCATATTTTTCTTGGAAGCTTTTGATGCAGGAGTTTTGACTTTTTTATATTCTTCTCGTTCTATGTTTTGATCTTCTTTGTCCCCCAAAAAAGATTCTAGTCTGATTGTGCTTCCTATGTTTGTTAATCTTGACAGCCAATTACTTGGCTTTTGAGCTCTTTGCCATGGTAGAGCTCTGCTTCCAGAGTGGAGAGAGCTGTGTCCCAAATTGCCGGGGTTTACTCAGGTGCTGCCAGAGCTATTTTCAGAGCTATGAGGAGGGCCCTCTCTCTACAGCCACCACAAGCTCTGGCACGCTGGCCTTCCTCACCCAAGGCCTACCACCTAAGACTGTGACCTAGATCCAAGCAGATTGAAGCAATTACCGTGTGAATGGTTGCTTGGTCCCCCTAAGATCTGCAGGCCAGGAGTTTCAGAGGCATTCATGGGACAGCAGCAGCAGCCGCTGCACCTCCACCACCATGGGGGCAGGGGCCAGACTGCTCTCCACCCTCACCCTGAATCAACAGGTTTTCCCACTGACCTTTTACTTTCTCTTTCACGTTAATGGGCAGAGAAGTCTGGAAACTGCCACAGCTCCTGGTGATTCACTTTCCTGAAATCTGCTTTGGCTAGTCTGGCCAGTGAGTCTGGGCTGGTGCAGCTCATGTGGGACTGTGCTATCCTCCCAGCTTGGTGTGATAGACCCCCTCCTGTTGGCCTGCCAGGCTGCCTTCAGCAGATTTGTTTCTCTCTGTCACTTTGTGGGTTCTGTAGCTCTAAAATTTTTTTAGAATCATATTTTACAGGTATTACAGGTGGTTGATATTAACTTGCTTAAGCAAGTTACTGCTTTTACTCTGCCATCTTGACTCCACTCCCCTCTTAGGGTTCTTGTGAGGATCAAATGAGATAATATTTTAAAAAATCACTTAGCACAGTGCCTTGAAAAAAGCTGAGAGGAAACATTAGCATTATATAAATAGTATACACATTCTAAGTACTATACAAATGCTTATTCCTTCACTTCCCTTCCCCTTCCTCCAATTTCTAGAGAAATTGATAGCTTATGACCTGAGGGCCTAGTCCAGATAATGTTTAAATTGTTCCATGTTAGATGTTAAAATGTTACCTTGGGAATATCACATTTTTGTCTCTGTTCAATGCAGGGCATATGTCCTTAAATGGATCTAGAAAAGTATTGCTTCTGTACTAATATACCGTAACATTGCCATATTTTATCTTTGACTTTCCTGGATGTATTATCAAAATGTTTATGGAAAGGGGAGGGAGAGAACAAAGATGGTGACAGAGAGAGAGAGAGAGAGAGAGAGAGAGAGAGAGAGAGAGAGAGAGA
>NW_027186473.1:63658004-63718331 GCF_028583685.1 Petaurus breviceps papuanus
AGAGAGAGAGAGAGAGAGAGAGAGAGAGAGAGAGAGAGAGAGAGAGACAGAGAGAGAGAGAGACAGACAGAGAGAGAGACAGACAGAGAGACAGAGACAGAGAGAGAGAGACAGAGACAGAGAGAGACAGAGAGAGACAGAGAAAGAGAGAGACAGAGACAGAGAGAGACACACACAGAGAGCGACACACAGAGACACACACACAGAGAGAGACAGACAGACAGACAGAGACAGAGACAGAAGGTTTTTCTTTGCTTTGTTTTGTTTTTAACCACTATTGTAAAGATAGGCTGCTTTCTTATATTGGCTTTGCCATAGATGCAGCAGGTATAATGGAAAGGGCACATACAATGTTTCTATTTCTACCACTTGTTTTGCTTAATCATCTTCCTATGTAGGGATGTAAACAGTTTGCCCTTATTAAATAACATTGTTTTCTTTTTTCCCTTTCCTGTTTACCTTTATGCCTCTCTTAAGTCTTATATTTGAAAATCAAATTTTCCTTTGAGTTCCGGTGTTTTCATCAGGAAAGTCTAAAAGTACCCTATTTCACCAAATGTCTATCTCATACCCTCAAAGTTTATTCTCAGTTTTGCTGGGTAGTTGATCCTTGGTTGTTGTTGTTGTTGTTGTTTAAAGCAATTAGGGTTAAGTAACTTGCCCAAGGTTACACGGCCAGTTATTTTGGGTGGGTGTTAAGTATCTGAGGCCATTGCTGATCCCGGGTCCTCCTGACTCCAGGGCCAGTGTTCTTACTCACTGTGCCACCTAGCTGCCCCTGATCCTTGGTTGTTATCCAAGCTTCTTTGCCTTATGGAATATCAGATTCCAAGCCCTCTGATATTTTAATGTGGAAGCTGCAAGGTCTTGCATAATCCTGACGGTGGTCCCATGATGTTTGAATTGTTTCTTCCTGGCTGCTTGCAGTATCTTCTCCTTTATCTAATAATTCTGGAATTTGATTATAATATTCCTTGGTGTTTGCAATTTTGGATCTCTTTCAGGAGGTGATTGGTAGATGCTATTGATGACTATTTTACCCTCTGATTCTAGGACCTCAGGGCAGTTTTCTTGATGATTTCTTGAAAGATGCTGTCCAGGCTCTTTTTTTGGTCATGACTTTCAGATAGACCAATAATTCTTAAATTATCTCTCCTGGATCTATTTTCCAGGTCAATTATTTTTCAAATGAGGTATTTTACATTTTCTTCCATTTTTTTCATTCTTTTGACTTTGACTGATTCTTGATGTCTCATAGACTTATTAGCTTCCACTTGCCAACTTTTAATTTTTAACCAATTGTTTTCTTCAGTTAGCTTTTGTATTTTCTTTTCCATTTGGGTAATTCTACTTTTTAAGGAGTTGTTTTCTTCAGTGTACTTTTTTTTTTTCCATTTTCTCAATTGTGTTTTTAAAGGAATTGTTCAAATTTTCTTCTACCTCTCTCATTTTACTTGTAAAATCCTTCTTGAGATCTTTGAAGAAGACTTTTTGGGATTGGAACCAGTTCATATTCCCCTTTGAGTTTTTGGATGTGGGTATATTGACAATATTGTCCTCCCTGAATTTGTGTTTTTATATTCCCTCTCACCAAGATACTTCCGTGGGGTCATTGTTTTTCTTAGTTGTTTTTTTGCTGATGTTGGTTTCCTTTTTTCTGTCTTTTAAATTAGATCTCTGCTTTTGGGGGCCAGGGGGAACTGTCCCAGACTTCTTGTGCTGGGGACTAGGGGCCTGTTTACTGGTTTTGTGTGCTGGGGCCTCAGGTGCTGGAAGCTGGAAATTGTAGTGGTCTAGTAGTTTACCTGGTGCTGAGCTGGAGCTGGTGGTCGTATCTAGTGTGTGTCTGGTCTTGGCACTTGCCTGCTCCTCCATCATGGGTGTCTGAAGCTTCTGCTGCTCCACGGAGGTGAGGCTTGCCACTGGCTTGATGGGAGCCCTCTGTCCTATAGTGGTCCCCTCCAGGCACAAGAAGAGGGATCTTACCCCGTTATTCCCCCTAGCCTCCCAAAGTAAAAGACTGCTCTACCCCATCTTTCTGCTTTCTGCAATATTCCAGGATTTTTCCTGGGGCAATATTATCTGCATTTTTCAAGGTCTATAAGGAGGTTGAGAGCCACTTACTGCTTACTCTGCCATCTTGACTCCCAGAAGTTGAATTGTTCTGCTTAATAAGTGGAGTTAATGCTATTTCCTTTTTTTTTTGCAATAATATATTGAGTATCTGTATTGAAAAAATATTTTCTCTTCTCTTCTAAATGAATTATAATATACCCTTGTTAATAGGTAAATTGTCACAATATTTTGACTGTGATTCTTAATTTCTCTCATTAAGTACCATAGGGATACTAAGAGTACCTGAAAAGCACATAAAATTACAAAAATTTATTACAGATAGTGTCCTGTGCCAGATTTCTAAGAGATTTGCTGTAAAATATCAGCATGCATTGACTTGAATTTAACTTCCTCTTCTTACTGTCTGCCTGATGTACTCAAGTACAGTGTGGATTAATCCAAATATCAATAAGTTATATTGTGAGAATGACAATTAATACTTCAAATATTTATCATTGTGTTGGTATGTTTTCTTTTTCACTGACACTAATTGCAACTCTACTTCTCAACAGACTGTCTTGGAAGTTTCTATGGTTGAAAAATTCATCATTTTTGTTTATGTTATGGACCCTTTTGACAGTCTGGTGAAACCTTTGAACCCTTTCAAGAACAATGTTTTTAAATGTATAAGATAAAATACAAAGGATTATCAGTTTTATTGGAACACAAGGAAATCAGTTAAATTGAATAACAGTAATCTCAATATATATTTTTAAAAAGTATACAGACTACAAATTTAAGACCTTTGTCCAGACTACAAATTAAAGACCAATCTGGTTGGCTCATCCAAACCAAGCTAGGTCTAAACCAATTTGCCACAGATGACATGTATTTTCTATCTTTGAGTTCATAATTAAAGCTTTTCTATCCTGGTCAGAAATATCAGTTTCTGGGGCGGCCACATGATGCAGTGAGTAAGAGTGAAGGCCCGGGATTGGTTCCAGCCTCAGACACTTAGCACCCACACAAAATAACTGGCCGTGTAATCTTGAGCAAGTTACTTAACCCCAATTGCTTTAAAGAAAGAAAGAAAGAAAGAAATATCAGTTTCCATTGTCCTGGTTACATTTCAGAAAGCCAGGATCATCTCTACAACACAGTGAAGCAAAAGACAATTGAAATTAAAACTTGGATACTTTTGTTGTTTTAACCTTATTGGGTCCCTTATGATTTCTCTTTAATGTTTACCTTTTCCTTCATCTTTTAAGTCTTGTATTTGAAAGTCAAATTTTCTATTATGCTTTGGTCTTTTCTTCTTGAACATTTGAAGTCTTCTATTTCATTAAATATCCATTTTTCCCTTGAAGGATTACATTCTGTTTTGCTGAGTAGGTTGTTTTTGGTTGTAATCCTAGTTTCTTTGCCTTTCAAACGCTCTATTATTTTAATGTGGTAGCTGCTAAATCTTATGTGGCTCGACAATATTTAAATAGTTTTCTTCTGGCTGCTTGAAATACTTTCTCCTTGACCTGGCAACAGTGGAATTTGGCTATGTTCCCAGAAGTTTTGATTTTAGGATCTCTTTCATATGGTGATAGCTTGATTCTTTCAATGTGTATTTTACCCTTTGGTTTGAGGATATCAGGGCAGTTTTCCTTGATAATTTCTTGAAATGTGGTTTTCAAAGTGTTCTTTGATCATGGCTTTTAAGAAGCCCAGTAATTCTCAAGTTATATCTCTCTCTTTCTCTCTCTTTTTTTTTTGTGCTTTTTGCAGGGCAATTGTGGTTGACTTGCCCAAGATCACATGGCTAGTTTTTGTGTTAAGTGTCTGAGAATGGATTTGAACTCAGGTCCTCCAGATTCCAGGGCCAGTGCTCTATTCACTGGGCCACCTAGCCTCCCCAAGTTATCTCTTTTCAATCTATTTTCCAGGTTAGTTGTTTTCCTCATGAGGTATTTCACATTTTCTTCTATTTTTTTTTCATTCTTTGATTTTGTTTTATTATTTTGTGATGCCTTGTTCACTTCTGTTTGCTTAATCATAAGTTTGTAAAATAATTATTATTGTTATTTTAATGAGCTTTTGTACTTTTTTTTTCTATTTTGACCATGCTATTTTAAGGTGTTATTTTCTTTATTATTTTTTGGTTCCTCTTTTACTAAGTTGTTAATTATCTTTTTGTAATTTTCTTCCTTTGCTCTTTATTTTTTCCTCTACCACTCTTATTTCATTTTCAAAACAATTTTTAGCTCTTCTAGGATTTTTTGTTGGACTTCTGTCCTGTGTAAATTTTTATTTGAAGCTTTGCTAGTAGGTCTTTTAATAAAATCATTGTTTTCTGGGATTGTGTCTTGATCTTCCCTGTCTCCTTTATAGATTTTGTAATTAAGTTCTTTTGTTGTTGTTCTTTGCTCATTTTCTAGCCTATTTCTTCACTTTGAACTTTATGTTTAAGTTGGCCTCTATTACAGGGGTTGGGTGGCACTGTACCCCAAGCTTCAGAATTTTTTTTTCACTGCTGTTTTCAGTGCTAGTTCTGGGGTTTGGGAAATTTTTGGTACTTCTAAGGTGGTGTGTTCTGAGGAGAGGTGTGGTTTCTGGCTTTAGGTCTACACTCTGGTCCTTACCTAAGAAGGGCCCCTGCTCCCTTGGCACTGGAAGCAATATTGCCCTCAGGTATCTTTTTCCCTCCTGACCAAAAATGTTCCTCTCTCTTTGAACTCTGACCAGGAAGTAGGTCTAGAGAATGGAGTTACTTAGCAGCATCTGGTTTGTTCCCAGTGCTGGCACAATGGGCCTTACTAATCATTTCCTCACTCTTAGTCTGATCCCCTTACTGTCTCAAGCTGGAGATCTCCCAAAGTTGCTGCTGATTGTATGGCCACCACGGGTATTTCCTCCACATGGACTCTTGGCCAGTCCTCACCCTTGTTTTAGGGGCTTCTACTTCAGAACTTCTAGGTTGTTTTGGGTAGAAGCATGTTTTACCCAACCTTTTCTTGGCTCTGCTGCTCCAGGATTTGATTTGAGGCATTGTTTTTAAGTTGTTTGGAGGGGAATGTTTATAGAGGTTGGTAGTGCTTCCTCTACTCTGTCATATTGGCTCCACTTCAGCTTTTGTTGTTTTATGTTAAATGTGGAATCTAATTAAGGAAAAAAAAAAAGAATTGTATAGAATTTCTGCTTTTAAATCACATTGATTACCTGATATCTTGATGACAATATGTAGGTCTCCTCCTATGTGATTTCTATTTTCTGGATTGTGGAACAACTATTTCTTGCTATTTAATATCCATAGATTCAGTTCAATTAAATTTAAAAAGTATTTATTAAGAATTTGCTATGTGTAATGCACCCTACTAGATGCTGGGAATACCAAGGTGAAAAATGATGTAGTCTCTACCTGTAGTGACTTTATAATAAGTCTAATAGGTATATGGCATATGTCAACCAAAGTTCAGGGGACTCCTTAGTATGCCTTAACACATATATGCAAAATAGTGGGAGAAGTGTGAAGAGCTCTAAGAAAATTTAAAGAGGTGTGCATGTGTGTGCATGTGTGTGTGTGTGTGTGTGTGTGTGTGTGTGTGTGTGCGCATGATATTCAGGGACTGGGAAAGTATTGAAGAAAACTATGGTACCTGAATTGAGGTTTTAATGAAGATAACTTTTTAATGTCAAATTTTATACACGAAATAAGTTAGTTTCCCATATACATCATCAATTTTAGAACTAGAAGGGAGCCTACACCATTGAATCAAACTCTCTCACTTTACAGATGAGCAGACTGAAGTCCATAGTGATCCATAGACTTGCTCAAGGTCACACAAGCAGCAAATGGAAGGCCTAGGGTTTGAACTAAGCCACTCTGAATCCAACTTTCACATATATATTTTTTTCCTGTGGTACTGTATGTCACTGGTTAACTTGAAGGTAGTGATTTCTATAATGTAGCAAGGTGGAGAATAGAACTTGTAAAAGACTGTGAAATTTATTTTTAACTACCTAAAGTAAGTGTACCACTTCTACTTTGCATATCATTGATGTACAGAATTATTTTTGTAAATAAATTATTAAAAAATTATTCAAATTCAGGTTCATCAGAATATCTAAATGAATGTCATAAATATGGAATCATATTTCAGGAGTGCTATTTAGGACGACAGTAACACATTGATTTAACTCTGTAATTGAATATGTTGGATGAATTGAACCAGTTTGACCTTTGTGGCTCATCTTGAAGGAAAGATGGATACATATGCATTCTTGAAAACAAACATTCACATGCCTGAGGATTCCACATCAAACTAAGCAAGTGTTAATCTCAACTGCAGAGGCCTTGTGGGATTCTTTGTATTGAAATATACCTGTCAATGGAACAAGTGGCATACCAGGCATATTAATTCAGCTATATTGCTAAACTCTATAACAGCCTCCTCTGTGTTGTTATTTAAATTCCTTTGCCATTTGCCTTGAACATCTGTTCAATAATTTAGTCTTAATTGAAATGGTATAGAGAGCTGAGTTTTTCAGTCTGCTAATTGATTACCATGTATTTTTTTTTTGAGACCACACAGTTTACCAATGCTTTCAACAATCTAAAATATAATACCTTAAAATAGACTATTCTCCCTTTGGGTATTAACAAAGCATTGTTACAAAACTCTATCTCTATTTTTTTATTAAAAAATGTTTATTTATTTTTAACATTCATTTTAAAAAATGACCAGTTCCAAACTCTCCCTCCATCCAGATCCTTCTCTATGCACCAAGAAGACAAGCAATAGAATATCAATTATACATGTGAAAGCTTATTTTCATATTAGCCAGAAAACTAATCTCTTCAATACCAACATTCTCTCATTACTTTGTTATATAGATTAAGATCATGAAATGTTATAGTTCTAGAAGGATCAAAATTTTAAGGAATTCAAAGGGTATGCTCTAGCATTTTACCAAAAATGACTCGTTTACAAGAGTAAGCATAAAATGCATTTTTGAATATATATATGTATATGTTTTATCTATATATCTGTATATACACACATATACATACATATATGATGTACACATTCACATGCATAAATACACACATATGCATGAACTCATCATATAAGAATGAAAAACCATGGATAAACAGTTCAAATACTATATTAATACCTTGGAGATATTTTAAAAATCAGAGGATGCCCTTGCCCTTTAGGTAGTTGGATGAATATTTCTTAGAATATTTGGAGAAAAAGTTGGGCAAGATGGAAAGAATAAAAAGATTATTCAAATATTATAATAGAAATACCTATACTGATAAAATCCTGGATCTGTCAAAGGGTATGTCAGATTTAGCACATCTCAAATCATGGCAACTTAAATAGTGGAATATTTAATTGATTTGTTTTATTCAGTCACTTAAATTTCTACTCTTTCTGATACCATATAATTATCTAGATTTCTTCAACATAGTATGCATTTATATAAAATATATATTATTCCTAAAAATATTGTTGCTAAGAAATGACATTGTATGTCACACACTCCTTTTAATAGATGTCATATAAACATCTACCAACTTGCTTAAAGATATTCATGTTGAATCTGATTTCCTAATATAGAAATCCAAATTCAACTTCCGCTCTTCTCATAAGGATACAGTATTTAGTTTATTGATAAGATTATAGGATAATGATAATAGTAACAATAATATTTACATACTGCTTTAAGGTTTGCAGAATGTTTTGGATGTGTTTTATGATTTGATTTCCATAATAACTTGACAAGGTAGGTGCTATTATTATCTTCCTCTTACTAATGAGGAAACTAATACTGAGAAAAGTTAAATGCCTTGTCCAGGGTCACATAAGTGTCTGAAACAGCATTCAATCTCAATTCTTCCATCTACAGTGGTTCCCTACATTATTCTTCACACCCTTTCCAATACTGCTGCCAGCACCACCACCATCAGCACCACCACTAACAAAATATGCTGTGGATGCCTATGCTAATTTAATACAATACTCATTAAATTCTTCAGTTATTTACTACTTAAAGAAAATTTTGGCATGAACTCCTAAATAGGACCCACAGTTAATCCAACCCCCATTGTACACATAAACAAACTGAGGCTTAGCAAGGTTATATTGCTTGCCCAGCATCTTATTTTTGTAACAAGTGGCAAGTCTGGGATTGAAATCAACATATTCTGACTCTAAATTCCCAAAGTACTTTTTTTGCTACCACACTTTCTCAATATTTCTACGAGGTGTTATTATTCCATCCTTAAGTATTTCCTGAAATTTCATGACAGATGACTCCTGCTCCCTTTTCTCTCGTCTAGTGTGCTCACACACACACAAACACACACCCACACACATACACACACACACACATACACACACACACACACACACACACACACACACACACACACAAAGAATGTGAAAGAGCAACAAAGAAATTCCCAAACCAGAAGTGAAGCATAGAATGCATGTTCCATTTGCCTCAGTCTTTCAGGAAATAATACTGAAGATACTCTTCAGGATCTTCAGAAGAGATAAAGGTGAGTTAACTAGAAGCCTCTAATTGAAATTGTGATGAAAGATTTCTGTTGAAATGGTATATAATTCATTTGTATATGCTGATAGTTTTTCTTTTCTTTTTTTTTTCAGTTCATAGGATCTAAGAGTCTTGAGAATAAAGATGACATTTGGTGTCATAATACTCTTCCTAACTGGAGTAATTGTTATGGCCAGTACATTAACCATGTCAAGAAGGTAAAATCATTATCAGTAACCATAAATATCATGATCAGAGGAAAAATATTAACTTGTAGTGTCAATCAGTTGAGCAAAACTATATAATTTTCAAACTTAAATCATCTCTTGACTGCTAGAGGACAGTTGTGCAGTTAGCTCTAAATAAATATATACATACATTTATACACACAGATGGTGTTCATATATCTGTTTCATTGTACATACACACTGTGTATATGAAACCCATCTGTATATATGCAAACACATACATATATGTATACATGTATGTGTACATATTTGCTCATATGTATTTTGTGCATATGTATGTGCATGTTTATTATATGTGTGCATGGAAGTGGAAGAAGTATAGCTCTAAGATTTTCATAATGTTGAAAACTTTGTGTATGTAATCTCCCTTTACTGATGCAAATAGGTAGCTTGACTATAGTTTATAGTCTTAGAAAATTCCCTGGAGCATCAAGAGTTTCAATGACTTTCCCATAAGCACATAGTCAGTAAGTGTTAGGATTTGAATTTAGATATTTGTCATGCCTCCAAAGCCTTGTCCTCTGTCTACTATTCCATGTTGCTCCTCAAGTAGTAGACAACTGCCAAATAATTAAAATTCAGATTTTAAGATTAACCTTTGTGTTTTACTATGATTTAATATGACTTCTGATAAAATAATAAAATTTAAATTTAGGCCCAAACTAGGAAGATCAAAAACTATTTTTTTCTTATTCTTATTTGCATTTTCTGGAAAGACAGAAGGACTGTCAACATCATGCACCAAGAAGCATGTTTCTGAGTGCAGCTGTCTTTTGTATGTCAAAGTTTGCCTTCTGCATAGCATCCAACATCACTATTAGGTAAAGAGGACATAAGAGAGTGATCAAGGGTTTTTGCTTTTAGAACAACGACAAAAAAAGAATCCCCCCCAGAAGCCCAGCCCAGTTAAGATGTGATAGAATACGTCAGCTAAATCCTCTTTCATTTTCTGCTGCAGTGATGGACCCAGGCAGACTACATTAGAGAAAGAATTAAGGAACTCAAGACAAACAAGTTCCCTAGGGATAGATAGTGTGTTGATGGATAATGAAAAGTTAATTATACAAATAAAAAATAATTATTTCTTTTAGTGCTGTTCTTTGATCCCATAGCAAGGAAACAAATATTTACATTCTGTTCTATTTCTACAGATTATTGAAGCTATTCAAGAAGAACTTTGGTTGTTGGACTGGTCTTGATCAATGTGAAAAACCTGTTTGTTAGCAGAATTGACTAAGCTCACCTACAGTAAACTCCATGTACTATCTGAAAAACACAGATAGAAATCACTTGAACTGAAGACAACTTACCTGAAATGCATGGTTCTATCAGAATTCAAGAGAACATAATGTTTTAAGGCACACTAAATTAATATACTTACTTCCATGTAAGAGTAGGTAGAAGGTAAAACTCTTGTAGTAGTCTTCTAGAATAAATATTAATATGTACTTGGTATGAAATTTCACCTTCCACATGGAATTTTAGTTATTTTTTCTAAAATCAAAACAATATTTTGTATCAGTATTTCCTCATATTTTAGTGTCAGACATACTTATTATCTTCTAATGATCTATTTTATTCTCATTTTTATAATGGAATAACTGCAAATTAGAAGAACTTTCTATATCATTCTAAAATGGTTATTATTAAAATTTTAATTAAAAATGTGGTCAGGTCTGTAATAATTGCTCATGAATTCTTAGCTTTGTCCTCACTCTTGATTATGTTTATAGCAAATATAATTTTAAATGTACCTATAACACAAAAAATTCCCTTTATTATTCTAGATGAGGTTCCTTTGTACTTAATCTTATTTATTGATTACCCCCTGCATTGGGAAATTTTTTGTCTTTATTTTTAATATTACTGGTCTTCTTCCCAACTATGCACAGAGATTTCTCCTGTGTTCACAGTATAGGACTTGTTTGATATTGCTTATGAAGAATCTGGGGCTTCATAAAATGGCTCTAATTTTAAATTGAAAGATTACCAATGGTAGTGTAAAGATTTGTGTGACATATAAAATGTTGTATCCTGTGATATGGTCTTGAGTCACTGAGTGATTTCAAGTGTGGCATACCACAAACTGTCATCCTTACCCCATTCAAAAATTGTATAGAAAGAATACATTCCAAAGGAGATTACATCTTTTATTTGATTTTCTAACTTTGGCACTTAAGATCTTATAACATTTTGATTTTTTTTAATAAACTATGATTTTCTTCCCTTTGATTGGTATTCTGTGAATACCAATAGAGTGAAATGTTTAGCAATGGAGGCGATTTTCTTTGCTTCTGAACCACATAAATCTTACAGATGAGAAATTACATAATAGATGACTACAATCACCAGTTACAGCAGAAATGTTTTGATGCTAGCATGGTATGTGGTATATAGTAAGTGCTACATAAATCCATATTGACTGACTTACTTTTAAGTGAGCACTAAGAGCCCAATGCTGAGCATAGCACATGGCAATTCAATGTTTATTGAACTGATATGGAATTGATATGTTTAATAAATTTTAAGGCCTTGTTCTCACAGTACAGAGGTCATGACATATAAGAAGGCATTGAAGGAACTGAGGTGGGTTAGCCTGGAAAGGTAAAGACATAGAAGCATCATGCTAGCTATCTTAAAATTAGTGAAGGCTTGTCACCTGGAAAAGAGTTGAAGTTATTCTGCTTGACTTCTCAGAGAGAAGAACAAGGAGCATTGGCTTGATATAAGGAATTAGAGCTATCTAAAAGTGGAGTGAGTTCCCTAAAAATTACTGAAATATTCAAGAAAAGACTATACGAACACCCGTTGAATGTTATAGAAGGCATTTTTGTTCAGGCACAGCTTAACTAGAATCTGTTTTTTTTGAGGTCCTTTCCATCTCCAGATTCTCTAATTTTTAGATGCAGGTAAGTTGTAGATTATATAAATGACGACTTTTTTTTTTGTTATGGCATGTAGAAAATTGTGGCTTCCCAAATCTCTCTACTTTTTCCTATTTGCAATGGCCTACCATACCTGTCTGATTCAATAAAATGTCCAAATGAGGTAATATAATCTTTATATGAAATCCTTGGCAATTGAGCGAACAATATACAACTATCTCACAACATGTGCTGCTTTAAGACTTGTAATAGAGAGAGTGGAACTCATGTATGGAAAACTGTTTCTTTTAAAACTCTAATAGAGACTGCTCTTAAAAAGAAATAGGCTGGGAATCCTTTGTATCACCTTTTTCTGATTGTTGTGCACTCTGTAAGTACTAGAACTCAAAATGTGCTGGCATTTTTGTGATATGTTTAACAGGAGGAAAGTTTTTTAAACCATTTAAAAATTATTATTATTCAGGATATCCTAGACCATGGAGATAGTTGAAGTTGCTTTATTTTTTGGTACATAGTTTCTGCTTTGTACAGGTTTGAGAGGTTGTAGAGATGAGAGAAAATGTTTAGTCTTCCATTTTGTTGCTGTTGACATGACGTAGAAAGAGAAAGCCTTTTTGACAAATTTCCTATTCTAATCTCTCTCTCTCTCTCTCTCTCTCTCTCTCAGCTATATATAATGTAGATACATACATGTTTTGAGTTATCGTTACCCACACTCTAAAGTGCCATTACTCTCACAAAGGTGTAGATGCCTAATCACCTGGTGAACTGACTTGTTTTTTTTTCCAACTGCCCTCATACTAGAAGGTATAGTTCCTAAAGAAGGACCAATATTATGTAACTACACTCAAACTCTCCCAGAGTCACAAAAACAACCATTCCTCCTATGTACAACTTTTGCTCTTAAACTGCAACTAGTATATTTCCATTTATACTTGCAATCATAACACATTTAGCTCCTGACCGCAACTATTTACTTAATAGGGCAAAAGATATAATATCAGAGGTATACAGGCAAAAGAAATAATATCACATTGGGGTTGGGGTGGGGGTGGAGGGAGCATATATTTACATAAACTTGGCAGAAAACACACAGCTGAGGAAATTCCATGTACTTGGGGCTAACTCATAAAACTTTGGTAGGGCTATTATTATCCTCTTTTTAGACATAAGGAAACAGGCAAACAGGAGGTAAATGCCTTGAACTAGTGTCTGAGGCTGGATTTGAACTCAGGTATTCCTGATGTTAGGTCTTCTTTAATGTCATTGGTACATTTGCAATACCACATGAAGTCACTTCTCTGCTGAATTCCTCCCTTCTGATCTTCATTGTTCTCCTCCTAGACGTATCATCTTCTCTTGTGCTGATAAACTGTTTCATTAATTAATTGCCCTTAAAAGGATACCGAGAAAATGTTGCCTCTTCTTTTTGATAGCAGTTCCCTTTAAGCTTGTCCACTTGTCTCTTTGGGAGATATATATGCATATGTGTATACATGTGTGTATGCACATGTGTATACGCATATATATGTCTATGCATACACATACATATACACACATGTATTTGTGTTTTTACACATACGTATGCATGTATGTATAGAACCAAGGAAAAAACTTCAGATAGTAATTCACTCAACAGGATTATGAACAGTCAAATTACACCTCAATACCCCTGCTTACAGGAACAAAGTTGTAAAACCTTTCCTCTTTTTACTTTTCTCTCTCAGACCCTAAAAATGGGAGCAGAAATCATTGAGAACTTTTGAGAGGCTCCATTTCAAATTATGTATCTATCTCTGAATGACCATGAGCTTTTTTTCTTTTATCTCTTCACCTAGATAGGCATCTCACGGCTGAAATTGATGAAGTCGCTGTCTGGTCTGGCTTCATTCAGAATGATAGATCCCTTTTTATGTATGCCCCCTGCTGAAATTCTCCTCTCTTTCCTGAGCTTGACTAATCTAGCCAGGTTTCTTCAACTTCTTCACTAAGCTTTCAATGGCTTATATCAAGGTCTTTTATAATGAATGAATGTGTATGAGGAAAAGCATCAATTTTTTTTTTTTTGCTATGAAATTCACAGTTCTTTTCATTATTTCATCTCTAGACACTTAAATGTTTTTTTTAATTGTGTTAGTTTTACAGTTATATATCTTAGAGCAATTAAATATAAAGCAGCTAAAGGGTCAATACTCTTAGTGAATCCCCCTCCCCACAATTTCAAAGCAATCCTCTTCCATAGGCTGTCTTTAAAAACAAATTTTCTTCATATTTATATTTATTAATTTTTAATGAACACATTTTTTTTTCCTTATCCTTTGAACCATTAGACAGGTCACATGCAAAAGAGGCATCTTACATCCTATGCAAAGTGATTTAAGCCTTTATATTTAAGCCATAGTTAATTTTCTGCACCAAATCTCTCATTTTCCATTTGAAAACTATTTATTTTAAAGTTTTTAAAAATTATACCAAAGTAAATTTTCTACTTCCAGGCATAAAACTATTCACTTGTGCATTGGGCAATATTTTGCATCCTGACCTTAAATAATTTATTTATTTTTCTTTAGAAGAAATAATTTTCTTGCCATGTGGAGCACCAAACAGCTTCATATAAAATGGCTGGTATCTAAAAGGGGCAGAAAAACATGCAATAGTAAATTAAACAATAAAAGCATTTATAGTTTATATTACAGGTAAACTCACAGTAATCCTATTATTTGATGTTGTTTTGTTAACAATATTTTGCTGACAATACTATTTTGTGTATAATCCTGTATAGATCTTTAATTCTAAGGTTTATTACCCTTTTGTATAATTTCCTTTTAAATTTCACCCTTATGTATTCATTGTAAATTGGACTGAAATATTAGAACAAATAGACTTTCGACATCCCCACATACATCATGTTGTAAAAGTGATGGAAATATTGAATTTTCTTGCTTATAGAAAATACACAATTTTGTGCTTTTGTAGTTTGAAATAAATTCTCTTTGACTAAAACTAATACTGTATAATAAATTTACAGTACTTTGCTTCTGTTGGACCACACTGTTTATATGAGGGAATAGAATGCTCTGAAACGTACCCTAATTCAACATCCTCAATTAAGAGAGAAGAAAACAGATTTTGAGGGATGATGTTAGAGAGAAATAATTAACCATTTACAAAGTGAGTTACTTATTCCTGACTCCAGTCAGTGTTCTTTAGAATCCTTTGATGCTGTTTTTCATTGTTTATTCTTTCATGTAATTCCACATAATTTCTATAGCAAGACAAAAAGGGACAAGTTTTATTACCCCCCCCCAATTTTATACATGACAAAACTGACATGCAAGATATTTAAGTCCTATAGAATTCCAGATTTTCAGAGTTGGGAAGGATCTCAGGAACTATCCAGTTGAACTCTTACAGGAAAGGAATTCCCACCATAACATACCTAACTAGTTATCAGGCAGCTTTTGCTTGAAGATTTCCAAGGAGGGTCCACCACTTCTTGAGGCAGCCCATATCAATTTTGTTCAACTTTAATTGTTAGAACCTTTTCCTCTATTAGCAAGCCTAAATTTACTCCTCTACAACTTCTTGGCTCTGCCTCAGTGGGGCAAAGGGAAGAAATATAATCCCCTTTTCACATAACAGCAATTTAAATATTTGAAAATAGCTTTCATGTTCTTCCCAAACCTTCTTTTCTCCAAATATATGTAGCAAATCATTTCAACTAGTTCTTATACAAAATAGACTGAAGGTTACTTACCATCCTCTTGGCCCCTCTCTAGATTTTCTATAGTTTATCAATTTCCTTTTTAAACTGAGTCTTGGTCTTTTTATTATCAGGTTTAGGAATATAATCAAGGTCTTTTGACTTCTGCTTCAAGACTTTCTCCTGCATCTGGGGATTATGGGGAGTGCCTGCACAAGAAAACATATTGTTTGGATTATATTTAATTCGAATATGACATAATTATAATTTGACATGGATGAGTGAAGAATAACGAGAGTAGAAAGCATTTACAATTCCTTACAGAAAGCAGTAAGTGAATAAACTTTCCATCGTGGAATTTGTAGAGTGAAGGTTTTCTTCTGTGGCATAGGTAAAAATGATCAATAGACAGCCTTTTACTATTTTTGGAAGTGACATTAAAGGCCTATAATTCAGCTTCCCCCCCTTCTAGTAGATGATTCTAGTTCATGACAGTTTTCTCCTTTGAGCCACGGATGATGTAAGAGCACACAGATGAGGTAGACAAGGCATAAAAAAGAAAATATTTCCAAACAGGTTCCAACAATTCCTGGAGTATAAAGGAAGAAGACATTCATGAGTGTTGTGTAACATTCTATTCTTTATCTTCATTCTTGGATACTATTAAAATGACAAGCAGCACCACACTTACAGTAGTGCACACACACCCTGTTTTCAAACAATTATAAACCAATTAACTCAGTAATGATATGGGCAGCATCACTATTTGTCTTTAAGTCTCTCCTAGTCACAATTCCATCTGTTAGATAGTAATAAGAGACAAATATAATAAACTTCAAGAAATAAGACATTCATTAGTATATTATAGCTTATGATTTATTAAATGCAAATGCTTTTAGCTCTTTGAAAGGTGACTTAAAATATAGGCTTTTCAAAGTAATTTTCAGTATGTAGATTTAGCTTTGTTAAGTTTTATGCCTAAATCAAATATATTACAAAAGTACATTTTATGATTTTTGTGGAGAAATCACTGAATTCATGTAATGTATTTGCAAAATATAACATATGGTATTAACTATTTATATAGTATTATAAATTATAAATAAATAACTACCCAGTTAGTTAAAAATCCAGCCTATCCTCCTCTCCAAAATCTGAATCCATAAGTAGTCACTCAAGGAACAAGTCAAACACATAGAAACATATAAGATAGAAATACTTCAGTGGATATTGGCATCTCATTGAAGTGGATATTCCTTCCAACAGATCATTTACCTACCCAACCTATATGACTCTTGTGTATGTCTTCACCCAAACCTTTAACAGATTTCATGCAACAGATATTAATCTTTAATAGATAACAAGCAACATTCTGAGGATGTGGAAAGGAAAGCACTTTGCTCATATTTTTTTGGCATTGTATAGAGCACATGGGCAATATGTTAATTCGTCCTTGTTCTAACTACATGACTGTCCCATCTTTGATGAACATATTTCCCTGTTTTATTCCTAGGTCAATGCTATTAATGAAAAGGTCAATAGTTTTGTTTATCAGTTACTATATCTTTGAAAAATGAAGAGGGAACAAGGCATAGTGTATATGGTACTGGATTTGGAGACAGGAAGACCTGGGTTAAATTCTTGACTCATACTTAATTATGTAATCCTAAGCATGATAGTTAACCTCTGTACCTCAGTTTCTTTATGCAAAATGAGTAGTTCATTGGTCTCTAAGGTCATTTCTACCTATAAATCTATCATCCTGTAGACCTTGTATTATTTCTACTTATATATGAGAGACACCTTGTTGGATGAGAATTTTAATTCAGCATTTAAATCCCCAAATCAAATGTGTGTGTGGTTCAGTAGTTAATAAACAGTAAGCATGGTGAGATCTTATACAATAACTTTACCTTTAAGTCAATTGTGTCATTGCAAATATGTAATCTCCTTTGCAGCATCCTTTGTGAAAGCTTGAATGTTTTCTTCTCAAATACCCATCAGGAATTCCAGCAAATTGTATATTGATTGTACTCACATAAAAGCCTTAAGTGTTGAGAAATTTAGCAACAAAAATGTTAAAATGAAGAAATGTTATGTAAGGAAAGGAACTTAAATATTCCAGGACTAGGGGCGACTAGGTGGCACAGTGAATAGAGCACTGGCCCTGGAGTCAGGAGGATTTGAGTTCAAATCCAGCCTCAGACACTTGACATACTTACTAACCATGTGACATTGGGCAAGTCACTTATCCCCAATTGCCCTCCAAAAAACAAACAAAACAAAACAACCAATTCCAGGATACTAACCATTTTGGCCTGGAACATGTTATTTCTTGGACCTCTTCCCCCATTTACTACTACTAGACTGCCTTCCTTGTTGGTATACTTTGATAGATAATAGGGTCATGGAGTTAAACTGACTCCAGCTCATTTATAGCCAAATCATATAGTTACCTATGATGTTGAGTATAGAGATGTTAGAACATCTTTTCCTCCCTCTGTTCTCTCTCCTTCAGAGCCCATAATTCCTGTGGTGACTAAATATGAGCACATTGTGCCCTGCCCCAAATATTACAATTGAAGTTCTTTCTTTGTAGAGAAACTATTGATAATATAGAAATCTTTTGCTCTTACATTAACATACCTTCCTTCCCAGGATAACCTTATCTGTTATCCATATGAAGGAGAGGCTGTCACAGAATGAAACTTCACCTACATTTTAGAAAGAAGGATGGCTGTTTGTTCTCATTTTCTGGACAGGATTACAAAGGACATCCTTAATTAAAAAAATACCCCTTTTGGGGAAAAACTCCTACATATAGAAAACTATAATTTAATTAGATATTGAATATATGCTTTTCTATGTCCCTTTTAAAAAGAAACTAGTGGGACGGCCAGGTAGCACAGCGAGTAAGAGCATTGGCTCCAGTGTTGAGAAGACCTGGAGATCGAATGCCGTGCTCAGACACTTAGCACCCACCCAAAAACACCTGGCCGTGTAACCTTGAGCAAGTTACTTAACCCCAATTGCTTAGGGGCGGCCAGGTGGCTCAGCGAGTAAGAGCACCGGCTCCAGTGTCGGGATGACCTGGATCAAATCTGGGCTCAGATACTCAGCACCACACCCAGAAAAAACTGGCTGTGTAACCTTCAGCAAATTACTTAACCCTGATTGCTTAAAAAAAAAAAAAGAAACTAGCTATCTTTTTCTTGACAGGATAGCCACAGAAGATGTAGTGAAGAAAAAAATAAATTATGCCAGTTAATGGTCAAGTGAGGATTTAAATCTATCTCTTGGGGTATGATTATTCCTTTAGTAGTGGAATGTGTTACATCATATGGCTGTAAAACCATATACATTCCACACATAACTTTGCCTATTAGTAATGATACCAGCTCTGGTTCAGACAAGTGAACTAGAAAGGTCTGCTTTTAATTTTTCTTAATTGAAAAATATTTTTCTAGTTAGTTGACTATTTTTGTCTGTGGAGTTTTTCTCTGGGTTTCATACCCTTCTTTTGTAAATATATAACAGTGCATGATATGGAAAATTATTGATAGGTTTCTTGAAATTGCTTAAATAGCAGAGTGGAATGGGTAGAACAATAGTATGAAATCTAGAAGATCCAAGAATCCCCAAATGTAAAGGCTTGGAAAGACATCATATATTATAATATTTAATATAACATAATATGAAACATAACATAAGCTAAAATAATCTAGTCCAACCTCTTTATATTCAGGAAAACTAAAACCCTGATAAGTGACATTATGCTTCCAGTGTAAGTTACATAACTGTGGGTTATAGATTTAACATTAACATGCACTTGACCAATTAGTGACAGTCATATATCCTCAATAAACCTACCGTCCATTAGGATGTTTTCATTTTCCCTACTTTCTAAGGATATCTTAGAAATTTAGCAGAATATCTTGTATGCAAATATTTTGAAATTATTCAGAAGAAAATGTCTATATGAATGTGAACTTCTCAAGTTTTCAGTGCATAGCTATGTGGGCAGTTCCTTTAGATCTTTTTCAACACTGAATGTGGTAGACATTGCATTTGGATATGTTTCATCAGAAAAATATTGAATTTCATGCAATGCACATGTGAACTGTTGCAAATCACACATTTAAATACTATATCAATGTTTATAAGTCAAAGGGGAACTACATTCTAAACAGTGATACTGTCATCATGTCTTCCAAATGAACACTGAAGCATATGCTTACAACCAAATGAGAATCATAAGGAGTTTTGTGTTTGGCTTGGTTTTAAAAGAGGCAGATAAAGGAACTCTGTTGTTATTTCCTTGTAGCGGATATTTGTTTTCTTGTGTGTAGATTTTTGCTCTGGAGAGAAGTAAAAGGAAGTGGGGATGGCTAAAGGGCAACAATGACAAATGTAGGAAATGTAAATTGAATTTTTTTTTTTGAAAACCATTTGCAAGATTGCCACAGCTCAAAGTGTAGTATTTATCGTAAGCTGCATTGCTGTGCTTTCTTAATTCATATGGCTATAAAATTCATTTGGATTGAAATACATTGAAAGACTAATTTTTGTGTGCTGATTTGGTTTGCTCTCTCTCAAAATCTTTGTTATAAGAGAAAACTTTATAGGACGGACATAGTAGGAAACAGGCATTGAAAAAAAAAAGATCAGTAACATGTAGTTTAAAATAAGAAAAAATAATTTATGAGTGCAGCTTCTGGGTTTTTGCTCACATTGGATCTTTTGCCCAAAATTTATTACCCTAAACTGACTCTTAAAACCCTACCCTTTAAAAAAAAAAACTCAAAGCAGAGGTACCATATCTTCCATGAAACCTTTCCTAATAATTCAAATGGAAAAATTCATCCCTTCAGTTTCTTTTAAACCATTCACATTTTTTTGGAGGGGGGAGGAGGGATGGTGGTAAAGATAACATGGTCTGAGTCAATGATCTCATCAATACAAGGAATTGTGGTGTGGAAGCTCCCCTCACTGATGTAGATTAATAATTTGTTTTACATTGTTAATTTCCTTTGCCCATTTATCTATTGGGGAATAGCTTTTTCTCTTATATATTTAAATGAGTTCCTTATGTACCTTGGATATGGATTCTTTATCAGAGAAACTTGTTGTAAACATTTTTTTTCCCAGTTAACTATTACCATTTAATGTATTTGTTTAAAAGCTTTTCTATTTTATATTATCAAAAATGCTCATTTTATCTTCTTTACTCCTCTCTATCCCTTGTTTGGTGACAAACTCTTTCATATTCATAATTGTGAAAAGAATCTTCTTACTTGCTCATCTAATTTTTTTATGATGTAACTTTTATATTTGTCATGTATCTTTGGAGCTTTTTGTGGTATATGGTGCAGGATACTGGTTTCATCCTAAATTCTCACAGGTTGCTTTTCTACTTTTCCTAGCAGATTTTGTCAAATAGTGAATCATCATCCTAAGGTCTGTGGGTAGTGGGTTTTCAACTTATAGAAGAATCTTCAATAGACTCATCTAATCTCTTGGGTCTTTAACACTCTAAGTAACTTGTTCAGTTAAAGTTGTCAGATCAGAGGTCAATAGTTTGAAAATAACAATGATAATAGCTACCATCTACATTTCAATGTAAGTTTTGCAAAATGCTTTACAAATAGCATCTCATTTTATCCTCATAACTATGGGAATAAGGTGCTATTATGCCCATGTTTAAGATGAAGGAATTGAGGCAGACGGAGGCTAACTGCCTTGCCAAGGGTCACATATCTAGTAAGTATCCAAGGCTATACTTAAATATAATAGCATTTCTCTGCTATTAAAGAGAAGGCAGAAGTCCTTACATGTACTGTGAAGACAAGAATAATTGTATTTTATTGATATTATTATCAGTGAGGAAATGATTTTGCTAAATGTCTCATCAGTACACTCCCCTATCCCCCAAACACAACCATTCCAATAATGAATACAGTGAAATGAACTTGGTGTTCCTTGAAATAAAAGCTTTTATAGACAGTAATATAAAGTTATTTCTTCTTTACACTCTATCTCCTTCTTTGATACCTTTTCCTATGCATCTATCTTTTGATGACTCTTATGCCTACTTTGCATTGTATTGATGCTAAACATTTTTCAAATCACCGCATGTCCTCTCTCAGAGTTTGTCTTTGCCTTTTAGGACTGTCCAGATTATACATTACAAGCTCCTTAAGTATGAGTAATGTTTTGGTTTAATTTGATCTATATGAATTTAGGGTAATAGGATATAATAGGTGGTATAATAAATAGCTTGTAAATATCTTTTGGATTATTTTTATTGATGGTAGCCCCCAAATTAAAAAGTGTTAGAGTCTTTGCTTGGATGATGCATTTATTTTGAACTTCTAAGTCCTCTGTGCAAGATCTAACTCTCCATATAAGTAAATAATGTAATACTAGATTTGTTGCAAATTATGGTAAAAAAAAGCTTAAGATCAGCATTTTGGCATGGGTAAAAAGCTATTCCTTAAAATTAACACTTACTATTGTTTGCTATTCTAATAGTAATCAATAAATTCTTCCTTCTTTCTTTTTTTTGTAGGCAGCAGTCTGCTGAAGACCTTGCCAGAGTACCAGCTAATTCCACAAGCAATATCTTGAATAGATTATTAGTCAGTTATGATCCCAGGATCAGACCAAATTTCAAAGGTTTGTCTTTATGAGGGTATCTTCATCCTTTGAACCTTAAGAATTAAATCCACTTATAAGTGTACTATAAGAATCTGTATAAAAGATTTCTCAATTGGAAGGATGGATGGAAAAAAAATACTTCCAGAATAATTTGGAGCTAGCAAGTCATGTGCTCATATCATCCCCTCCAATGTGTGTGTGTGTGTGTGTTTGTGTGTATTTCCCATAGTAAGTAGATATTTCTAAGATTTAGGAATAAAGTTTAATAAAATCCTAGTGTTGGAGAAATACAACTAACTTACAGGCTAACCACGTTAAAATAGACTTTTGAATTCACAGTTATATTTAAGAGACTATGATTTGTCCTGTGGCAAGCTGTCTTCATGAAAATAAACCATTCTAAAATGTGAGATAATTTTTAAATTGCCTTTAACCTTTTATGGGGAGTAGGGGGAGAAAAATACCAAAATGTTTTAAATAGAAAAGCTAAGCAGCCTGTATTAAATTTACATTTACCTAATTCCTTGAATGAAAAGATACTAATACAATTAAGATCTCACATTATTACTACACTATTTTTTAAAAATCTCTTAGCTTTTACTTTGAAATATATATTCAAAGCAACTGTTTTAGTATCTGCAAAATGATTTGCAATATTAAAATAATACACACATAACACACATACACACACACACTATTATCATTTTTCTACTGGGCCCATTTACAATTTATGCAAAAATTAACTGAGAATAAAACTGTTACCATGATTTATAAAGCAGACCAGTATTCGCCCTAGATGATGACTGTTCAATTAAAGTTCTGATGTGCAAACTCCTTTTTACAAACACAGCAAAACTCTAGGTGAAGAACTCCCTCTGTCAACAAAGATGAGAGTCCCTCTATGACTTAGATTTTAGTTGATAAATTTTGATCTAGAAGGGAATTTGTAGGTGATCAAAAGTTACCTGATAGACAAAGAAGTTTAAACACTTGCTAAAACACTAAGAATTATGTGTAATAATACTAAATATGACTCAAATCAGTACAAATTCCAAGTGCCAAATCAATGTAAAAAATAATAGCTCTGAATTTAGATTTGAGTGCAAAATGAAAAGGCTTTATTGAGGATGTGGAATTCCATATAGGTTGTTAGGAGTGGGTAGAATCTTAAAGTGGAGAGTTCTAGGGAAAGAATTTCAGGTGTGTGGGGGTAACATAGGGGTCATAGGAAGGATTCAAATCCAATTCTCCTCTGACTGAATGCAATACTTGTTTAATTACATTAGCCAGATTCTTGAAGTTAAATTTTTTAATTTAACAAAATTAGTCACAAACGTAATAAATAACATAGTTAGGGTTTGAGTAACTACAAGTCTGGTATGGTTAATTGCTATGATGTCTACACCTCGGTATGCATTTTTTTAAAAAATGAATTGTCTTTTTGTTTGCATAAAAATTACATGTTAGTAAATAAATCACAGGGGAAAACAAAAGCCCATTTCTCTTTTCTAGCTGGTTGGTCAAAAAAGTGCTACCTCTCTGATTAAAATGAAATGAGTTTCCTATATTCAAGACTTGTTCCTCTTCTAAGAAAATCCTATCCCCACACATTATGAGAACTAAAACCATACTTGTCATAAAATAAAATTAAAATCATGAGCAGATTGTGCAGACCTTATTCCTGATGATTTAGAAATGAAATATATGAAAAGGCTCCCCTGGAAAACACTAATAATCCAGGTTGTGCAGTTAAGGACAGGTATGAACATATATCAGATTAACATCATAAGGTTTTTTGTCCTTTACAGAGGAAAAACAGTCTGCAGCTGCTTCGAGTCAACTAAAGTTACAGAACTCTGTTGTAAAAATAGGGGGTTTTGTTCATTACTGGGGCCTATTCAGTTACTTTCAACATCAGCCATGGCCTGGGTTGTCACATGTCCACCATAACCCCATTCACCACCTGTTTTTCATCAGTGGGTGGTTATGTGGTTAAAAGTCCAACTGAACATTTTCCTTTTGCTCTGCTCCCCCCTGTAGCATTACCCCCTTCCCCAATCCACCAGAGGCCCACAATGCAAAGAGAAAGGGGTCTATAATAATATTGCAAAAGTCCTCCTTCTGTAAACATTCTTTTTTTTTTTCTTGAAAGTGAGGTGAGCAGCTATAGTGTGAATTTCATGTAAGTCTGATTTCCTTTAAAATAATTAGTCAAAATTAAAAAAAAATGTTTTATGTTCAGTATCAAATACAATGACATTGCCTCTTTCCCCTTTTGAAATAAGTTTCTTTATATGGTTAAAATGACTATATTGAAAATATTGGTAGAAACATACAAGTCATCAAGGTATATTTTGTTAATTTTTTAACGAAGAACATGAATACCATGACTTTTATAGGAGGAAATTTTTAAAACCACGTTGAAAAAAATTATCGATATCTAAATGTCTTTTTCTGTGTGTATACACATACGTACATAAACACACACACATGTATACACACATTTGTGAGTATATATACATGTGTATGTGAGTGTATATATATGTATATATATCCTTTTGGAGTAAATGATAACATCAGTAATTAATATTACTACATAGTGATAAATCCAGCCTATTTTCATTTCTAAAAGTTTTGTTGTAGGGCATGGTAGGAATGGGGTAGTCAACCTTTTTACATTTTTAAGCTTTGCAAAGAAATTTATACATATTGTCTCACCTGTTCTTCACAGTAGCATTTTGATGTAGGTCCTGCAGATTATTACCCCATTTTTCAAATGACGAAACTGAGGCAAAGAGATGTTGATGGCAAACCCATGGTCATTTAGCTAGCATGGGTTATAGGAAGGATTCATATTCAATTCTCCTCTGACTGAATGCAATACTTGTTGAATTACATTAGGCAGATTCTCAATATTTTCAGTATTAATTGCTAATAATGAAGAAAATATTTTGAGACTGCACTGTAGTGACTCTGTAAAACCATAGTGAAAATTAAGTGTATGTCACTTAGAAGAAAAGATCTTTCTGACCGTGTTACTTACACAAGCTCCTCTTCTTACCTTTGTATTTATAGGTATTCCAGTTGATGTGGTGGTCAATATTTTTATTAACAGCTTTGGCTCTATACAAGAAACAACAATGGTAAGAATAAAATTTGAATATTCATATCCAGATGAGTTTAAATATTTTCATGTGTAGTTTTCTGTAAAGCTGAGTGTTTTTTTTTTTCAATGAAAAGATCATGTGAGGTTGTAATTAAAATCAAGGTTAAATTCTTGTTTTGAGTAATTATGGGTTTGATATCTGTTGCTAAAGTAAAATATGCAAAGGCTTTCAGGGCCTTATGAATCATGTATGGAATAGAGAACTCCATTTTCCCCAGAGTCTAATTTACTTCCTAGCTGAAATATAACAATAATTCTACATGGTATTCGAATAGTTTGAAAGAGTTAACATCCCTGAATAGCTAACTGATTACGATCAGTGAAAAATTTATGCCCTGGGAACACTGAGGCTACAATTGTCATGATGTGGTTATATATATTTGCCAAAATCATAGTACAGAAACATAGGCTTTAGAGTCCTAGTAATGCATTTTAAACAAGGATATTATAGTATGTCATTTACATATTAGCAACAGGATAATGATGTGATTGGAATAATAAGTATTCTTACTAATAATTACAATGAGATGTTTAACAGGTATATAGTACACTCAATACAAGGACTTTGATGTATTTTATTGCTAACCTGATGATATCATTGCTTTACCAAGGAGAAAACAAACAAGAAGCCCAAAGTGAGTTAAGTAATGACAGGTGTTATTTTCATGCCCTGTATGTGAACATTTCTAGTGAATGATTTTAAAGGAGGCTTTGGACCCAAAATTCATACCACAAGGCAGACTAAGACAAAGATATTCCTAAACTGAACACCAGTGTATAATCTCTTTTAAAAGTTTCATAAATAGGATACACACTGCTGTTTAGTTTTGGAGTACCCTTTTGGTCACAAATCAGACACAGTCTGCCTGCCTTTACAGCCTAGCACACCAGTGGAAGTAGGAAGTGATGCCTTCTTAATTGTAAAGCTTGTTTGCTCAAACCCAGTGTAAAACTAGGGAAAATTTGGTGGGCCAGTGACCCTGGCTAAAGTACTTATGTTGGTCTTCTGGCCTCTATTGTTGGGTTTATCTTATATGACCATGCCATATTTTCTTTTCTCTCTCTCTCTCTTTTTTCGAGGGATGGGGAAGGGGGTAGGGTTGAGTCAGGGTAAACCTTTGATTTTATTTATATGGAAAATTCCTGGTATGTAAACTTCACCCACTCATATAGGTCAGCAAGATTCAGTAACATAGTCTTAACAAGATGCCTGGGGTGGGGAAGGGTTTGGAGGGCACTAAGATATTAAGTAGTTTGTCCTCAGTTAAATAGTTAGCATAGTAGAGTTGAAACTTTAACCCAGGACTTCCCCAAACTAAGTCAGATCCTCTGTCCATGATGTCTGTGATTACTGCTCACTAATAGATTAATCGTTAAAAAAAACAGTGATTTTGTTGTTTTGCTCAGAAATCTTCTATGACTTTCAGTTGCCAGTATGGTAAAAGGTGAAACTCCTTAATCTATTCTTTATTGTCTTCTACTGTCTGAGTGCAGAATTTCTACTTATTTTTGGTATTTCTTGCATGTAGATTCTTTTGTATCTTCAGATCTCAGGTTTGGTAATACCTCATCATAATTTGGTGGATAGGTCAGTATCTCAGTTGCCACTCAGATGAAGTTTTATTACATTACCTGGAGGAAAAAAATGTATTTAAAATAGAAAAACATAAAGTTACTTCCTGACAATTATTTAGGAATTCCATTGGTTGTTGTTTTTATATTTCAAACTTATTTCCTACAGATCCCCTATTTTGAAACAGATACAATTTGCTCATTATCCCCTAAATTATGCCATTTACCTGCCTACTGAGTGCCTTGCTAACAATGCTTCTCCCCCCCCACACCTGAAATTCTTTCCCTAGATTTCTCCACTTTAAGATTCTACCCACTCCTGACAACCTATATGTATTTCCGCCTTTTCATTTTGAACTTGAATCTAAATTCACAGCTATTATTTTTTACATTGATTTGGCTCTTGGAATTTGTACTGGTTTGAATCATATCTAGTAGTATTACATATAATTCTTACAGTGCTGCTTAACATTTCATATTTCATATATCGTTTCTCCAGATAGTTTATTTTTAATTTAATTAAATTTTTAAATTAATGGGAATTCATTTCCTCTACTTTCTGTCCATCCTAATGATAAAATAAACAAAATAAACAAAACCTACATAACCAGTATTCATAGTTAAACCATATTCTTCTGTTGAATTTGTGTCCAAATATTATATATATGTACATACTTAAATGTATGTATGTATACACAAATCTATATAGATCCATACATACATATAAATATTTATACACAAGTATAATATGTGTATGCACATATATACATACATGTTCATATGCATACCCTAAGCTCATTACCATTACCTTTCTCTCAGGAGGTGGGTAGCGCATTTCAGCTTGAATCTTGTGGAATCATGTTTGGTTATTGTTTTGATCAAAGTTCATAATTCTTTCAGAGCCATTTATCATTCCAATGATGCTGATCATAATCCATCAATGCTTTCTCATTCTTCTCAACTCTTATGTGTAAATCCTCCACAAGAGTCCATCCAGAATGCTCAGAATTTTTCTTTAGGTCTCTTGGTATTTTGTGAGTATCATTGTAACACACAGACAACTCATCTCTTAATCTTTGTATTTGGTACAAGTCTAGTTCACTTGTTTTCTGGCCATAATTTATTTGATGGTATCTTTTATACTTAATTTTTATCTTGGAGTGCCATTGGTAATATACGTCAGTTTATGCATCTCTCATTGCCCTTGAATGACCTACAATTTTGCTTCTTTGCAGATAGATGGAGGATGGGGGAATGGAAAGGGAATTGTGAAGGGGAAAAGGAGTAGAATAAGAATTTTTACAGAACCTATAATGTCCTAGGCACTGCATTGAGTGCTTTATGAATTGTATCCATATTATTATTACCAGTAGAATATTGATGATTTTTTTATTTCATAGAGAAACATGGAGTGATATACAAACATATAATGAACTATTGAGGTATCTGAGTGATGTGGTAGATACAGTGCCAGAGTTGGAGTCAGGGAGACCTGAGTTCAAATCCAACTAAAGACTGTGTGAGCCTGGGCAAGTCACTTAACCTTGTTTGCCTTAATTTTCTCATCTGTAAAATGAACTGAAGAAGGAAATGGGAAACTACGCCAGTATCTTTCCCAGGAAAAGCCCAAATGAGGTCATGAAAAGTTGGACACAACTAAAAATGAATCAACAATAATTAATCGATAGCATCAGTTTCACAAAATCGAATTTAGCCCTCCTCTGTCTTTCTATTCAAAACATTATCCATTAGCAATATCTAAGACATAGGTAATGATAGATTGGATACATAACATAATCAGACAGATATTAATTAGCTACTTGTTTTTTTCTCATATAGAGATTTAAGTTTAACTTTTTTCATGATTATGGTTCCCATTGAAGAAGCCCTATGCCATCTATAAAGAGCAGGTCCTGGGTTTCATCATTTATAGGGAATGTCTCTTCCATTTGAACTATATATTAGACATTCTGGGGCAGCTAGGTAGCATAGTGGATAGAGCTCCTAGAGTCAGGAAGACTTATTTTCCTGAGTTCAAATATGTTCTCACACACTTAGTAGTTGTATGACCCTGGGCAAGTCACTTTACCCTGTTTGCCTCAGTTCTTCATCTGTAAAATGGTCTGGAGAGGGAAATGGCAAACCACTCCAGTAGTCTGCTTAGAAAACTCCAAATGGGGTTACAAAGAGACAGAAATGACTGGAAAATGACTGAACAAATATTGGACATTCTATAAAGATAGTAGCAAATGCCCCTGCCAGAGATATTTCTCTCTTTTATGACTAGCTTGATATTAATAATCAGAGCATTGCCAAGCAATTCTATTAATTCATTTACCAAAGAATCTCTTATAAATGTAACATAGATGGAAGAAACACTTTTAAGTGGTGCTTTGCTTTATTGAATCAAATGAATAGTTAAAGGCAACAAACAATAATGAGGTTTGGCTCTTGAGTTCTCTATTACCTTTTAGTCATCTGTGTTTATGTGAAGATGTGGTCAGATATACAATCCCATTTGTGAAAGCCCGTCTTTTTCCTTCTCATATGTTCATCAAGTATTGGCTGAATAAAATATGTGCACAAACAACTATAACTATGTATCCATGCATAAATAAGACAAGTTCTCAGCTGCAATGATATCTCAAAGAAGGTACAGTTTACATACAGTTGAGAGGGATCAGTACTGGATACTTAGTGTTAAATATGTACAAACTAAAATGTTGTAGGAATTGTAGAGCATTTGCTTATACAAAGAAAAATGATTTTATGCACCATTTAATTTTGCTAATCTTATAAAAATTGGATTGTTTATATTTACTGTCTGAAATGAATTAAGTTTCAGATCTCTTATTCACTTTGTATGGCTGTAAATGCTGAGAGTCATAATCTAACTCTTCCTTTCCCACTTCACCTTATATCCTTCTTTCTTTAACTATCTTTCCCAGTTCTCTCCCAGCGCCACCCCTTCAGTATCAACTGAAGTTAGTGTGTGTTTATGCATGCATGCATGTATGTATGTACATACACACATGTGTACATATATATTATGTGTGTGAATGATTATTTTCTGCTGTTTAAATTATCTTCCCCATTAGAAGGTAAGATTCTCAAGGGTAGTGGCTAACTGTTGTTTTTCTTTGTAAGCCCAGCCTTAGCAACATACATGGCGCGCTTCAATGATTATTGACTGACAGACTCTCAAGGAATTTTTAAAATTTAACTTTTTTGTGCCTTCTGAATACTAAATTCTTGAATATAACAGATGCGAGACAGAATTTTTTGTATTCCCTCTGAGTATACGTACCCTTTTTTTGTGAAGGAAATAGCAAACTACTCTAGTATCTTTGCCAAGAAAACCACCAATCAGGTCTGCAAGAGTCAAACATGAATAAATATATATTTGTGATCTTTTAGATTAATCATATTAACGTGCTTTGTTCCAGCTACATTGGACTGTAATTTTCTCTGTACATAACATTCCATCTCCTGTTTCCCTCCTCCAGAATATCTCCATGTGTAGAATGCAGTCTCTCCTCATCTCTGCCTAACAAAATTGATAGCTTCCTTTAAAGGAGGTCAATCTCCTGCATGCAGCCTTTCCTGATCCACCCTTTCCCTCTTTTTCCTCTTGGAATACTTTCATATGTATTGTGCATTTATTTAACTGTTCACTCTTATTCTATTGCCCAAATAGAGTAAGAGTTTCTTGGTTGCAGGGAGTGTTTCTAGTGTTTGTATATCCAAGCCAAGCACAGTGCTTTATACACAATAGACATTTAATACATTTTTAATGAATTTAATTAAATTGTATGACTCTATTAGCAATATAGTGGAAGGAAAGAGATTGGCATTTATTAATCACCTGCTATGTTCCAGGAATTATGCTAGGTACTTTATAAATATTATCTCATTTTATCCTCACAACATCCCTGAGAGGAAGGTGCTAGTATGATCCCTATTTTACAATTGAGGAAGCTAAGGTAGACCCAGTTTAAAATGAGTTGCTCAGGTTCACACATCTAGTAAGTTTCTGAGACTTTGATTTGAACTTAGGTCTTTCTACTCTAAGCTCTGTACTCCATCAATTCTGACACCTAGTTGCCTCTAGTAGCTTTACATGTGACTTTGTGTAGAGTAAAAATCACTTTTTAAACCCTACCATCTTGTTAGACAAAAAGAGGCAAAAAATTCAGGTGATTTCTCATTAGTGTTTGTTTTCTAATACCAAATTATTCTACCCATAACTACATTAACTAGTCACAGGGACATAGTTTTAGAGCTAAAAGTGACCTCAAAAGACATCTAATCTAATTTCTTTATTTTCCAAATAAGGGCACTCAAATTCAGAGCAGGGAAGTGACTGGCCTAAGGTCCCACATGCATAAATAACAGCTGTGATATTAGCCTGGATCTTCTGCTTTCAGGTGAAGTATTCTTTTCACTCCATCATACTACAAGTGATTACTGATACTAAGATGAAGTATAAAAGGTGAAGGTTTAATGGTGAGCTAACTGCTGACATCTGGAAGCCAGCTGCCATTTTAAAAACTCAGATGGATTGGCAGACATGGACATAAGTGGGAGGACCTATCAAAGGGGAGGATAGCTGTTTATACCACCAATGCTTAAAGTTTTCTCTGTACTCATACTCCGGAATCCTGGTTATTCAATAGTTCAAGTAAACAAAATGTTTAATAAGTTGAATCTGGAAAAAAATTTAGCTATGAAGACTTTAAAATATATTTATTATTCTAGATAGAAAATATTGTTTCTGTTGCAGACTTTCTCATCTTGAGTTCTTAGAGAATTTGAGGAAAATCTTGCCCATTAGTGGACCTGTATGAATGGAGTGAATAGCTAAATTGAAATTAAAATAAATCTATTAATTCTCTAATAGCAGGTTCAATTTCCTATGATACATATTTTAGCAGATTTAGCCTTTTCAGGTTTGCCTTGCTAATCAGTTGTATTCTGCAGAATTTCAATGAACCAATGGAATGCTGTCTGTCCTTATAAGGAAGATGTTCTGGGAAAATCAAAGAAATGGGAAATGGGACATTATACACAAGGAAAGATTAACAGTGCAATGTAGTTGGAACACAGAATGTGTGAATGAATGGGCATAATCTAAAAGATGGTGGGTATTGTGCATCAGGGCTTTGTGTATTCAGCCTAAGTTAGATGGAAGAAATTAAATGTTGTATGTTCAGTGTAGAGTAGCACAGTGCCTGATACATAGTTGGTGTTGAATTGTGTTTGTTGTGAGTACAGTAGAAGGAAGCAGTGGGAAATTCAGTCAGGTTTTGTGTTTTTAGCAAATAGCCGAATAGGGAGGGTAATTTAGCCAAATAGCAAATTTTAATAACAATTTTCTCCCTTTTCAATCAATGCATTAGAATGGTATAGGAGAAGAAAAAAAAAACAAAACCTATATATCTCATGTTGCAACTTTTCCCACAGATATCAGTTTACCTCTTTGATTTTTGTCTATTGACTCATTTTAGACTTTTATTTAACTAGCTTAGTCCCTGTCTTATTGTACCTATAGTATCAATCAAATGATTGATTTTCTCTAGACATTTAAAATAATTAAATATAATTGTGGTATTTAATAACATTGTCAAATTTATTTTAGCATCTTAATTTTGTCATTAGAGTTATTATTTCTAACTTTATCAGATTTGTGTCCTCTGTTTATAATAGTTAAAGTTAGATTTTATAAATCTATAGAGATCAGGAAGACTCTAGTTAGGCTAATAAGTTTTCCACCAACCCACCTACCCCCAGGCACTTTTCATTCCCTGTCTTTTCCTTAAGCCAGGGCAAATTTCTTAAATGAAAATTTCCATAATTTTCTGAAGGTAGGGACACAATGGGAACCATCATTTCTTAGCATAATTCATATAGTTTTCTCTATTTAGAATTATAGATAAACCTATTCATAGGAAAATGTTTGAATAATTTAGTTTGTTTTTAGGTTTAAGTGCTTCCCCCTCCCCAAGTTTATCCAATTCTTCATACCCTCTACAAAAAGAATACAACATATCCATACCTTTCTTTTGCAATTTTTCATTTGATTTTGGAATTGCATTCATGTTTAGTTAGAAATCGAAGTAATCTCTGCCATAGGTCTGCAGTTATGAACTAGCTAATGCTTCTCCTTTTGTTCTCTACCATTTGATATTCTAAGATTAGCTGGATTTCCTTCATTTACTTCATATTTACTTCATTAGCTGCATTTGCTTCATTAAGAAGAGCAAAACTCTTCTTAAGACTCCCTCTCTTTAGTCACCTTTTGTTATTCTTTAACCTCTGTTTCCTTTTCTTTCATTTTAAAATTACTATTTTTTTTTTCATTATTTCATCTACTGTGGAAGAAAATAAATGAGGAAGATTTTATTTTCCTCTTTTCTTAAATATGCATTATTTGAAATAAGCATTGTTGCTTATGCCTTACTGAACTTTTTTTTTCTTCCTAGAAGTTTCTAAAAAACATTCAGTAAGGTTTCTGCTCACACACATAATTTCCTACAGCATTTTTGTTTCAGCTCCCCTAGCTAATCTGTTTTTCATTTTGGGATTCCTGTTAAATGGGTCTCGCTAGAGCTACTCATTATTTTTACTAAGGTGAAACTTAAAGGACTAATGTATGTTTTCATTAATTAAAAACACCCAATTTCATACATTTGATTTCTGTTTCCATTCAATTCAATGGATACTTTTTAAGTCCCTAGTAAGTCTTCAGGGTTTTTCTTTGAAACAATTTTTGAAACTGCTATGAAGCAGTTTTTTTTTTCCTCCTTCTTGTTTTTGCCCACCCTTGCTATATGATTTTACTACTAGTATATCTTTTCACTTGCTATTTCAATGATACCAGCCAGCAAGGCTGAGAATATTGCTTCAGGAGTATGAATAAAACTAGGTAGCTGTCTAGTCGTTAGGTTTTGTAGAACCACTTTCAGTTTGCATGGTTTTGTTTCACTAAAATAATTTGGGTCCTACTTAACCACTGGATATAAAAAAAAATTGAATCTTAAAAAACATACTGGCAGGAAAAGATAGCTCAGGGCAACCACCCTAACCTGTGCCTTCCCTCTCCATCCCTCTGAACTTATGAAAACCAACTATGTGGAGAGGAGAATACAAATTTTGAAACTAGATACAGTGCTGTAAAAAATATTTTCCACATAAAAGTTTTTTTTTTAATTTAAAATTGCAAGACACAATTAAAACATGACCTAAGAGCTTGGTACTGACATTTTGTTATATTTCAATCCTTCCATTAAACTACTAAGCTTAGCCAACGGCTAAATTTTAAATCCTCCTAAAACTAGATTGATAATAATGTATATAACAATGCTGCTGACAGACCTTTAATTGTGATGCAGCCAGCTGCTATGAGAAATGATGTCTTTCCTTCTCAGATGTGGACAGGTTGGATTTTGTTGTTGTGGGTGTTCATAACTTAAGGCAAACTAATCATTAATTGATGTATATTTCGGGCAAAGTGACAGGTAACCTTAATTATTATCCTCATAATATCACCTAGGTTTGGTATAACAGCTATCCACCTTCAAAAAACTCTCTTTGAAAATTAACCCCTGGTTATTTCAAGTTCTACAAAGTTTTTGTTGGCCTAGAGAAAATGTGTGATTTGGATGTTGGGTTGCAGTATATTGAAAAACAGTCATTATCCAGAGAATACCATGTTATTAGGATTGAGCAATGAGCCCTATTTGTCACCAACTAATTAAAACACAATTAAGTAATTTCCATTGAGAAAAGAAGTCAACACTACTCCATGAGAAAATTATAGAAGCTCCAAAAATTTAGGAACCAGGTTCAAAGAGAATTCTCTCTTTTTTTTTAAACAATTGGGGTTAAGTAACTTGCTCAAGGTTACACGGCCAGTTATTTCTGGGTGTGGTGCTGAGTATCTGAGCCTGCATTTGATCCAGGTCATCCCGGTGATCTTACTCACTGAGCCACCTGGCCACCCCTAAGCAATTGGGGTTAAGTAACTTGCCCAAGGTCA
Source organism: Petaurus breviceps papuanus (assembly GCF_028583685.1). Taxonomy (NCBI): domain Eukaryota; kingdom Metazoa; phylum Chordata; class Mammalia; order Diprotodontia; family Petauridae; genus Petaurus; species Petaurus breviceps. Next base: position 63,692,881 of record NW_027186473.1, read on the forward strand.
CATGGCCAGGTGTTTCTGGGTGGGTGCTAAGTGTCTGAGCCCGGGATTCGATCTCCAGGTCTTCTCAACACTGGAGCCAGTGCTCTTACTCGCTGTGCTACCTGGCCACCCCAAAAGAGAACTCTCTTAACAGATAACCTAAAAATTCAAACTTTTTAGAATCCTTCCAAGGTACTTATAAAACCATGAGCCAAACATATAAATATATTTTTCTAAATATTTAATCATAAATATGTATTTAAATTATATCATTTCATGTGAGATTTGTCTTATAAGAAATGCTTTTCTGCTCCAAAACATAGCCTGTAAAGGAATAAATAAATGATAATGTATTTACAAAAATAATATATTTACAGAAATTGGCTTAAAATACAATCACACATACACATTTTTTTCCTAGCTTCATTAAATAGCAGGACATGGGCACTAACAAGGGGCTCTTGGGAAGCAGCCAACCCACTTGGATTGAAGTGGTGGTCACTGCAACAGTACTCTGGCCTAAACACATGGAGAATGATATTAATTAAGGGAAAGGCTTAAACAGCTGTTGAAGAATGGGACAGCTGAAAGCAGAGAACACAGTTTGGGAAACATTCTAAGGCAGCAATACAGCACAACTTCCCACAAGGTGACCTAGTCATGAATTATTGTGAAAGACAAAGGCAGACAGACTGGTTTGGCATATAATAAACAGTAATGAGGTATGGCATAAACATGGAGGCTTTTTCAGCTACAACTAATAGGTCAGTTAGTCAATAAACATTTTTTAAAATACCTTTTACATGCTAGGACTGTGCTAAGCACTGGGAATACAAAAATAGGTAAAAGATAATCCCTGTTCTCAAGGAGCTTACAATCAGATGGAGTGTGGGTGGGAGGAACATGCAAACAAATAGACACAGATAAACTATATGTAGGATAGCTATGGAACAATTAAGAGAAGGAAGGCATTAGAATGAAGAGAGGGAGAGGAAGGCTTCCTGTAGAAGATGAGATTTTAATTGGGACTTAAAGGAAGCCAGGGAAGTCAGTAAGCTGAGATGAGAAGGAAAAGCATCCCAGATATGGAGGACAGCCAGAGGAAATACTGGGAACCACTCTACATAGCAACTTTGAAATAAACCACATACATAGAAATGCTTATTGCCAGTATGACCCTGAACAAGTTATTTATCCTCTCACAGGGCATCTCCTCTTCATCTGTAAAGTGAAGGAGGTTGATAAATTAGATGGCTCCTAAGACATCTTTCAGTCCCAAGTCTATGATCTCATGATCCTATGAAATATAGTCAAAGAGGCTTGATAAAGTGAAAAGAGTGCTGGATTTAGAACCAGAGGTTCTAGGTTCAAATTCTGGCTCTGTGTGACATTGGTCAAGACCTTTCATGTTGTTTAGCATTTACATAGTGCTTTAATTTTGCAAAGTACTTTGCATATGCTATCTCACTTGCTCCTTGGCAGCTAAATGGCATAGTTGGTGGAACACTGGGCTTAGAGTCAGGAAGTCCTGAATTAAAATTTAGTTTTATACACTTATTGGATGAGTGACCATTAGCAAGTCACTTAACCTCTGTTTGCCCCAGTTTCCTCAACTGTAAAATAGGAATCACAATAGCAACTACTTCCCAGAGTTGTTGTGAGGATCAAATGAGATAATATTTGTAAAGTGCTTTGCAGAGTGCCTCCTACATAGTTGCTACTTATTAAATAAATGCTTGTCTCTCCACCTCTTCCTTCCTCACAACAAGCTTGTGCGGTCCCTACTATTAGTAATATCATTTTTACAGAGGAAAATAATGAGAATGAAAGATATTAAGTGACTTCTCTAGGGTTATGTTACAACCTGGTACCCTTCTACCTTATTTCTTATGCCTTACATTTCCTCTCCCTCCCCATCTAAATAGTACTTGGAGATACTGTGACATGGATACCCTCTTTTTCATGTAAGATATTCCACCTCCAGACATTTTCATTGGCTTAAATAATCTCCCTCCTCATTTATGCCTTCTGGCTTTCTTCAAGTCTCAGCTTCCCATTTTCTGAAAGAAACCTTTCTTGATTGCCCTTAATCTTAATGCCTTTACTCTATCAATTATCTCTAATTTTTACTGTATACGTTTTAATTGTACAAAGTTCCGTTCATATATCCTTCCCTATTAGACTGTGAACTCATCGAGAGTAGAGACTGTCTTTTGCCTTTCTTTGTTTCCCCAGTGCTTAGCACAATTCCTGGCACATAGAAGATGATTAAAAATGTGTCCTGACTGACATGTCTAAGGCAAGATTTAAACTCATAAAGATTTAAACTCATGCCATGTCTAGAATTCTATCTAAACAACAGAATTTCCCAGCATCTCATCTTTAAGATGAGAAGGTTGAATTCCATCCCTGAATTTATAACTCATACATTCTCTTTTCAAATGTTAAACATGTCACCCATTATGTGGTGGGTGAACAATGAAATGACTGAGGAAAGAAACATTTGAGCTTCTGAGCATATTAATGCTTAACAATTGCAGAACAAATAAGGAGCAGGCACCTTCTCCTGCTTCAGCACTGGACCCTGGATACAGGGAGTGGAAGACTTTTATACATTCAAAATAATTAATAAAGGAAAAAGGACCCACATGTACAAAACTATTTGTAGCAGCTCCTTTTGTGGTGGCCAAGAATTGGAAATTGAGGGGATGCCCATCAATTGACAATGGCTGAACAAGTTGTGGTATATGAATGTCATGGAATGTTATTGTTCCATAAGAAATGAAGAGCAGGCAGATTTCAGAAAAACCTAGAAAGACTTACATGAACTGATGCTGAATGAAATGAGCAACACCAGGAGAATTATACACGGCAGCAGCAACATTGTGGGATAACCAACTTTGATAGTCTTAGCTCTACTCAGCAGTTCAATGATCTAAGACAATTCCAAAAGACTAATGATGGAAAATGCTATCACACCTAGAGGAAAAAACTATGGAGTCTGAATGCAGATCAAAGCATACTATTTTCTTTTTCTTTTTTTATTCTTTCTTGTGGTTCTTCCCTTTTGTTTTTATTCTTCTTTCACAACATGACTAATGTGGAAATATGTTTAATATGATTGTACATGTATAATCTATATCAGATTCCATGCCATCTTGGGGAGGAGGAAAGGAAGGGAGTAGGAAAATTTAGAATTCAAAATCTTATAAAAGTGAATATTGAGAACTATAAATAAAATTTTAAAATAATTAAACAAATAGGATGAACTAATTAAAAGAAAACAATTAATCAGGATACATTATGTAATCTGATTTCTAATTGGCAGAAAGATTAGGGACTCTCCAAGTTGGGTGTTAGCAGGTGCAATTCCCTGAAATCAGAAGTGTCTGTGAATAATCAAAGAAATAGAGATGCAATAACTGATTGATCAGTATGGGGACAGTTTTGAGATAAGATATATGGGTTTATTGAGATGTATAATGGTGAGAAAAATCCTTAAGAAAAGTCTTAGGGTCTCTAAACAGCACATAAAGGTTCAGTTTAATCCAAAGAAATATATGATATGTGATAAATAATATAAATCACACATAAACATAAATAAACCTATTGATGTGTTAATACAAAATATGCATATAGCATGAATATAAATTATATAAGCATAAAATGTTACTCATTTTACAGATAAGAATATCCGAAAGCTAAAATGATTTACTCAGAGATGTTATGATTTTGTAACAATGTATTCTAGCACTTTCAAAAGAGTGTCATTCTTTAAAAGAGTAACTTAGCGAGGTTATACACTTATTACAAAAATTTTATCATTGATTAAAACATTTTTGAAATTGTCATTAGAAAATACCAATCATTACTACACAACCTATATAATATACGAATTTTCATAACAGTCATTACCAGGGTGATCATTCAATCATTAATCAGTAAGCATTTATTGAATACTTGAATCCAGTCCCAACTATGCTAGGTGCTGGGTTAGATACTTGATTTACTAGATTGATTATAATCTTTATGTTCATGTCCTTTCATACTTATGCATTCCAGAGCTGAGCCAGCCAACATGTGAGAGTCCTCCTAAATATCTTGCCATTGTGTGGATGTCATTTCACTGCTTTGCTCTCCACTGACTGTCACTTGAGCTTACTACATAACTAACCCATTTCTTTTTCTGGTAATGCATCTTTCTAATATTCTTTCAACTACTTTTACTGGCAATTCTTTAGTGGAGATATGCTGCATCTATTCACACTTATCATGTATTTCTCCATTGTCTTTTGAGTAACTGGCAACTTTAATTCTTTAGAGATTGTGGTATTCATCATCACCAGAAGAAGCTTTACATGTCAAGTCAGGTCTTATTTGAAGAAAGAAGCTGTGGGTCATTAAAAACACAGTACATTTTACTAAATGAAGTCTGGCCTGGTCTCCTCTTCTGTTCACATCTGGGTCCATTTAATTGTTCATACATAGTATCTTTCAAAGCTATATATCTAAGATCACTTTTATGAGGTGTCCATCCAAATATCTGAACAAGAACTATAAATTCACTTATTTTTTTTCCTTTGTGGATAGTTAGACTGGAAAATTTTGAAGAAAAATTTGTCTTACTTGAGATTCTACAGTTTATTAAGACTTGATGAAATCAAAACTATTTCATCTGAAAACAGGAAATTCCAGGTGACCTCATCATTTGTAGGAACATCTGCCATGACAGGTGCAAATGCCATGGTTGAAATAGGTCATCTCATTGTATGCCTCACTTGATATTAATAACCACAGCATAACTGAACAGATTTGTCACATCTTTCAAGGATTTAGGATATTTGTGGAAAAAATTGCCATAGGATCACAGCCCCCATCCTTATTTTAATGAATACTTATTAGTATGATCCTGACCTAATTCCTTAACCACATGGAATATGTTCCTGTCTCTTTCTCCTCTCTCCCATTTTCTCTTCTTTACATTTTACTAAACCTTTGCTATCCAGTTCAAATGTCTTATGTTCCATGAATAATCCCCACTTCTATTAGTGCTGGTTTCACATATTCATTCTTTAAGTCATGGCATTTATCAAATACTGCCTTATTATGGTTATTTGGGTTTTTGTCATATCTCATATTATTAGTGTAACCTTCTTAGGGTCAAGTATCATGCCCTATATATCTTTAAATGCTTCCAAATACTTACTACAGTATATAGTTTTAGTTTCTTCTTAAACAGAATAGAGATAGCAATATTTATGCTGTTTACCTCATAAGGTACTTTTTTGGGGGGGTTGCTTTTAAACCTTAAAGAGTTATAAAATAGAAATTGTTGGACACAGGGCCAAGATGGTGGAGTAAAGGCAGAGACTCATATGAGCTATCCCCCAAACCCCTTGTAGCAGCAAGCACCCCAGCATCCCCAGGGTTGCTGCCAACACAGGTTCTTGGATCTGCTTTGATAGAGGAAAGCAACTCAAAATGGGTTAGCAAGCTTACTTTAATCAGTCAAATATGTATCGTTTACCTAGTTCAGGGGAAAAAGGTCAGCACCCCGAACTTCAGAATATACAGACAGAATTATTAAGACAGAGAAACAGATCAAGTAGACAGTTTCCAAACTGTCCAACCATTACCAATCCATACCAAATCAACATCTATGTTTTTCAAAGCTGGGTGACTCTCAACAATGGCTTCCCAGACTTTCATCTGATCAAATCAAAGAACACTTCTCAAAGTGAGCCCCAAAACAAAACTACACATCAGGGCTTATATAGCCTTCTCCTGGCTCAGAGAATGTAACAATCTTCTGGACCCACTGGCCAATCAAAAAGCATTTACTGAAAAACAAGCCTCCCACCCCAGGCTCCAGGTGCACTTTAGCCTAGGGGCAGGGAAGATCTTTAAATTTACATTCCTATTACACCCCTCTAAATACCTGTAATGTCATGCACAGAAGCTTTTCAGAAGAATTGCTACTGTGAGCAGCTATTTTTTAAGGTTATGGTTACTCAGTATAGTAATCACTCTATTCCATAACAAAAGGATAACATCCATGGAAAATAAAGGTACAGCATAATTCAAAATACAGCATTAACCATATTTCAACTTATCACAGAAAATCACAATATAATATTCACAACATCTTCTCAAAGTAAAATAGTCACTCTTAAGTTAATTCAATCAGTCACAAAATAAGTCAATCTTAAGTTAATTCAATCAGTCACTTATCAGTAGTATCAAAGTACACAGTCCAAGTCTTCCACTCTTGGGGCAAAGTCTTGATTAACTCAATCAGTCACTTATCAGTAACAACAGTCAAAGTACTCGAAGCACAATCAGTCATTTATTAAGTAAAGTCTTACTAAGTCTCATACACAAAATCCTCCACCCCTTAGGTCACTAGTAAACTATAATTCTATAATTACTCAGTGACCAAGAAGAGGTCTTTTCTTCATTTTGCCTTGGGGCCAGTTCTCAGATTCCCTGGATCCCCTTCCATGGTCCCCGATTCTACCTGGGTTCAATGGCAGACAGCTCCCAGTTCCTTGACCAACTCTCTGGGGAGGTCCTGCTCCACACTGGCTTTCACATGGTTGGTCCATGTCAGTTCCTTCACGATTTCTGCTCCAAGGAATTCCAGGCTCAACCAAGCCACAAACAAAGTCTCAGCATCCTGATCATGCTTCAGGCACCTGGGCTCCTGGCTCCTGGGCTCCTGGCTCTTGGGTTCTGGGACTTCTGGCTCAAGATTCTCTGCTCCTGGGCTCCTGGCTTCTGGCCTCCTGGCCCCCTGGCTCTGGGTTCGTGGGCTCCTGTTCAGAAGAAGCTCCACCACCACAAGTTTTCAGGACTCAGTTCTCCATTCTTCTGTAGCTGTTCTAACACCAGATCTTGGTATCAAGGAAATTCTGACTGTGCCTCTCTGGGGCCTTTCTTATATACACAGTATCACCTACTTTCTTCAACCAACACCTTCCTGTTATGATAGTTAACAGGAGTTCATACCTTCTGTTCCCCCAATCAGAGGCTTGATCAGTTAGTAAGTGTTAAGTACCTGCTACTTTTGCCAACACAAAAGGGATCTTAAAATTCAAAATTACATTACCATTGCAATACTTTAAAAATGAATCTAAACAAATTCTAGAGTAACAGATGGAAAGAACAAAGAGATGGAGTGAAATAAATGTCCAGTCTAAGACAACTTGAAAGGTTGGTAGAAAAGGTCTATTGCACTAGGATGAGAGAAGAATGCAGTCTAGCCCAAGTTGCACAAGAGCAGACCAGGTCCTAGCAAAACTGGATCAGGCTTCCAGGTGACTGAGTCACTGGCAGTAGTAGCAGTTTGCAGACCTCTCAGCAAACAGACACCAAAGACAACTTAGAAAGTCAGCAGGAAAGGTCTGTTGCATTTGGGGCAGAGTGTAGTACAATCCATCCCATGCTGTGCCAGCAGAGCCCTAGCCCCAAGAAACCAGGAGCGGGTCTCAGGAAGGACAATCAGCAATAGCACCAATAGTGCTTATTTGTGGAACTCTTATCCCTCAGACAATAAGGGAATCCAACAACTGATCAGAAGGAAATTATGGTGGTCTTTTTACTAGCAGTGGAGCAAGACTCTGTTACTTTGCCCACACTTGGATCTGGGTCACAGTCTTGGCTTGCAGTTCCAGGATGAGTAGGAGCACTAGCACAGCAGAGCTTGTGGCCTTATTGGAGGGGTAATACTCCTCACAATTTCAGTGTAGAAAAGAGTGCTTGTGGTCACTCACAGACCTAAGCAAAGGACACGAGAAGAGTAACACCTCTCCTTAGATCAGATTGGCACAGCTTGGAAGTGAGTAGATGCCAAAATTAATATGAAATAAACTTCTTCAGTCTTCAGATAGGATTTCAGTGGCTCACATTGCTATTTTTCCAATAATCCATATTTAAAAATGTAAATTTTCATTAATATCAATTCATTGCACTTATTACTTAAGATTTTAATTTATCATGGAATCATTCTTCTCAGACTAGAGATAGATTGATGATGGTTGGTTGCTGCAGGTTATGTGACAAACAGGATAGAGTATTCAGTGGTAACCCACCAGCCAAGTTACATGATGAGAACAAGAGTGACTAGTGAAAGGTGAGTTTAGTAAGGTATGGACAAAGCACTTGTTACAACTTTACTTTCTTTTACATCTTCTACATTTTTGTGGGTTGGCCAAAATCCTTTGGTGGGCAACAAGTGGTCATTGGCTGCATGCTGTGCAGTACTGCCTTCAATCACCCCACATTGGATAGAACTGAAAACTTGCACATCCCTAGAAGTATCTCTGAAAACAGAGGTACAAAAACCCTGAAGTTTGGAACAGTTTACCTCCACACTGGAAGCAGAGCCTTACCTTAACAGAGAGTTTAAAAAAGTCAAGTAATAGGCTGGGAAAATAGCAAACAATGGGAAAAAACGGACTATAGAATGTTACTATGGTAACAAGGAAGACAAAAACACACACTTAGAAGAAGAGAACAAAGTCAAAGCTCCTACACCCGAAGCCTCCAAAAAAAAAAAAATAGGGATTTTTCTCAGGTTATGGAAGAGCTCAAAGAGGACTTTGAAAATCAAGTAAGAAAAGTAGAGGAAAAATTGGGAAGAGAAAGGAGAGTGATGCAAGAAAATAATGAAAAACAAGTCAACACTTTGGTAAAGGAGACAAAAAAAAATGCTGAAGAAAATAACAGCTTAACAAAAAGACTAGGCTAAATGGTAAAAGAGGTCCAAAAAGTCAATGAGGAGAAGAATGCTTTAAAAACTGAATTGGACAAATAGAAAATGAGATTCAAAATCTCACTGAAGAAAACAATTTCTTAAAAATTATAATGGAACAATTGGAACCTAATGACTTTATGAGAATCAAAGAAACAATAAAGTAAAGCTAAGATAATGAAAAAATAGGAAATATTTCTATATTAAAGGATCTGAGGGCTTGGTATATGATATTATGGAGGGTAAAGTATCTAGGATTGCAATCAAGCAACCCAGCAAAACTGAGTATGATCCTTAAGGTGGGAAAATGGACATTCAATGAGATAGAGTAACTTCAATCATTCTTGAGAAAAGACAAGAGTTGAATAGAAAATTTGACTTTCACATAGAAAACTCAAGAGAAGCATAAAAAGATAAGCAGGAAAGAAAAATCAAAAGGGACTTATTAAAGTTAAACTGTTTATATTCCTACTTGGGAAGATGATATTTGTGATTTATAAGACCTTTCTTATTTTTAGCGTAGTAAGAAGGTACACACAGACAAACACATACATTTATATATGTATATGTATATATATATATGTGTGTGTGTGTGTATGTATGTATGTGTGTATGCATGTTTGCATTTGTATATGCAGAGGACACAGTGATTTGAACATGAAGGGATGATATGTAAAAAATAAAACTAAGGAGTGAGAGGAATATACTGCGAGAAAGAAAAAGGGAGAGGTGAAATGGAGGTAAATTATCTCACATAGCAAAGACAAAAAAAAGCTTTAACCATAGAGGCGAAGAGGGGCAAGTGAAGGGTAGTGAGTAAACCATACTTTCATCAGAATTGGCTCAAAGAGTAAATAAAATACACACTCAATTAGGTATAGACATCTATGTTACCCTACAGGAAAGTAGGGGTAAGGGGATAATAGAAAGTGGGGTGATAGAAGTGGGAGCAGATTGGGAGAGGGGATAGAGGCAAGATACTTTTGAGGAAGGACAGGGCAAAAGGAGAGAGAAAATAGAATAAATGGGAAATCCCTTCCCCCAATCTGCTCCCTCCCATATCTTCCCCCATTCCCCCTTTGACTTTCCACTAGGGAATGGTGGATCTCTTTGCCCCAGTGCCTGTAAGTCTCATTTCCCAGTTACATGTAAAATAATAACAATAATATGTATAAATATATTTAAACATTTGATTTTAAAACTTTGGATTCCATATTCTTTCCCTTCCTCCCTTGTCACCCACCCTCACTGGGAAGATAAGCAATTCAATATAGGTTGTGCATGTATAGCTGTGCAAAACATTTCCATAGTGGATATATTGTGAAAGACTGACTATACTTCCTTCTGTCCTATCCCAACCCAACTTGTTCTATTATCTACTTTTATCCTGTCCCTTTTCAAAAGTGGGTGCTTCCAACTTCCCTCCACCCTATCCTGCCCTCCCTTCCATTATCCTCCCTCTCTTTCCCTTCCCCTCCACTCTCCTGCAGAGTGAGATACCCTAGTGTCATTCCCTCCCTAAGCCAAATTCAATGAGAATAAAGTTGACTCATTGCCTTTTGCCTTCCTGTTCTTCCCCTCCATTGTAACAATTTTTCCTTGCCTCTTCTATGTGAGATAATATACCCCATTCTGTCGCTCCCCATCACCTCTCATTATATTCTTCTCTCACCTCTTAATTTCACCTTTTAAGTATCATCCCTTCCTATTCAATTGGTCCTGTGCACTATGTATACCTGTAGAAATATATACACACACTCACATATGTATTCATGCTCTCATATACCCTCATATATAGACATATATATGTATGTATACACACATATTTACATACACACATATACACACGCACATTTCTCTTCCCTTCAACTATTCTCATACTGAGAAAAGTTTCATAAGTTACATTTATCGTTTTGCATGTAGGAATATTATGATTTCTTTTCCCTATTTACCTTCTCAAGCTTCTTGTATCTCAATGTCAAAGTTTCTATTCAGCTATGGTTTTTTCATCAAGAATGCTTGAAAGTCCTCTATTCCACTGAATGACCATATTTTCCCCTGGAAAATGATACTCAGTTTTGCTGGGTAGGTGATGCTTGGTTTTAATCCCAGCTCCTTTGACCTCCAGAATATTATATTCCAAGTCCTTCAAACCCTCAATGTAGAAGTTGCCAGGTCCTGAGTTATCCTGATTGTATTTCCACAGTAGTCAAATTGTATCTTCCTGGCTGCTTGTAATATTTTCTCCTTGATCTGGGAACTCTGAAACCTGGCTATAATATTCCTAGGAGTTTTCTTTTTTGGATGATTTTCAAGAGGTGATCAGTGGATTCTTTCAACCTCTATTTTGCCCTCTGGTTCTAAAACATCAGGGCAATTTTCCTTGAGAATTTCTTGAAGAATGATTTCTAGGTTCTTTTTTTGATCATGTATTTCAGGTAGTCCAATAATTTTCAAATTATCTCTCCTGCATCTATTTTCCAGGTCAGTGGTTTTTCCAATGAGATTTTTTCACATTACCTTCTATTTTTTCATTTGTTTGGATCTGTTTAATAGTATCTTGATTTCTCATAAAGTCACTAGCTTCCATTTGCTCCAATCTAATTCTGAAGGAATGATTCTCTTCAATGAGCTTTTGGGATTCTTTTTCCATCTGGTAAATTCAGCTTTTTAAGGCATTCTTTTCATCATTGTTTTTTGGAGCCTCTTTTGCCATCTGATTTAGTCTGTTTTTTAAGGTGTTATTTTTTCATCATGTTGTTGACATTCATTTCATAATTTTTTTTCATCATTCTCATTTCTCTTCCTATTTTTTTCCACCACTTCTTTTATTTTATTTTCAAAATCCTCTATGTCCTGTAACCAGCTTTTCTTTTTCTTGGAAGCTTTTGGTTCAGGTTTTCTGACTTCTTTGTCTTCCTCCTATTCCATGATTTGATAATTTTTGTCCCCAAAATAGGAGTGTAAAGTTGGGTTGCTCTGTTTGCTTTTCTTCACTTTTTTTGCTCATGTTGCCACTTAATTCCTTGACTTTTGAGCCTTTTGCCACAGTAGAACTCTGCTACCAGAAACTGGAACTTTATCCCAAATGCTGGGGTTTTTGCAGCTGCTGGAGGTATTAATTGGGTACCTTCTTTGAAGCCTCCACATACTCTGGCAGACTGCTTATGCACCCCAGGACCTCAACACCAGACAGTGATCCAGATCCAAGCAGGTTAAAGGAAGAGCTATTACCTTGCTTGATCCCCTTACAATCTGCAGACCAGGAGCTCTGAAGCAACCATGAGGCAGGCAGTGGTTGGCTGCAGGGCCCAGAGGGCAGCTGCTTCTCACCCCTGGGGCAAAGACCAGAACACACTCTGAATTCCCAGGTCCCAAAGTCCAGATTGCACTGATCTCTCACTTTGTCCTTGGCATCTATGGGTTGATAATTCTGAAAACTGCCACAGCTGCTGATGATCTGAAGTCCCTCCAGCGAGCAGCTGGTCAGGCCGCCCTGAGGCTAGAACCTCAGGCTCATGCGGGCCTGGGGTCAGCTCCCAGAGCACTGTGCTCTCTTCTTGCTTTCCGCCTGCCAGGCTGTCCTCAGTGGGAGTTTAGCTTCTCTTTGTCATTTTGTGGGTTCTGTACCTCCAAAGTTTGTCTAGAATAAATTTTTACATAAATTGGAGGAGGCAGGATCCAGAGCTATGCGGAAGTCCTGTTTTTACTCCACCATCTTGACTCCCAGCTATGAAAATATTTTTAACATTTGTTTTTAAAAATTTTGAGTTTCAAATTCTCTTCCTCCTGCCTTCCCTTCCATATTCCTTGAGAAAACAAGCAATTTGGTATCTATTAAACATGTGAAATAATGCAAAATATATATTTTATATTACTGATAGAAAACAGACAAAAATAAGAAAAAATAAAGTTAAAATAAAATATTCTTTAATCTGTATTCATAATTCACCAGTTCATTTTCTATTGGTGGAAAGTATTTTTCACCATGGTCCTTTGGAATTGTCTTGGAACATTGTATTGATCAGAGAAGCTAAGTCTTTCACAGTTGATCATTCTTAAAATATTGCTGTTACTTTGCACAATGTTCTCCTGATTCTGCTTGCTTCACTTTGCATGAATATCTATCTCTCTGTCTCTCTCATTTCCTCATTGTGTAATTTTTATTCCTTCAATTTCTTTTTTTCTTGTCTTGTTGGTAAAGCTAGCATTTTAAAAATGATATTGAACAACAGTGGTGATAATGAACACCCTTGCTTCATTCATGATCTTACTAGGATGGCTTCAAATTGATCTATAATCCTTGTTCTTTGTGTTAGATAGACACTACATATCAGTTCAGGAAAGGCTCCATTTATTGCTATGCTTTCTAGTGTTTTTAAAAGAAATGAATGTGATATTTGATTTGAAATTTTTCTGTATCTATTAAGATAATAATTTGATTTTTGTTTGGTTTGTTATTGATATGGTTAGTTATGCTGATAATTTTCCCAATGTTGAACCAGTCCTGTATCCCTTGTATATCCTACCTGGGATATACTTACATGGTCATAGTGTATGTTTGCTGTGATATACTGTTATAATTTCCTTGCTAGTACTTAATTAATTTTTTGTACTGATATTCATTAAGATAATTAATGTATAGTTTTTCCAAGTTTTGCCCTTCCCTGACAGATATCAAAATTATATTTGAGTCATAAAAAAATTGGTAGGATTTATCCTTGAATTATTTTTCAAGTACTTAATATAATATTAGGATTAATTGTTTTTAAATGTTTGGTAGAATTCACTTGTAAATCCAAATGGTCCTTTGCATTATTTTTGTATGGAGTTCATTGATGACTTGTTCAATTTCTTTTTCTAAAATATGGTATTTAAGTATTCTATTTCCTCATCTTTTAATTGATAAAATGTTAGCATACTTTCATTTTATGCAGTGATTTTAAAAGGCTGGGAAAAATGTGTGTCTGAGGAGATTAAAGATCCTAAAATCACATAGTTTGTAGGACATTTTTAACATTAACTTAACAATAGTCTACTTAATTTGAGATCTTTTTTCCTGTGCCTAGTTACCAGTTGATCTATCTGTGGAGCAACAGATTAATTTTAATATTCACATTCTTACTATGAATGAAACTAGAAATTGTCAATATAAATTGAAGCTAAAGAATATGAAAAAGGGAAGAAGACACTAAATACAATTACAATGGCTCTAATCTGATCTCATAAAACTTGCTATTGACATCTAAAATAAGAATTATATAAAGAAAAAAACACATTAATATTTCAAAAACTTAACTGTTGTTGTAAAGTGGTTCCTTCAACAAAGAAGACAAAAAAATTGCTGAAACTACTTTAATTTCTTGATAAACAGAGATACAATTAAATCCAAGATACAAAAATAAATTAAATAATGCCATTAGTAGTACAATATAATTTGCAAAATTGAAAAGATAAGTGTGATGGAAAATCATTAGCAGAATCTTCTCACAAAACAATAATGTAGGAAGGGGCAAAAAGTCTTTAAAAAAACAACCTTATTTGAGATCCAACCAAATCATATCTTCCCAAGATCCTTTATAGATGGAATTATAAGCATATAATAAACATAAGAATTGGAATAGATCTCTGAAGGTTTTAATAGCAAGATATTTTCTTTATTTATGTTAGTAGAATTATTGCATTTGGATTCTTGTAACTTAGGTCTTGAAGTGCTATATGAGCAAAAATAAGCAACACTAAAGAAGAAAGAAAAAGATTAGGTCAGACTAAGTATGGACAGAGGACTTTCATGATGAAAGTGACAAAATTTTGAAAATTTCATTTTTTAAAGGATCAGTTTTAAAGAAACGAAACTATTCTCAAAAATAATGGAGGTTCCTATCTTCTCAAAAGGATAGGGAAGACATCAATAATCACGAACCTATAAGTATCTATATCATAGCTATGAAAATCTTTTCAAAATTATATATGCATATTACAAAATGTATTTAGGATTTCTTTTATAAGCAGTTGGGGTTATGTAATTTGCTCAAGGTTACATGGCCAGTTATTTCTGGGTGTGGTGCTAAGTATCTGAGCCCGGATTCGATCCCCCAGGTCATCCTAACACTGGGGCTGGTGCTCTTACTTGCTGAGCCATCTGGCCACCCCTAAGGATTTCTTAAATTGTTTTTATACAGCAGACCATATTTTCACTGTCACAAAACTAATTGATTCAAAATTATGGAGAATTTAAGATTTTGCTGTGTTTGGTTTTGTTGATTTACTTTGAAAAAGACATTTGGCTCAGTATAATAATTTCTGGTTTTAAAATTATTTTTCCAAAAATATTTCCATATACATATGCATGTATGCTCACATATATCCACATATAAATATAAATATAATTCCTTGATAAGTACAATGGCAGAGACAATTTTCTTCAGTGATAATTTGGTTAGCAGAATCAAGTGAGGTAGAAAAGAGCTATGCTATTAAAAATGATTTACCACTGTAATACAGGGTGCCTTTATGCAGTCTTAGTGAATGATGAATTTGCTCAAGATGGTAAATTCTTCCAAAGGCCTCAGTTTGGGGGCAGCATTGTGCTGATAGCATCAAGTCTCTCAACATTCCAGAAAGTCTCATTTGAGAACCATGACTACCCAAAAGGGATGGAATTAATACTCTTTTCAAGAAGAATCAAATTGATGAAGAATAAACTTTTATTTTTTATGATGACATGCATTTGAATAGGAAGTCCTTTGAGTTAGTCTTTAGTAAAAAGCAATTCATCGAATCAATTCCTAGGATAGGTAGTACCAGTGGGCAGTTTTCTGAGTCCAGAATTGAGTAGGAGAAATAGAAAGTCTGTTGAAAAGTTGTGTGGACCCAAAATAGACCCCAAGTTGCTTCCTTGAAACAAACAAAAATCTCAAAGTATTGTTAACATATTTTTTGCCTGGTAATGCTGTATGGAATCAAATAAAAAAAACCAACACCAAAGTATTTTCAATCAAACAATAATCAAAGAAACAAAATTTCAGGTTAACCAAAGAAAATAGAGAGATATATACTAGGGATAAACAAGCATATTATTACCAAATAATAATACTTGAAACAAGGGTGAGTAGATAAAATACCAAAAATATGTACCAATAATTACAAAATATAAAACCAGCAATACAAGAAGAATTGGCAGAGAAGATATCTCTCAGAAAATGTAAAAAAAAATAGAAAAATGAAGTAGGTTAGTGTATTAACTATCAAGGATATGAGCTGACTAGCTTGTGTTTCACTGTCACTAATGCAATATTAAAAGACCTAGCAATTTTGTGTATTGGTAGAACCTGTAAGAAGTAGTTATAAGAAGGCATGGATGAAGATGGCACAGGGATTAGAGGGACTGTAGTCTGTACTGTTGTAACTAGTATGTCTCTGATTAATCAGGGCAGTACTCATTATATTATGCTGTAGCCTGGTTACATTATAAATATAAAATATGCCCAATTTGATTTTTTTCAAAGCCAGCAGAAGATATAATCACGCTAGATATAGAAACTTCTGCAGTTTTTTCCCCTGAAGATGATAACAATATAAAATTATAAACCAACTACATTTGATAATTTCTCCATCTCTCTGTTTTTCTGTCTGTCTGTCTGTCTCTCATTGACTCAATTTCTCTGTATATCTCTGTCTTTCAGACTTTTTTTTGCTTTTTTGGAGGGCAGTTTGGGTTAAGTGACTTGCCCAAAGTCACACAGCTAATAAATATGTCAATCTTTTGGTCTGGATTTGAACTCAGGTCCTCCTGACTCCAGGGCCGGTGCTCTATTCACTGTGCCACCTAGCCACTCGTATCCCTGTTTTTCTATTTTACTGTCTTCTTTTGTCTCTGTCTTGCTTTGTCTATGTCTTTCTGGTTCTCTGTCTCTTTTAGTGTCTGTCTGCCTGTCTCTTTCTCTCTTTCTCTATCTGTTTTTCCATCTCTGTCTATCTGCCTCTATCTCTGTTTATCTGACTTTGTCTCTCTCTTTCACACACACATAAACACACACACACCGAGTATGCATGTGTACAACCATATATGTTATTGAGGCTAGGTCTGTGATTTCATTACTAAAAGTAATTCCCAGGAAAGAATTCCCCTTTCCAGAGCATATTGTTACCTGCTCCACAACTTACAGTTGTTTGCATCTATGAGATTGTTGAGTAATTTGCTCAGAGTCAAACATGTACATGTCAGAGCCAGGTCCTCCTGATTCTAAAGCTAGCTCCTTCCCTAACCTATGGATGCATACTGTGAAAGTCAGCCTGCAAGAGTGGGAGACAAAAAGCACAAGAGAGATAGTGAGACAAAAAGACATGGGAAGGAAAATTTGTTCCATCATCCAGATTCATATGTTATGTTACGGAATAGTTTCCTTAAGTCTGGGTTTGCACATAAAGCTGAGTACTGAAGAATCAATGCTTTCGAATTGTGGTACTGGAGAAGACTTTTATAGCCCCCTGGATAGTAAGGAGACCAAATCAATCCATACTTAGAGAAATTAATTCAGATTATTCACTAGAAGGTCAAATACTGAAACTGAAGCTGAATTGCTTTTTCTGCTTAGTAAGAAGACAGGATTCATTATAAAAGACTCTGATAGTGAGAAAGATTGAAGGCAAAAGGAGAAAGGGACAGCAAAGGATGAGATTGATACATAGTGTCATGGAAACAATAGAATTCAGGAGATAGTAGAGGATGGCAGAGCCTGGTGTGCTATGGTTCAGAGAGTCACTAAAAGTCAGCCATTACTGAACAACGGAACAAAAAAAAACATCTAACATTACAGGAGAGAAACAGGGAAAACTGTGAAGTAGATGCAACTGTTACCTCCCATGTTACTGGCTTCTCATTCACCTGTTATCCACCTATCCTGAGGCTCTCGGTATCCTTTCTTTTTTTTTCTTCTTTCTTTATCAAAACCTGTTCCTAGGAAATGCTCTGAAACTTATTGAGGAACCTGTTTGTGGGTCAAAAAGCAACAATTAGAATTGAACATGAAGCAACTGGTTGGTTAAGATTGGAAAAACAAGTATAGCAAGGCTGTATATTGTCACCCTACTTATTTAACTTATAAGCAGAATACATCATGAGAAATGCCAGGGTGGACTAACCAAAAGCTGGAATTAAGGTTTCTGGGAGAAATATCAACAATCTTGGCTACACAGACTATAGCATTCTGATGGCAGAAAGTGAAAAAAAGAATTAAGAAGCCTTTTGATGAGGGTGAGAAAAGGAAAGTGTAAAAGCTGGTTTAAAACTTAACATTAAATTTAAGATTAAACAACAAATTAAATAATTAATTAAACTAAATAACCTATTAATTTAAACCAATTAAACATAAATTCAATTTTAAACATAATTAAAATTGAACTTAATATTGAAATGGATTAACATGAACAGAAAAGCCACTAAGATCATGGAAACTGGTTCCATCATTTCCTGGCAAATAGAGGGAGAAGAATGGAAGCAGTGTCACATTTTATATTTCTTGGCCTCAAAGATTGTTATAGATGGTGACTGCAGCCATGAGATTAAGCAAAAAAAAAATCTAGCTCCTTAGAAGGAAAGCTATGGGAATTCTGGATAACATGCTAAAAATCAGAGACATTACCTTGCCAAAAATCAATATAGTCAAAGCTATGCTTTTTTTTTCCAGTAGCAATGTAGGACTGAGAGGGTTGGACTCTAAAGAAAACTGAATTACTGGATTATTGTGCTAGAGAAGACTTTTGTGAATCCCTTGGACAGCAAGGAGATTAAATCAGCCAATACTTAAAGAAATTAATTCAGGCTACTCATTGGAAGGACAATGAGGATAAATACTGAAATTGAAGTTTAAAAACTTTGATCATATAATAAAAAGGGAGGACTCATTGGAAAAGACCCTGATGTTTGGAAAGATTGAAGGCAAAAGAAGAGGATGGAAGAGTCTGATATGGATAGATCATGTCATGGAAGCAATGAAGATGAGCTTGGACAGATTTCAGGAGATACTAAAGGATAGAAGGACCTGGCATGCTGTGTTCATGGGGTCACTAAGAGTTAGGCATGACTGAATTAATGAACAACAACAATCATATTTCGCCTAAGTCTTCTCTTTTCCATATTAAACATCCTTTATCTGATCCTTATCTTGTTTTTTCCTGCCCTAATTACCCTTCTTTGGAAACTTTCTTGTTTATCAAAATATAAAAATGTGAATGAAGGATCTGTGTTTTTGGCCTGTCAACTCCCTTTACAAGTCTAGATCTTAATAACTAATAACTAGGGAGCTGTTCCAGGAATACAGAAGTAATCTGCCTAGTGTTTTTCAGATAGAGTCAAGAGTCAGAATGTCCCTGATTCCAAATCCAGCATTACATCAGACCCATCCATTATTTCACAGTGTTACTCACCTTGTGAATATTCTTCCTAAAATATGGGACCCAAATCTTTACCCCATTTTATACATGTGCTCATACTATCTACATTAGTGAATATATTTTACTTTGATGAAAATAGCTAGCATTTACATAGTGCCAGGTTTGCAAAGCACTTAAAAATATTATTTAATTTTATCTTCATAACAACTTTTAAATGTATCCCCATTTTACAGATGAGGAAATTGAGACAGCAGTACAATTACTTGCCTAGATAGCTAGTGTCTGAGAACAGATTTAACTTAGGACTTCCTGACTCCAAGTGCAGAGATCTATCCTCCACCTTGCTTATAGGCAAGCCTGGATTCATAATATACTGTCATTTGTATTGAGAGAATTCTGTTTAAGGCAGGTCCATCTTGGATCTCATCTTAGAGAAATTATTTAGAAAGATATTGGAGGGCTTTTTTCTTGTGTGTTTGTGTGTGAGTTTGTGTGTGTGTGTGTGTGTGTGTGTGTGTGTGTGTGTGAGAGAGAGAGAGAGAGAGAGAGAGAGAGAGAGAGAGAGAGAGAGAGAAGAGTTGGTATTTGGTGGTTAATATGTCAGTAAGAAGAATGTAGGACAGCATTCAAAAAAGTTATTGTTAACATAATATGAATATAAAATGCTTTTGTTTTTTATAAAACAGTGTAATTTCTGAAGCACATTAACTGGTCCCAAATAATACTAAGTATTATTTCCAGCATAGCATGCATGCTCATCCTTGCATGATGCTTTGTGTACACCTGTGACCACCAATGAGGAGGTTGTGCCTTAGTTGTCATCAGAATATGTTTTCACAGATTTTATCTTGGGTATCATAATGAAGTCCTTTAATTTTCAAAGGTTTATGCATATTGATAAAACATTTGAATTAATATCAATTTAAAACTTAAAAATTCAAAATACCTCTTCTACACATGATAGCTTCAAATGATGTACTCTAAAATATCTATGTTTTTTTTATGTTCTGAAGAGTCTTTGGCTGGAAGTTGTGGGTGGTTACTTAAAAATTTACCTGGTAATATGTCATTTGAGAAGATTTGCTTCCAGAGGAGGGCAACCAGGAAGGTCCTGACATGTGAGAGTTAGTCAAAGTAACTGGGAATGTTTGTGGTTGAGAAGAGAAGATAGTGGAAGATGGTACAAGACAGCTGTCCTTAATTATTTGAAAATCTGTCTTATGAAGGATGAGACTTGTTGTTCTTGGTCCCAGACAAAGGATCTTGGCCATTTTGTGTATGTTTGTCATGGACTCCTTTGGCAATCAACTAAAGCCTTTGAGGCCCTTCTCAGAATAAAATACAAGGAAAATACGTTAAAAAATAGTTTCCAAAAAGAGCAGCTAGGTGGTGCAGTGGATAGATCATGGGCTGGGAGTCAGGAAGATTCATCTTTCCAAGTTCAAATCCAGTCTAAGACACATCATAGCTGTCCAACTCTGGGCTAGTCACTTAAACCTGTTTGTCCCAGTTTCCTCATTTATAAAATGAGCTGGAGAAGGGAATGGTAAAACATGACAATATCTTTGCTTAGAAAACTCCAAATGGGGTCATGGAAAATCAGACACAATTGAAATGACACAACAAGAGTTATCAAAATATTTTATTAAAAAGTTCATGGATCCTTGAGACCCTTTGTTCCAGGAGACAGAACTAGGAACATAAGTAAAAGTTGCTTAATGAAAAAATTAAGCTTTGTATAAGGAAACTCATTAATTTTTTAATGATGGCATTCCCATAGTGGAACATGTAGCTTTAGGAGGTAGAGCATGCTCATTCATGGAAAGTCTCTAAGCAATGGCTATATGACCATTTTTTTTGTAGGATGGATTTTTTTTAATATAGATTGAATTATTCTCATGTCTGAATTTTTTTATTCTCTTATAATGCATTATTAACAAAGACAAAGACATGACTTAAGTGTTGCTATAGTCTTAAAAATCCTTTTTCTGCCTGTGATTAAAATACAGCTGCTTTATCCTCCCCACCCCCATCTTTGGCAGTACTGTAAAGACAAGAAGGGTTTTCTTCTCTAACTTTGATAATTTATCTGGCCCAGGTACCTCACCACCAGCTGTACTAGTTTCACAGTTTGGTTAGCAAGTGATGATGTAAGCCTTTCTAAACATTTCATTTGGAAAAATTTAAGGTGTATGCAGCAGAAATATTACATCATTCCAAGTAGATATATTAAAAAAAAGTTTCTTTACATCTACTTCTTAGAATTTCCCTTCTTCTCCCGTGGAATCTAACTAATTCATATTAATACCCATAGCGTAAAAGAACATTGAGTCTTTGATGTTTATCTGGATTATTAGTAATTTGTTTACTTATTGTTTAGAAAATAAAATTTAGGAATCTTTTAGGTCAATTCAATAAGCTGAAGATATTTCTTGGAAAGTACTGAACTTTTTTTTTTAATTTTTAACCTTTTCTCTTATTGGCAAAGACATAATATTTCTTTTCTTTTTTTGTGGTTAGGACTACAGGGTTAACATCTTCCTGAGGCAGAAATGGAATGATCCTCGACTGAAGCTTCCTAATGATTTTAGGGGCTCAGATGCACTGACAGTGGATCCCACCATGTTCAAGTGTCTATGGAAACCTGACCTATTCTTTGCCAATGAAAAGAGTGCTAATTTTCATGATGTTACACAGGAAAATATCCTCCTCTTTATTTTTCGGGATGGAGATGTCTTAGTTAGTATGAGGTACAGATTCACATTATCATTTTCTTTTAAAATCAGTGATTCACTTGAGAGATTGTCAATGGTATCTAAGAACTGTATTTATATTTTCAGATTATCTATTACTCTCTCCTGTCCTTTGGACTTGACTTTATTTCCTATGGATACACAACGTTGCAAGATGCAATTGGAAAGCTGTATGTACATTATATTACGCGTGATTTGGGTTCATTTAAGCATACCTAAAATAAATATGTTGCATATATCCTCAAAATTGCAGAGAATAATTATAAAAATGAATGTTACTAATTTTAAATGCTTCATTAATTTTCTTTTGCTTAGGACACATTCATTCTATTTCCCTCATCAACAGATACTCATTTACTAATGCATAGACAGCTTTATTATCCTGTTGTATACTTTTATGCTACTAAAGTAGAAACAAATTTTGAGCTAATTTCTAAGTATGGAATTACCATAAAGAAAGAAAAACAGCTTAGGTAATCTCAGAAGGTTTGTTAATTAATATTTTTTATTCCTTAACTAAAGACATAGGCTGGCATAGTGAATTTAGGATTGGTCTTGAAGCCAGGAAAGTCAGGGTTCAAGTATATATGTCTCTGATGTATACTGACTATAATACCCTATACAAATCTTGCAACCTCTAAGTACTGTCCTGGCAACTCTCTAAACCTGTGAGTGCAGAGATGCTGCTGATCTGTGTTGGCTAAAGGAATTTCCTCACCTGGGTGTTCCCTACACTAAATTAAAGTACAGTTCTGTGCCTTTTAACATTCTTTAACTAGAAAACACAAGATGAAAAATATTTGAATTTGGAATAGCCATGTTATTGGATACAATTGGGATATTGGATGTGATATGGGAAACTGTAATTTGAAAACAACAAAAACAAAATAGAATTAGTCCTATTCATTAGTCCCATTGTATTTATCATTGCTACTTGTCTTTGAAGTTGCTAAATATTTTAACCAAATATAAAGTGCTACAAGACACTACATCCCTTCCAGGAACACTGTAGGGGTTAATGATTTTTTTTCTGCAGTGTATAAAGCATTTTGTTCAATAGCATGTATATCTTGGGTAGACAATACACTTTACTGACTGTGGTTCAATGATTATTCAATTTTTCTTTGTAGTGTGCTGAAATGGAACTTAAACTTGAGCAGCGATTTTTTTCTTACTTTAAAAAAGTTCACTCTGCTATAAAAGAAAAATGACTGCATATGTTTCCAAGATTTTATTCAGTATTTGATCCTATTCCCAGATATACCCAAGGGTAGCCTTGAGTAATCTGTACATTGGAGAGATGAACAATAGAGTCTTTATACTGCATACTCTAAGATTATACAGGATTCTTGCATTATGTCAGCATTGCATATCTTCACCATCTGTGCTTTAAAATTCTGAAATCATGTTGCCATTAAGCAAAATATTCAGAATATACCCGTTTTACTGGGTTGTTTTTGTTGTATTTTGATAGCTATCCTCATAGAGTTGGGTTTAGCTTTGGGTTTCTCAATTAGTGAGTATTTCAGGACTTGAACCAGATGATCAATTGACAGCTGCTACCTTGAGTTTCCAAGGAACAAACTGTGTAACAAACATTTATTCCATTCATGTCTTCTAAGCAGTTCCACTTGAATCTTTTCCCCATATCTATCTTCTATAAATTTGTTGGGACAGTGATCTTTCAGATAATATTTGAATTCAGGCATGTAATTTCAGTGATATAATGACATTTCTTTATAGCATTCATGAAGAGAAGACACTAATTATATGCCATAAAGAAGCATACCTATTTTTTAACCTTGATAATTCTCCACTTGAGCTATGCCACTTAATATGAGGAAAGATGACCCATTGCAGTTTCACTTTCAATCTTCTAATGACTACTTGGTCTACTTTTCTTCTTTCATAGTTGTTGGAGAGCTTGTGGGAGGAGCTGCACTGTGCTTATTTCCCTTCCTAGTTTATCTCTCATTCCCTTCTAAGACCTTTGAAGACTGTTAATCTCCATCTCTTAGATAAATTTGTAACCCTTCATGCCATATAGTATGATAGAAGACCTTTTTTTGTAGTATCCTATGTCTATTTAGGAATTTGTGTAATTCCAGAATAATTCTATCCTTTATATACAAATATATTTCTAAGATTTAATCATTCTCTCAGTGTGGATTCTACCTACCTGCATGCCACCTACCCAATAAAATTTGATATTGGGGGGGGGGGAGGAGAAGGGATGGTTTACTAAGGAACATACCTAGATATTACAGGTTCATCTGGAATGCTTGCAACAGTTTGGTGATTTTTTTTTCCTGTTTGGAGGGCAATTGGGGTTAAGTGACTTGCCCAAGGTCACACAGCTGTTTTTTTTTTTCTGTTAAGTGTCCGAGGCCGGATTTGAACTCAGGTCCTCCTGACTCCAGGGCCAGTGCTCTATTCACTGTGCCACCTAGCCACCCCTTGGTGACAGTTTTAAATGAAAAACTGAGTTTCAGCATTTAAAATTACTCCTTTCCAATCTTTAGAGCTCCATTCTTTGTATAGTCTTGCCCATGACATTTTTTCCTAGTAATGATTAGCAAAAATTTTTTAATATTATTGTTATTCTCTCTCTCTCTCTCTCTCTCTCTCTCTCTCTCTCTCTCTCTCTCTGTTTATTTCTTTCTGTGTATATTTTAAATACCAATCTTCTAGTATTTCTTACTATTTTTCTAACATTAGGCAGCCTTTGTTTCACTACAGAAGAATCAATAGCAACCTGTCTCATTGCTAAATCCCTCTGAAGGTGTTTGCTTGATTTTTAAAGATTACTTTGACTCTTCTGTGACAATTAGTTGCCAGTGCTTGGTGTTATTTTTATTTTTGATCATACTTTTCTTTGTTATTTGGTACAACTGATTTCATCATGGTACATTTTGGTACAACTATGTTCATGGGCTTGAATGGTTCTCATAATATTTGACTTTCTCACATCAACAGCCCCTTCAATATCCCTAGTGGTTATTGAAACATGATTGTTAAGAGTGATAATTTTCATAGATTCCTTAGAGTTTCTTAGAGATTCTTTAAAATACAGAATTAAAAACACAGCATAAGGGAGCAGTGCAACACTTATATGTGGTATGAAATCCAGCACTCAACTGATGGAGAACTAACTAAATGTAGCAAATCTAGGTCATATCCAGTTTCATCTGGTCAAGGTTAGATATTTTGAATCAGTTTAGTGTCAGGAGAAGTATATGCATAACCATTGCTGTCATAAATTGAAACCATATCAAAAATATTATTTGCCCTCAAGGAGTTCACACACTCTTTTAATAACTTACAGACAGTTCTAAATCTTAGGTGGGAGAGAACCCCTATTTAGATCCTATAAGCAATTCTTTGAAACTCAGGACTGGAAACTTTGAAATTTAGTGGAAACTTTGATGTTTTCTAGAACCACTTGTCACAGTGAACCATCTATGAAATTTTGCTCAATATGTCCATTTCTTTCTTTCTTTTTCTTTCTTTCTTTCTTTCTTTCTTTCTTTCTTTCTTTCTTTCTTTCTTTCTTTCTTTCTTTCTTTCTTTCT
>NW_027186473.1:63718431-63838135 GCF_028583685.1 Petaurus breviceps papuanus
TCTTTCTTTCTCTCTTTCTTTCTTTCTTTCTCTCTCTCTTTTTCTCTCTCTTTCTCTCTCTCTCTCTCTTTCTCTCTCTCTCTCTTTCTCTCTCTCTCTCTCTCTTTCTCTCTCTCTCTCTTTCTCTCTCTCTTTCTCTCTCTCTCTCTCTCTCTCTCTCTTTCTCTTTCTTTCTTTCTTTCTTTCTTTCTTTCTTTCTTTCTTTCTTTCTTTCTTTCTTTCTTTCTTTCTTTCTTTCTTTCTTTCTTTCTTTCTTTCCTTTCTTTTTTTAAGAATTCTATTATGGGGGCGGCTAGGTGGCGCAATAAAGCGCGGGCCCCTGAGTCAGGAGGACCAGACTTTGGTTCCGGCCTCAGACACTTAACACCCATACACACACACACACACACACACACACAAACTAGCCATGTAACCTTGGGCAAGTTACTTAACCCCAACTGCCTCCCAAAAAGGCAAAAAAAATTCTATTATGGACACTCTAGATGACATTAAAATATTGTCATTTTTACAAAGTTGGAATCATACTTTTGGGGAAAAAAAGGTATTTATGTATTCATTCTTTTTTTTTTTTCTTAAGAGAGGTTTCTGTCTTTTACTTAAGCAAACAACTCTATAAAATTAGAAAGTTTGCTTTCTCATGTCTTTGAAAATTCCAAGTAAGTCTTATCTGGGTCATCCTACTTTTAGAATCACATTTATGCCATTGGTGATCACAGTCATCAGTCATCTTTAAATACAAAAGACAACTCTGAATTTGCCTGTCTCAGAAGCTTGAACCACAGCACATGGGTAGAAAAGGGGAATTGCAGTAGGTATAATAGCACCTAGAAATACAATAGTTTAAATTAACTGAGTATTCTTCCTTTGTACATGGTTTATACATTGACATTTTATGACCTTTCTTTTATCTAATATTGACATTAGCTAGTATGAGTCTTGCCTAAGTTCCATGTAACACTAATGTTGATCTGGGAACAATAAAAATGCTGCATTATAATAATTATGCAAGGTTTAGAAAAGAGCAGATTTTATCATTACTTTTACAGACTTTATGACACATTTATGGGCCTACAGTTATGTAATGGTATCAAAGAATTTAGATGTAGCAAACTCTGTAGAAATAATTTAGTATATCCTCTGCTTATTTCCTCCTTTAAAGTATAGAAAAATCAGGCCTAGAGAGATTGTATGTGACTTAATCAAGGTCTCATAGTTAGTGACCGAGCTGGACCCTGAAAATATCTTATAATTTTGAGAAATGGACTCTCAATTATACTGTCAGTTAGCCACAACATATGACTACATATTCTTTTAAGGGCCAGTTGTTCAAAAAGAAGTGTAATGATGTTATTTTATAAACTGTACTATATTAAAATTTCATATAAGTTAGAGGAAAAAAATTAAAGTTATTATGTTCATGATACTCAAAATTTCATTTTTGTCTGATGTACATAATTCAAACTAACTTTTTATTTGTTTCTTTCTGTTTTTCATAAAGTTGGTTATACAACAGATGATTTGCGATTTATCTGGCAATCAGGGGATCCTGTCCAGTTAGAGAAAATAGCTTTGCCACAGTTTGATATTAAAAAGGAAGATATTGAATATGGTAACTGTACCAAATACTATAAAGGCACTGGTAAGTAATCTTTAGGATAAAAAAGTAGAATCTGTATCAGATAACACTTCAATTTGGTTGTAATATCAATAAATGCCTAAGTGTAGAATAAAGGAGAATTATGCAAAAAGAAATTTGAAATAGCTATAAACTGGCATTATTCTGATTTAAAAAAAAAACCTTCATGTTTACTTTTGTTTTCTATGGCTTTCCCCCTCCTCAGATATGCTTATCTCTTGCAAGGTAAATAAAATAGCACTGTGTTCATAGGTCTTATTACTAAAATTTTCATTTTAGCAATTGTATTGAGATGACATATATATAAGTAAAGAAACTTTGAAACTAATGGATAGTTAATTTGTCAGACATTTCCATATCTGACTATAAAACAATCATTGAAGAAGTTATCCTAAATTTAAACTAAACCTAAAATTAAAGAAGTATTTTATAGTTTCCAGATGTAGATAATCTTTATAAAAGGGTCATTTTAAATTTCTTAGAACATCATTTTTTCCTATCAAAAATAAGTACCATCTTTTAATTCATATTATTTCTTTATAAATGACTATTTGCTATCATAAGCTAAAGATTTCAAATATTTGACAATCTTTTATTACATATTTTGTTTTCTTTCATGTTGAATTTTGGATATCATAAGTGAATGCTAATATCCAGGTCATAAATAATGCTTTATCAATGTCATCAAGATCATCTTCAAGAAAAAGCAATGAGCAATTGTCCACATGGTCACATGGTGTTGGGCAAAACAAAACAAGCAGAGGTAGATGGCTGAGCTTACATTTGAAACTTCCCCTAGGTGGTGTTTTTTTTTCAAAATGTTGAATTGACTTGTTTGATGAGGATTCAGTCTGCACCTGGAAGCAAAAGGGGAAAAAAAAAAAAAAGACATTTTATGTTGTCCAACATTTTTGTCTGTAATTCACTAAGTAAATCTGGAATGTATATACACAATCTGGTGTGAATTGACTGATGTAAAATTCTATATGGAATCAAACCTAAAGGCATTAAACTTTACCCACTTTGTATTTCATTTGGAAAGAAAGAAGAATATCTTCCAATTTAAAACATCTCAGAGACATTATTTGTAAATTTTGGAGATGTCCTAATACAAGTAATTACTAAATGTGAAATATGAGAAATTTTTCTGAGCTACTTGAACATAAAATCAAGCTATGATGAGAAAATATTCCATTTTTCCTGGAGGTATTGCTTCACTCTCAAATGAATTTTCACTGATAACACACTAAGTTAGATCTATATTGAAACATAGAGCTGGCATACGTACTTATCAGAGCTGGGACAAATGATACATGTAAAAACTTGACTTAAGGGGAAGCCATATCAACTAAGATGGACAACTTTTTAGATAGTGAACATGAGTGACAGATTCATTTTCTCTACAAATGATGCTATTTTTATCCACTAATTATTTATTTAAAATCTCCAAAATCAGATTTATGTTTAAAAGCCTTGAATTGGAAATTTGCTGTAGATTTGTAATAACCATTTTTTAAAGCCCTACCAAGAATGGTTATCAAACTCAACTTGCCTAATCCACAATGTCAATAAATTGCTGAATATATATTCTGTCTTTATCTCTCCCACTCTCCTTTTTTCTCTCTCTTTCTGTCTCTCCATCTGTCTCTGTCTCTCTCTCCATCTCTGTCTCTGTCTCTTTGAAGAGAGAGAAAAAGGAGAGTGGGAGAGATAAAGACAGCATATATATTCAGTGAGTAGTGTGTCCAGTTCCAAAGATCTGGTCTCAATCTGCCTCAAAACACAGATTTTATCAAAATTGTCATTTAACTTCCATTAAAATGGAATGAAAAATAAGTCATTTCCAAATAATCAACATTATACTGAACCGAGACAATATATCAAAAATCTGAAGGCACTTGAAACAATGTCAATTTGTTGGGGGAGCACAGCACTGTGGCTTTCATATGTTTCATATGTAAATGGTGTATAGGTAATTATCTGCAACATAAAGTTCTACAAGAAAACAGGCAGTTCAAAATCTCATATAGGAAATACTGCATCCCCTCTAAGTTTGAGTAATGGGCATCCTGAAACAATGATATATTTTGGAGATGTTCCACCTGATTGACAATTACAAACATATGTTGTGGGTTTATCCAAGGAAAAGAAAATCCGGGTGTGGCATTTGGTGTATTACCAGCTCTATAAAGAAAACCTCTGTATTTCCTTCTTGCTCACAGAATACAAAAGAAAAAAATAGAACAAAGGCAGTTCAACAACTAATGATGCCTATTTCAAGTTCCAGACTCTTAATGTCTTCTTAAACTTATTGATGGCCACAGCTATGATCTTAAGTGAAAAGAGGATACTGATTCACACAAAAAGAATGGATCTTTAACTTATTTTATTTCTCAATATAAAACCCTATCAACATTAGTTTTTAAGCATGATAAATGGAAGTTAACTAATAGGCCAATATAGAAAAAATGAAAATTAGAAATTTTAGGGGAAAAAGATACCAGAACTTTCAAAAAAAAATGGAGAAAAATGATGCAGTATAGGAAAATTTCCCTTTTGGGGGAAACAACTCAAAATTTGTTCTCAACATACTTTGAAATGTTTATAATATGTGATTAGGCAATCAAACTGATTAATGCTGTATAATTATACCCAATTCATAAATTGATTTATTTTGTGTGAAATAGTAAGTTAGTTTGGTTTTTTAAAGTCTTGAATTTTTAAATTTGGTTATCAATACAGAAAAGATAATTGATTTTTAATATTCTCAAGTACTCACAAATACTTGATCTTTAGCAAGTGTTGTAACAACATTTATATTGCTTCCCTTCACAACATTTGGCAGCATGTGCTGCTTTTGAGAATTCCAGAAATTTGTAATTAATTTCCTAGGTTGTTCTTCAAAGAGGCAGAATTATTTGACTCTCCAGGAGTCAAAATCTAATGTCTTTACTGCTGAGACTTTCCTTTCATTTATTTTGGCAAATGAAAATCAGACATTTTACCCTGAATTTGGGCATGTCACAGAAGTCAACATGAGGGATAAGACTAGAGTCAGATAGTTTCATTACAAAAACCTTCATACTGTCTATTTACTCATTTTTCTTATCCTTCGCTAACATTTGTATTCAATTAACTCTTTTCTATTTTGAAAATTCACAAATAGGGGCAGCTAGGTGGAACAGTGAACAGAGCACCAGCCTTGGAGTCAGAAGGACCTGAGTTCAAATCCGGTCTCAGTCACTTAACACAAAAGCTAGCCTTGTAACCTTGGGCAAGTCATTTAACCCCAATGGCCCTCCAAAAAACAAACAAAAAAAATCACAGTTACTTTTTAATTTTGGCCCCATCTGATGTCTTGTGAGTAGCTTTTCTGCAGACCCTCACACCTCATACAGCCAGATTGGCTATAGCTATATAGTCCATCACTTATGCTAATCCAGTAGCATTCCTTTGATTTGCTACTCTTTAAGTAGGTATTTCAGGTCATCTCCCTTTAGCAACATCCAAGGGTAGTGAAAAGTTTGAAAGTCCATCTCAGATTTTCTGACGAAAGACCTCTAACTCTAGACATTGAAATACTGTAGCAGCATGTAGTATCTCTTTCTCAATGTCATGGTGAACCTCTTAGGGGAAGCAGGTTCTGCACTGTACTGATTTAGCTTTCATTGAGTTGTCTTCATTTCTTAGAAACTTTTTTCACTTGAAGGAAAGCTTTTAGTGGGGGGCATGATGGGTGGTGTGTGGATTTGCTTTTTCAATTTGAATAAAATATAAATGACCTGCAACTGACAGTTAAGTTGGTTCATTTGAATATTATTGATGTCTGAAAATATTTCTTTTTTACTTAAATCACACATGTATTTGTTTCTGAAAGGCTATTACACATGTGTAGAAGTAATCTTTACACTGAGAAGACAAGTGGGATTTTACATGATGGGTGTGTATGCTCCCACTCTGCTCATTGTGGTCCTGTCCTGGCTATCATTTTGGATCAATCCTGATGCAAGTGCTGCAAGAGTGCCATTGGGTAATGTAGCCCTCTCTCCAGCCTTTTTTATGTTTTGTATTAAAAGTTTTTGAGACCTTCGTTTTCCCATGTTCACGTATTTGGAAACAAAACAATTTTAGAAATGGATAAAAAAGCCAGATCTGTCTATGGTTTTCTTTCTGATCTAATATTCTGGTAGATTTTTACAATGTGTAACCTATTCTCTTATACTTAGGCACTTCAGAAATCTTTCAAATAATTAATGCAATATAAGTAAGTACACATTATTTATTTGAAATGTGGAATTTTAGAATAGAAAATAACATCAGAATTAATCTCTACTAACTTCCTCTTTTTGTATATGAGGAAACTGAGTTCTTGCAAGGGGAAATGACTTCCCAAGATCATACTGGTAAACAAGGATTACAACCCAGCTCTCCAACTACCCTACTTTCTACATATAAAAGTTTTTCTAGATAAATAAAGTTTATTTGTGTAAGTACCCAAACTATGTAAAACTAATAACTAGTTTTGATAGAAGTCTTTCTAAAACACAGCATATCCATTTCTACCTTACTAAATGGAAGATACAGGAAAAAAATCAAACTTTTTTAATGACTCATGGTCATCTCTATGAATATTAATACATACTTTAGTGACTCAGCAATGTTCTCAAGGGTTTTGAGATAGGTAGCAATATTTGTCTACCCTATGATAAATAGTCTCTGACTGCTTTACTTTTATGTCTTTTGTTTGTAAGAGATAGAGTTGCCTCTCTGAAAAATACTGGAGCTTTCATTAGTGATTTCCTTGTGACTATACTAGCAGGGTCATATTCTGTCTCCCCTCCTGTCATAACTAACAACTATCATGATCATTGAGTTTTGAGAATGGATTTTTTGTATTCAATCCTTTTATATTGTCTTTAGTTCACTTTCTCATCACTGCAAGTATTTCCTTTCCTTTCTTTTTGAAATATATTTTTGTTAGACATTTCCCAATTGAATTAAAAACATTAATGTTTGCTTTTAAAAATTTTGAATTCTCAAATTCTCTGTCTTCTTTCCACCACTCCCCCAAATCTTAAGAAGGCAACAGAAGCATGGATTATACATATGAAGTCATGAAAAAATATTTCCATATTGGTCATGTTACAAAAGAAAACCAAAAAAAGCCCACAAAAGTTAAAAAAATGTGTGCTTTAATCTGTACTTATATTTCTTTAGTTCTCTCTCTAGAAGTAGGTATTACTTTTTATCATGGTTCTTTGTAATTGTCTTGAGTAGTTGTAATCAAAGTAGGAAAGTCTTTTGCAGTTGATCATCCTTACAAAATTGATATCACTGTGTATAATGTTCTCCTGATTCTATATACTTTACTTTGTATCAGATCATGAAAATCTTTCCAGGCTTTTCTGAAACCATCCTTCTAGTCATTTCTAATAGCACAATAGTATTCCATCAATACCATATAAAACAAATTGTTCATCCATTCTCCAGTTGATACATACTGTGTTTCCAATTATGTCCCCCACAAAAAGAGTTGCTAAAATACTTATTTTGTAAAAATATGCCATTTTTTCCCTTTTTCTTGATCTTTTTAGGATATGTACCTAGTAATAGTATTGCCAGGTTGAAGGATACGCCCAATTTTATAGCTGTTTGGGTTCACCTAATGGTTATTTTTTGGACCCTCTTGGCACAGAGTAAAAATAATTAGTAATCATTTCTCTTTTGGATAGCAACCTTGAGGATTTTCCCTTCCCAGTTTGATATTTTCTTTTTAAAGGGCCATTTTTTGACTCACTTCTTAAAGGGGCCTATTCGCTGAATGGGCATTGCCTGACTCAGTCTGAGAATTCAGAAAGACCTTGGATTGAAAAGGCCTGTCTTCCACTGAATTCTGGGCCCTGTCCAGTCATCCTGATCTATATGTGGTCACTGGATCTAGTTGACTCTGGAGGAGAAAGTGAGACTGGTGACTTTGCAATATCCTCCCTTACTCAAATCAAATTCAATTGCAAGTCATGTCTTCATCTTCCTGATGCCATAGTCCTCCACCAGATCAAGTACAAACTATGAGCTCTTTGAGTATAATTCCAAATTGTTCACCAGAATAGTTGAACAGATATACAAATCCACGCACAGTGTATTAGAGTCCTGATTTTTTCCTACACCCCCTTCAGCATTTGTTATTTTGATAATTTTTCATGTTATCCAATCTGATAGGTATGGGCCAGTATATCAGAGTTGTTTTAATTTGGATTGCTCTAATTAATAGTGATTTCGAGTATTTTCCATGTGACTATTGATGACTTTGCTTTCTTCTGAAAACAATATTTTAACATCCTTGCATTTCTAAAATCAATTTAGCTCAGTTCCTTATATATGCAAGAAATCAGATGTTTATCATAGATATCTGCAGTCATTTCTCCTTAGTTCCCTGTTTTCCACATAGTTTTGGCTATATTAATATTGTTTGTTAGATTTTTTTTAAATTTCATGAAATAAAAATAATCTATTTTATTTCCAGTGATCTTTTCTACCTCTTATTTGGTCATACAGCTTCATTTATCCATAGATCTAAAAGATACATCTTTCCATTCTCCCCTAATTAAGTTATTTTAACTTATTTATTTGTAATTTCTGAAATAAATCAAGTATTTCCATAACACAGTAGGATTAAAAAGATGATTGCACATAAAACTGCAAATATATTATGTACAATTTGCTATTCCTTGTAAATATGTAATAAAATTATCTTGTAAATTTCTTCTGTCCTCTTTTTCTCTATCCTCCCCACTACCCTATAGGTGGCTATCATTAGACAAAATATGTGTGTATACACACACACGTTAAATTATTCTACACATACTTCTCTTCACTAGTTTTATCTCTGGGTGCAGATAGCTTCTTCTTTATATGCTTTTGTAGTTAATTTGGGTATTTATAAAAGTAAAAGTGACTTAGTCATATTGCTGTTATTGTTTACAGTGTTCTCTTGGTTCTGCTTATTTCATTCTTCATTATTTTGTGCTAGTCTATGCATGATTTTTCCAAATGAGTTCATCATTTCTTATGGCACAGTGGTATTCAATCAATAGTGTTCCCTAGTTTATTTATACTATTGCACTTTATGTCTAAGTCATTTATCCATTTTTACTTTATCTTGTTATACAGTGAGAGATATTGGTCTATGTCTATTTTTTCCCCCAATTTTTTCCAGTTGTCCCAGAAATTTT
This sequence comes from Petaurus breviceps papuanus, assembly GCF_028583685.1. Classification (NCBI taxonomy): domain Eukaryota; kingdom Metazoa; phylum Chordata; class Mammalia; order Diprotodontia; family Petauridae; genus Petaurus; species Petaurus breviceps. The sequence continues at coordinate 63,727,300 of NW_027186473.1, forward strand.
TGTCAAGTGGTAAATTTTTCCCTAAAATTTTGTATCTTTGGGTTTATCAAACACTAGCTTACTGTGGTCATTTACAGTCATATATCATCATCATGTGTTGTGCACCTAGTCTGTTCCACTGATCCACTACACTATTTTTCAGCCATTATCAGATTGTTTTGATGATTACAGCTTTGAAATACAGTTTAAATCTTATATTGCTAGGCCACCTTCTTTCAGATTTTTTTCAACTAGATTTCCTTCGTATTTTTAATTTTTTAATGTAAATTTTGTTTTATTTTTTTCTAGCTATATAAATAATTCTTTGGTAGTTTGATTGGTATAGCACTGAATAAATTCAGAATTGTAATTTTTTATTATATTGAGTAATATTTTTTCCAATTCTTTAGATCTGTCTTAATTGGGCAAAAGGCATTTTGTGATCGTGTTCATATAGTTCCTGCGGTGTTCTTGGCAGGTGAACTCCCAAGTATTTTATATTGTATACCATTATTTTATATGAAATTTCTATTTACATCTCTTTCTACTGGGTTTTGTTAATAGTATATAAAAACGCTGATGATTTCTGTGGTTTTATTTTATATCCTGCTGCTTTGCTAAAGTTGTCCATTGTTTCAATTAGTTTTTTTAGTTGATTCTCTAGAGGTCTCTTAGAATACCATCATATCATCTGCAAAGAGTAATAGTTTTGTTCCTCATCTTCTAATTTTGTTCCTCCAATGTCTTTTTTCCTATCTTTTTGTTATAATTAGCATATCAACATAATATTGAATGATGATGATAATAGGCACTCTTACTTCACAACTGAGTTTATTGCAAAGACTTCAAGTTTATCTCCATTACAGATAATGCTTTCTCTTGATTGTATGTAAATACTATTTTAAGAAAGACTCCATTTATTCCTATGCTTTCTGGTGTTCTTAATAGGAATGGGTGCTGTATTTTGTCAAAAGCTTTTTCTGCAGCTATTTATATAATCATATGATTTTTTTTTGTTGTTGTTCTTGGTATTGCTATGCTCAATTATGATGATAGTTTTCCTAATATTAAACCATCCCTGCATTCCTGGTATAAATCACACCTGGTCATAGTGTATGATTATTGTGATATACTGTTATAATTACCTTGCTAGTATTTTAATCTTTTTTTGTTTTTTGCTTTTTTATTCATTACAGAAATTGGTCTACAGGTTTTTTTTTTACTTTCCCTCATTTAGTTATTAAAATAATATTTGTATTACAAAAGAAATTTGGTAGAGCTCCTTTACATTAAAAATATTTATATAGTATCAGGATCATTTGTTCCTTAAATGTTTGGTAGAATTCATTTTTAAATCCATCAGGTTGTGGGTATTTTTCCTTAGGGAGCTTTTATTTTTTCTAAGTTAGGGTTAAGTATTCTATTTAGTCTTCTTTTAATGTGGGTCTTGCAGTCTCTGAGATTGAGCTGCAGCAAAATATGGATTTATTCTCTGCTGCTTGTATTAATTGGCCTAGAAATCAATACCCAGAAAACACAGGTGCTCCATCAGCCACTACCACTCCATCCTTACATGGAACTAATTAAGAAGTTGTGAATGCTGTGGATAAGTCCACTTACTTTGGTAGTGTACTTTCCCAGGATGTACATGTTGATAATGAGGTTGACACATGCATTGCCAGAGCTAGCTCAGTATTTGGGAGACTCTGGAGGAAAGTATGTGAGAGAAGAGACATTAGACAAACTGCCAAACTGAAAGTCTACCGAGCTGTTGTGCTGATCTCATTGTTATATGCCTGTGAGACCTGAACAGTCTACCAGCACCATACCAGGAAACTGAATCACTTCCATTTGAATTGTCTCAGGAAGATTCTGAAGATCACCTGACAAGATAAGATACCAGACACTGAGGTCCTTTCTTGAACTGAAACGCCAAGCACTCAAACTCTGCTTCAATGAGTAAAACTCTTATAGGCTGGCTATGTTGTTCAAATATCACTATTTTATGGAGAACTCACACATGACAAGTACTCACATGGTGGTCAGCAGAAGCAATACAAGGACATTCTCAAGGTCTCTCTTAAAAGTTTTTTTATTGATTTTGTGATATGGGAGACACAAGCACAGAACTGCTTTTCATGATGTGCCCACATGAGAGAAGGTACTGTGCTCTAATGAGGAAAGCAGAATTGAAGTAGCTCAAGGGAAATGCAGGATGCACAAAATTAAAGAATCCACTCCAAAATTTTCACACAGACTTTTGTGCCTGAGCTGTGGTAGAGCATTTTGAACTTATATTGTTGTGATCAGCCATGGTCAGACACACTGAAACTTGACTCTAGCATAGTGATGTCATTTTGATCCTCCTTGAGAATGAAGGACAACAACCAAACAACCAATCTGGGCCGTTTATATTTTTGTAAATATTTATTCCCTGCATTGATTTTCAGTTTTACTGGTATACATTTTGGTAAAATAACTCATAATAATTCCTTTAATTTCATCTTTGTTGTGGTTCATTTACCCTTTTTAGTTCTGATATAGGCAATTTGTTTTTTCTTTCTTTTAAAAACTGACTTAATGGTTCATCTATTTTATTTCTAATTTCATAAAACTAGCTCCTATTTTTCTTTAGTAGTTCAAGCTTTTTTTTTTACTTTTAATTTCATTAATCTCTACTTTGATTTTCAGGACTTCCTTTTTGATGTTTAATTGGAGATTTTTTTAGGTTTTTTTAAATTGCATGTCCAATTCATTGATCTGACATAGAAAGATGCAAGTTCAGTTCTAAACCACCACAATAAAGCAAATATCATAATATATTGAGTCACATTTTTTTTAAATTTCCCAGGACAAAGAGTTAACTTTGCAATAACTGGTCTATTATTTGTATAATAATATTATGTCTAAAATAGTGGATATACATTAATTAAAACTCATTTGTTGTTAAAACCTGCTAATAAATATCTGAGCCTTCAGTAAATCATACTCTTTTTGCTGGTGCAGCATCTTGACTCAATGTTAATGCCTGCTGTATTATTTAGGATAGTGGTTGCTGAAGGTTGGGTTGTCTGTAGCCATTAAAAAAATAAAACAATGAAGTTTGCCACATCAGTTGACTTTTCCTTTCACTTGAGGTCATTGTAGGGCTATTACAAGGTTTTTAATTGGTCCAATTTCAATATTGTTGTGTCTCAGGGAATAGGGAGGCCTGAGAAGATGGAGAGAGATGGCAAATGATGGGATGGTGAGTTGATAGAGTAGTTAGGACACATCCAATATGTATTGATTAAGTTCACCATCTTATTGGTTCATGGTGCCCCTAAATAATTACAATTGTAACAACAAAGATCACTGATCTTAGATCTCTGTAATTGATATGATAGCAATGAAAAATTTTACAATAATGCAAGAATTACCAAAATGTGTCACTAAGACACTATGTTAGAATATGCAGTTGGAAAAATGGCACCAATAGAGTTGGTTTGATGCAGCATTGCCACAAACTTTCAATTTGTAAAAAAAACAAAAAAGAAACAAAACAAACAAAATCAATATCTGTGAAGCACAATTAAGTGAAGTGATATACCTCTATAAGAGATATAGCTGTATGAATTTTCTGCTGAGCACTGTTTTGGCTTCATCCCACATACTTTGATATATTGTTTCACTTTTGGGATTCTCTTGAATGAAAATGATTGCTTCTATGATTTATTTTTTTAGCCACTCATTGTTTAGGATTAGATTATTGGTTTCCTATTAATTTTTAATCTATGCTTCCAAGGTCACTTTTGAATGTAATTTTTATTGCATCATTGTCTGAAGAGGGTACATGTAATATTTCTTCTTTTCTGCATTTGATTTAAGCTCTTATGCTATAAGAATTACCAAATGAAACAATTTTTTGTGAAGGTGCTATATACAGCTGAGAATAAAGTGTACCCCTTTCTGTTCCCATTCACTTTTCTGCAGAAGTCTATCATATCCAACTTTTCTAAGATTTTATTCATTTCCTTAATTTCCTTCTTTTTATTTTATGATTACATTTATCTACCTCTGAGAGGAGAAAATTGACTTATCTTACTAGTATAATTTTACTATGTATTTCCTCTCATAGTTTAAGTTTTCCTTTAAGATTTTTATGCTATTCTATTTGGTGCATATATTATGTATCTACATATACATCTATCTATCTATCTAAAACTTCATTGTATATGTTGCCTTTTTAGCAAAATGTGATGTTCCCACTTGTCTGTTTTAATAGTCTATTTTTACTTTTGTTTGTGTAAGATGATGCTTGCTACTCCTGCTTTATCTTTTAACTTCCTCTGAAGCATAATAGATTCTTCTCCATCACCTTATTCTTACTCTATTTGTGACTGTCTATTTCAAGTGTGTTTATTATAAATGGCATATTGTTGGATTATGGTTTTCAATCTGCTCTGTTATCTGCTTTGATTTTTATGGACAAGTTCATCTCATTCACAGTTATGATTACTAACTATAAATTTGGCTCTATCCTGTTGACTTCTGATTTTCCTTTTCTCTCTCTCTGTCTTGAGTTTCCTCTAAAGTGTGTTTTCCTTTTAACCGCTATTGCCCCTCCCTTTTATCTCCCCTTCTTTTATTCCCCTTTCCTCCTATTTTTCTATTGGGTGAGGTAGATTTTTGTACCCAATTATGTGGTACACACACACACACACACACACACACACACACACACACACACACATTTATTCATGTATTTGAACCGATTTGCATGATAATGATGTACAAGCATTGCCCTCCCCTCCCCACTCACTTCACCTCCACTGGAAAAACTTTTCCTTGTAAACCTCTTTTTTCTTTTTTATCTTTAAGATTATTTCCCCCATTTTTCTCTCCCTTGCCTTTTCTTCCAGAACATATTTCTTTCTCTTACATTTATTCTTTTTACATCATCCCAATATAATATATTCATTCATAAGTCCTGTATATTGAATCCTTCTAACTTCCATAAAAATGATAAATTTATTTGAAGTTACATTTATCACTTTCTTATATAGAAATGTACAGTTTAATATTATTTAATCCCTTGTGATTTGTCTTTTATTTTTAAGTTTTTGTGTTTCTCTTAAGTCTTGTTATTTGAAAGTGAAATTTTCTATTCATCTCTAGTCTTTTCATCAGAAATTCTTAAGTTTTCAATTTCATTAAATGTTCATTTTTCCCTTGAAGTATAATACTCAGTATTGCTTGATATGTTTCTCTTGGTTGTAATCTTACCTATTGTTTTTTTTTCCTTTTGGAATATCATATTCCAAGGCCTCTACTCCTTTAACATGATGTGTAGCTGCTAAATTTTGTGTGATCCTGACTGGGGCTCCATACTATTCAAATATGGTTTCTTTCAGTTGCTTTAAGTATTTTCTGTTTTACCTAAAAGTTCAAGAATTTGGTTTTAGTAATCCTGGGAGTCTTCACTTTGGGAACTCTTTCAGGTGGGGCATCGGTAGATTCTTTCCATTTAGGATATTAGGGCTTTCCTTAACAATTTCTTGAAATATGAGGCATAGACCCTTTTTGGAACCTGGCTTACAGGTAGTCCAATCATTTTTAAACTATCTATCATCAATCTATTTTCTAGGTAAGTTATTTTTCTGATAATGTACATTTTATTTTTTTTTCCTTCTTTTGACTTAGTTTTATTGTTTATTGATGGAGTGAGAAGCTTCCACTTACTCTATTTTAATATAGTTTTTCTTTTTTGGAGGGGGGAAGGCAGGGAAATTGGGGTTAAGTGACTTGCCCAAGGTCACATGGCTAGTAAGTGTGTCAAGTATCTGAAGCCGGATTTGAACTCTGGTCCTCCTGAATCCAGGGTTGGTGCTGCACTGCACTGCACCACTTAGCTGCCCCTTTAATTTTTAAGGAATGATTTTCATCAGTGAACTTTTCTTCTTCTTTTTCTATTTGGTAATTTTTGCATAGTAAGCAGTCATTTTCGTCAATGAATTTTTGCACTCATTTTAGATTTGGCCAAGTCTGTTTTCCAAGGTCCTATTTTCTTTTGTATTTTTTGTACATCTTTTTACTAAGTTATTAATTCTTGTCATAATTTTCTTCCTTTTGCTCTCTTTTCTTTACCCAATTTTTCCCTCTACCACTCTTGACAAAGTATTGCTTTTCCAGGAATTCTTATTGGGCTTATGTCCAACTTGCATGTTCCCCCATTTTCAGGTTTTGCTTATAGCCATTTTGACTTCATTTTCTTGTTCTCAGATTGTATCTTGATCTTCTCTGCCACCAGAGTAACTTTCTATGGTCAAATTCTTTCATTGTTGTTTTTGTCTGCTTATTTTCCATCCTTCTTTCTTGATTTTGAATGTATGCTGAATTTGGGTTCTGTTCGCAAAGTTGGGATGAGGGTACTTTGCAAAGGTTCAGACTTTTTTGCACTGGTGTTTTCATAGCTAGTTCTAGAGGTTTGAAGGTTTTCCAGGATTTCAAGGTGGTGTGATGTGTGGAAAGGTGTGGTCACTGCTCTCCTGTTCTGCAATATAGTCCTTACCCAGATGGGCCCCTGATCCCTTGTGATTTAAGTCAATATTACTTATCAGGGTCCCTGTTCCTTTGTGACTAAAAGTGGGTACATTCAGTGGTGTTGTGAAATAGCTTCCAGTCTTGTATCCATTGCTAGCAGATGGGTTCCCTTTTCTGTCTGTGGCTTGAGAGTTCCCAAAACTGATACTATTTCTCTCATCACTGCCTAGTCCCACTACTGAGGTTTCATCCATGTACATCCTGAGTCAGGCTCCACCCCCATTTCACAGATCTCTCCTTCTGACTTCCTAAGTTATAGTGAGCTGGAAAAATGATTCACCCAGATTTTTTTGTTGTCTCTGACAGTCCAGAATTCAATTTAAGGCACCTCTTTAAAGTTGTTTAGAGGGGAATATGACAAGAGCTTAACTGAGTCCTTACTCTACTCTTCCATCTTACCTCTGCCCCCACCCACTCACTCACTAGGTCCTTGTCATTATCAGAAGGTTTCCAGTATCCCCTCCCACTTACCCATTTTTTTTTGGTGATCTTTCATTGTCCTTTAGTTCAAGACATTTCATATAATAGCACTACAGCCTTATCTTCATTCCTTTATACCTTAGCCAGTATCCAATAATTCCCAGAATGTCCACAGCAGGAAAACAGCCAAATCCTCCCACTATGTAAGAATTTTCCAATCATCTACTTGTCATGGTACCTATTCAGGCTGAGACATAAACTATCATTATACAGTGACAATTCAAAAATATTACTGCTGCAATGTAATTGTATACTAAACTTTCATGTACAACTGGGTGCAAACAATAGAATAAGTAAAATAATTAAATTTACTGACAAAAAAATCTTAAAACTTTATATCAAACACTTTAATATTCAGTTTTTCTCCTTTTGCAGCAATTATTCAATTCATTTGGAGTTGAATAAAAAATTTAATATATTCATAAAGTTTAATCATGAAACCACATCATATTGAATATTAAGCATGCATTTGACAATCTATGTTTCTAAATCTAACCCATAGATTTTAGATACAGTTTAAATCAAATGAATTTCCAGGCTTTTAAACCATGTTCATTTCCATCACTTTTTAACCTATCATAATGTGTGATATGAGGATACAAGGTTGTGTAGTAATATCCCATCTCCATTTGGTAATTTTCTTTTCAACATATCACAGAGTTTTTTTTTTTATTTTAAATGAGACACAACTTTTAGTCCCACATAAAGTAAACTATTTCCAGAATGTTTTTGTGTGTGCAATATTTTTATACTCTTCAGAGTTCAAGGTGCATGCTCATGTGCATTTGTCACAATGGTTTTGGCAATAGACTTGAAAGAAAAAATTTCAACAACAAATAATTACTCTTCACTTTTCTCCACAATTCTGATCTTTACATTTTCTTGTCTATGATGAGTACCATTTTTTCAATGACAATTAGGCCAAGTAAAATAAAAAAAAATTGTATTGTTTTGATTTTGTAACAATATGGAGATACTAAGAGACCTTTGTTTGCTTAATTTTTTAGCTGTAGATTGGGTAGGACACAGAAGGAACATCTCTGAAATGAGGAATTACTGTTGTATCCTCTCTCTCTCTCTCTCTCTCTCTCCCTCTCATTCATTTATCCAAAGTAAAATAATTGACTTTTATAAAGATTTGATTAACCTTCCAGAAATTTTTTTTCAAATATAAATGATTGTGGGTTGTAAATTAGGAAAGATGGAACAACAAATGACAATTTCATCTGAATAATAAATGAATACTTTAGGTCTAATGGATATATTTTGTGACTTTCTATATGTTAAAATTGAGCTTTTGTCATAGTGAATTTTGGAATTGAGCTTTAAAAAAAACTAAACAGTCAGTATATGACTTAGATAGGACTTAAAACCAGACATTTCTGGGACTGAGAAAAAATATCTTTTCCTATCATGCATAATCATCACCATCAACATCATCATAATCATCATCATCCTGTGTGAAAATTCAGCAATAATAAATAACATTTACATAGATTAGCTTTTATATGTACTACCTATTTGATGATGGACTCACATCTTTAGAGCTCTGAGGGAGCTCAGAGCTCTTCTAGTCCAACTCTCTCAGATAAGAAAAAATAAGTTCCAGAGATGTAAAGATTTGGATGTAGTTCTTTTGACTCTAAATCTAATGTTTTCATATTTCCTTTCATCATTAACTGTAAGGAACCACATAGACAAAGTGATCTTTGAGCATGAAAAAATTCCTGACACAAGGTAGAAGACAAAGTCACAAGAATCAAAGTGGGGACCCTGGAGAGGAATAAATGAAAGGCAGTAGAATATCCACATGGAGGTTCTTATAAGTTGTTAGTTATGTACCAGTTGATATCTTGTATCCAGAAGAAAAGTCAGAACTAGGAATACAAATTTTTATAGTTGCAAAATTATTTACTCTATTCTTTGACATTTTAATTTTACCTTTTTTAGCTTAAAAAAGCAATTGATAATTCAAATTCTCTTTTATTTTAGATGAGCCAAACATACACTTTTTCCTTCTTTTTCTTCCCCCTCTTTCTCATCATCATGTCATCACAACCACCATCACCAAAAACTTATTAAACCCTCATTGTTTTTCAGGTATTGCACTAAGTGCTGAGGATCCAAGGAAAGGAAAAATGTCTACACCCTCAAGAGTATAATTTATAAAAGGAGTATTTTAAGGTGACCTGTGAAAGGGTGAAACAAAATTTTAAAATAATAGAATGTGACTTTGGAGAAAAATCTGACTTACAAAATGTTTCAAATAAATATCTACTGTGCTACAGAGAGTCATTGACCTACAAATGACTTATGTAGAAAAAATAGCCTTTCCTTTTTGCCCTTTTCCGATCAAGTCTTAGACTGTATAACTTAGTTGTTTGTAGAAGTTCTGTTTTTCAAATATTTTAGCATGAACTGAAAGAAAACTTGTTTTTGGTCTCCTTTTTTTTCTACATTTTTCTCCTTCATTAACAGAGTTGAGAGTTGACTGTAATTTTAAAATGGTACAATTTGATAGGAACACATGGAAAATATGTATACATGATAGATATTATATTTCAAAAGGAAGCTTTGATCCTTGCCAAGATTATTTAAAATGAGCTTGATGTTCAACTGTTGAAAATATCCAGAAATCTAATTGAGCAAAATTTTGGAGAAGATATTTACCTTTCCTTTTCAATGAATATCTCTTTGTATATTTCTCCTTTAAGTGTAGTAGTACATGGAAAGATGATATTTGTAACTTATGAGACCTTTATCATTATCAGGGTAGTTAGAGGGAATGTATAAGTATATGTATGTGTGTGTATGTATGTATGTATGTGTGTATGTATGTATGTATGTATATATAGAGAAGTGCACTAGGTGAGCTGAATATGAAGGGATGATACCTAAAACAATAAAATCAAGTGTTGAGAGGAATGTACTGGGAGACAGAGAAAGGGAAGAAGTAGAATGTAGCAAATCATCTCACATAAAAGAGACAAGAAAAAGTTTTTACAATGGAGGAGAAGGTGGGTTGAGAGGGAAAAAGTGAGCCTTAATCTCATCGGATTTGACTTAAGGAGGGAATAACATACAGACTCAACAGAAATCTAACCCTACAGGAAAGCAGGGGGGAAAGGAATAGGAGAAGGGGAGGGAATAGAGGGAAAAGCAGATTGGGGGAAAGGGTAATCAAAAGCATTGACTTTTGTGGAGGGATAGGTCAAAGGAGATGATAGAATAAATGGAGGACAGGGCAGGATACAGGGAAATATAGTTAGTCTTTCACATCATGACTGTTATAGAAGTATCACATGTATAACTGATTCCGAATTCCTTGCTTTCTCAATGAGGGTGGGTAGGGAGGGAGGAAGGGAGAGAATGTGAATCTTAAAGCTTTAAAATGAATGTTCAAAATTGTTTTTACTTGCAACTGGGAAATAGAAAGGAAGGTGATAAGAGAAGGGGGGAGGTGATAGAAGGTAGGGCACATTGTAGGAAGGGGTAATCAGAATGCACACTGTCCTGGGGTGGGGGGAAGAGAGAGATGGGAAGAAATTTTGGAACTCAAAATCTTTTGGAAGTGAATGTTGAAAACTGAAAATAAATAAATAAATTTATATTAAAAAAGAGTAGTAGTAGTAGCAGCAAAGGTAGTAGGAGTAGGAGTAGTAGTAGTCATAGTAGTAGCAATGGTAGTAGTAAATAGTAGTGTAGTAGTAATGATAACAACACTAACAACAGCAACAGCTAGCATTTATATACCATCTTAAAATTTGTAAAATGCTTTACATATATTTTTCTCATTTTAGCCTTAAAACAACCCTAGGAACAGTCCTATTACCATCCTCATTATACAGACAAGGAAACTGAGAAAACAGATGTTAAGTTATTTAGCCATGTTTGCACAACTAGTAAATGTCTGAGGGTAGACTTAAATTCAAGTCTTCCTAACTGCAGATCAAATTCTCTAGCCATTATTTTGCCCATCTAACAGCTAATACTTTTAAGAATTTTTTTTCTGGGTGACTAGGTGGGGCAGTGAATAGAGCACAGGCCTGTAGTTATGAGGACCTGAGTTCAAATCCGCTCTTGGACACTTAACACTTACTAGCCATGTGACCTTGGGCAAGTCACTTAACCCCAGCTGCCCTGCATTGCACCCTGAAAGAAAAAAAAAAGAATTTTTTTCCATTGTGTCATCTAAAAGATTATATTTTATGCAGTTTATAAAAATAACTAAGCCCTGATAGTTTCTAAAACATGTTTTTTCCATTGAATAAAAGTGGAAGTAATTTCACCCACAAGATTCATATGTTCTTTTTAAAATATAGGGACACTATGTCAAAACATGGCAAAGGATCTCTCCTAGAGCAAGATTATACTGTTGTAGCTATAGGTGATGCAGTGAATAGAGCATCGACCCTGTAGTCAGGAGGACCTGAGTTAAAAAATGGCCTCAGACACTAAAAACTTACTAGCTGTATGATCTTGGTCTAGTCACTTAACTTCAATTGCCCTGCCTTCCCCACCATCCAAAAAAAAAAAAAAAGGAGAGAGATTATACTCTTGTGATGTAGGGTAGAAAGGGGAGGGGAAAGGAAATGAGGAAAGAAAATTTTATGCAACACAGCATTCCTAATTGAAAGTCCTTTGAGTTGTATCCAAATGAACTCAGGTTGATAGCATATCACTTTTTAATTTTTAATAAAAGGTATCTGGCCTGAATAAGTTTCCAGTAGGCTAGATGATTTTGCCACAGTTTATTTGAACAAAAACAGATGTTACATACTGATTCTTCTATCCATGAAGGTCGAGAGAGTTTATTTATAAATCTTGAATGAAAATAATTTCTTTTCAGTGTTTTTTCAGATTATCATTAATTCCAGCTAGAAGTTGGTTGAAAAATGTTTAATGTAGAATACAGGAAGGAACAGAAATCCCAACAATAATTTTGTTTTGAAGAATAGCTGTCAAAATAAGATGACAGTTTGTTGTATGAAACACGATGAGAGATGTTTGCTAATATAAGACCACAATATTATTTTACTATATTTGGTGACCTTGGAAACCCTTCTCTGGTACATGTTACTGCTTTTTTTTTCTATCAGCACAAAAACCTTCACTGTGTTCCTTAATAGGTGTAATATCTTCCTAGTCATTCATCTCTGTTTTGAAGTATAATGTGATATTATATTTTATTATGCTATTTTTGCCTCAGTAGGTATAAATGAATGCTGAAGTTATTGCATTATCCAATGTATTTTTAAATGTATAGTATTCTGTGTGTTGGATCTATGAGAGCAGTGTATTTGAGAAGCCTAGTGGAGGAGTGTCCATATATGTTTCCTCCATATATGGTGGAATCATTCAACCATTTTTGAGAATTATAGATTCATAAAAAACATATTATTAAAGGAAACGAGCAATCTTCTCATTGTTTCTTAGAATATTGGATTCAGTGAGTTGAGTCTGAGCAGCTATGTTAATTTTATGTTAAATTATGTAAGCATATAATTTGTATATATATACACATACTATATGTATATACACATATATACAAACACATACAGATATACACTTACGTGTGTGTTTGTTTAGAAAAAATCCTTCCAGAAGGACATTGTTTTTTGCATATTATTTAAACATGAACTAATTTCTATTGTGTAATGTTTACTAGACATCTGTTTTGTTTTAACAAAACCCTTGCTAATAATTTTATCCAAATAATTTTATATACACTCTATATTCTATTTCAAAATTTTTGTTATCTCATTTTCAGCAGTTTAAAAAGGCTGAATTTTGTTGTAAACTTTTTTTTTTCCTGTTATGGAGTGCTTCAGAAAGACATCAGTCTTCCAAAGTTTATTAAATCAGATCACAGCTTAAGATAAAAATAATTGACATTAGATAGAATATATTTAGGATGATTTTATATCTTTTTTTCCTAGCTTTTCATGTTTATATTTGACTTTTAACAAACACTTTTAATATTTGACTTAAACTATTAGAAAGTCAGTTTCTTCTTCAAGTTTTGTTTGATGTATAACATAAAATCAAAACTTTTCTGTAGAAAAAATTCTTCTTTTTGAAACAATTATAAATTCTTATTATAAAAGGATGTATACTGTAAACTGAGGTCCAGAAAAATAGCAAGCAAAATAACAAAATCATTCTTTTTACATAGATAACCATATGTTTGAAGAAAAGAAAATTTCTAATGTCTCAGAATATATATATAAGCAATTGGGGTTAAGCAACTTGCTCAAGGTTACACGGCCAGGTGTTTCTGGCTGGGTGCTAAGTGTCTGAGGCAGGATTCCATCCCCAGGTCATCCCAACACTGGGACCAGTGCTCTTACTCTCTGTGCTACCTGGCCAGCACCGTCTCAGAATATTTTAAGAATCTGGGTAACATGAATTCTTCAGTTCACTGTTTTAATACAACTACATAGCCTTTTAAATGAAAATCATACCATCTGTTCCATGACAGTATCTAAGGCTTATCCCCATTATTTTATGGTTAAAGTTACAAATCAACTTCAATTTAGCCTGTAATTTAAAATATATTTTTACCCCTTTTTGGAGCAGCCCTATGCAATAAATAGTATGCTAAAATTCTATTTGGAGTTATTACTAGCCAAAATGATAAATTAGTTGCATGTATATTATGAACAGTAATATTATGTAAATGATACACATGCACGTATATACATTTACATATGCATATATTTGGGTCTAAAGAAGTACCTTAAGTCTGGAAATGAAATAATTGTTCTGTTTTCTTACTGTTGCTTATTTTCAGGAAAACACTTTTTTAATGGATAAATAAAGTGAGACACACCTCAGGTTACCAACATTCTAGGCTAGATTTAATATAGTCATTAATATTTGATTTGAAGTCTAGACCGAATACCTAGATTAGTGCAGCTGTGTTATTTTCTCTTCACAATTTAATGCCCTTAAAAATACAACACATTTTTTCTAATAAAAACCTTAGTGAAAAGCAGGCAAGAAACATATACTCACCTCTCCTTACATATAAAAGGCTGGTCAAAAATAAATTTAAAATATATTCTCCTTTGTGTTTTATGAAACATAACTAGAGGGCAGTTTCACATATTTGACTATTTTAAAGTTGCTCATATTATACACTCAAAAGTGCTGGATAAAGACTGGAGATGAGTACAGTAATCCAAGAAGGATCCCTGGAGATAAGCACATGAAAAATTCACATTTTAAAGGTGTGATCAACATGAATTAATAGAGAGACGAGGGACATTCAATTAATGGGGTATATATGTAAAAACATAGATTTCAGAATAAGTCAGGTGTATGTGGAAAATTGTTAACATGACCTTTAATCCAAATAGCAACTCTGAAAGGGGGAGAAATAAGAAATTACATTTTAGGATAAGGGTAAATGATTGATAAAAGAGGTGAACAGATCTGAAAGCACAAGTTATAATGTTTTGGACTTTATGTGATGATATATAAGGACTCAGAAAATTACTGAATAGTCGATGGGAATTGTGTTTGATAATCTATGGGAAAGTAGGTTAGAAGGTCAAGGCTATATAAAGGGCTAGAGGTAAGAAGACATTGGAGCTGCAATATAATTTAGAGATAATATGGTCCCTATCCTCATTTTAAGGGAAAATACAAAGCATAGTGGATAGAATGCTGAATCTGGAGTCAAGAAGACTCAGTTATTTTTTCCTGAATTCAAATATGGTCTCAGATACTTACTAGCTGTGTGACACTGGGCAAATTATTTAATTCTGCTTCCCTTGGTTTCCTCATATGTAAAATGAGTTGGAGAAGGAAATGGTAAACCATTCCAGTATCTTTGCCAAGAAAACCCCAAATGATGTTACAAAGACTTTGAGATAACTGAAACAAATGATCAACAACATCCTCATTTTATAGATGGGTAAAGTGAGTCCCAGAGAAAAGCTATGATTTGACCAAATTTATACAGCTAGAAAATGAAGGAGCCAACCTTAAATCCAAGTAATCTCAAATTGTCAGTGTCCGTTTTTTCTATCATAGTATACCTAATAAAAATAATGATAATAACTAGCAATGAGATAGTAGTTTACAAAAATAAACTTTTGCCTCATTCTTTGCAAATAGTGGATTTTTGAAATTATTTTCTTTTCCCTTCTAAAATAGCAGCCAAATTGGGGAGGCTAGGTGGCGCAGTGAGTAAAGCACCGGCCCCAGAGTCAGGAGACCTGGTTTCGGTTCCCGGCTCAGATATTTAACACCCACACAAAATAACTGGCTGTGTAACTTTGAGCAAGTTACTTAACCCCAATTAATTTAAAAAAATACCAGCAGGACATGAAAATGCAATTTTGAAGACTAAAGAAAAAAGGGGATATTGGACATAAGATTGATGATTCTATTTATAACATTGGAGAAATTAAAAATGAAGAATAGAATATGAGGATAAATTTTAATTATTAATGGCATTTTAAAGTGTGTTTGATAATTATATGCTTTCAAGATTCATGTTTATTTTTTGTTAGAAATCATACATTGTTGCTCTGGGTGGCCCAGAATAACAATAACATAACTTGGCATTTGTTAATAAATTTTCATTATTTGTCGAGATTTGTTATTTCAGGATATACAGTTGATAGATTTCTCTGAGTATTGTTGTCTTTCACCACATATTTCTAAAGACTTTTCTTTTCTTCTCCACATCCAGTTTTCCTTCCTCTTCCTGTACTCCATCCCAAATGGATAGGAAAAATATACTTCATATAAAGTATTCATCTTTTAATGTTGTTTTGACATTTGAAAGACATTTATCTTTGAAATAGATCTATTTTTTGTGAAAAACTACTTATATGGTCAAACTTCATCTTTCTTCTTAATGAATTTTTTAAAATTATAATAAAAAAGCTTCTTCACTGACTTGTTGATAATTTCACAGCTTTAATTTTGTATATTTCCTGTTTAAGAGGTATAAGTAAAGGAGATGTATTTTTAATATTGTATTATTGAATTCCTTATTGTGTTTTGGTTCCATCTGTAATTTTTCTTCCGAGGATAACACAAATTAAGTTTTCGCTTATCTAACATGTGTCATGGTTCATTGATGCCATTACTAAGGAATATGAATATTTATTACTTATGTAGTCCACAGCTTCTCCCCCCGACCCAACCCAGCTTCAAAGAATCATATCACTCCTGAGCCTTACCTATCATCTTGCTTTTTTAATTCTTTACAAGTCAACCTGATAAAAAAGTTGGCTCACAATTAATTCTAATTAAATAGAAATATAAATAAAGGAAATATGTAGCATTCTCTTCTTTGTCAACATTGAATTATCACAAGTATATACATTCTCAGTGGGAAAAGTGAACATTTTAAAGAATTATTACCAATATGCATATAATTGATGAGGAGATGCAAATTCAGAGAACATGTCTGAGCATGTCAGAGATGCAGAGGGACAACTTGTGGATCGGAACGCTAAAAATTCCCCTGTGTTTTCTACAAATGTCATTGAATTGCACTCTGCAAACCTGCTCCTACCTGGCTGTTACTTTCCACTTCTGTATAACAGGAGTTTCTCACTCTGCTGCTCACTACTACCCATTGTTCTCCCATCCCCCATCAACTCCAGCTATTTTCAAGGTTCCTAAATAACTTATTTATGTTTTTTGTTAATGTTTTCCTGATATGTACAAAGCAGAATTTTGTTGTTGATAGTATATTTTTTTTGTTTTTCAAGTAAAAAATTATATTTTTCCACATCATTTCCCTCACATACATCAACTGAGGAATTTTTTTAAAATAAAAATCCCTCACATTCATATATAGTCTGGGGGAAAAAAAGCACATGCCTCCATTAACCACGTCCTGAAATTTATGTTCCTTCCTGAATTTTCAATTAATCCCTCAGCCAAGAGATGAATGGCATAATTCATTTTTGTCTTTCAGATTCATAACTTATCACTGCATTACATTCTCAAGTCTTTCCAAATATTTTCTCCCTATAATGTTCTTATCATTTTATAAATTGTTCTTTTGGGTCTGCTTCACTTTTCTTTGAATCAGTTTACAAAGGTCATCCTAGTTTCCTTTGAAACTGTCAATTTCATAATTTCTAATTTCACAATAATATTTATTTGCAATTCATATTTAACAACTTAATTGTCCATTCTCCAGTTGGAGGATAGCTCCATAGTTTTCAAATTTTGGCAACCATGAAAACAGCTGCTATAATTATTTCTGTACATATAGATCCTTTTCCTCTTTCTTTGATTAACTTTGATGTATGGGCCTAGTAGTGGTATAAAAAAGTTTTTTTCTTTGTCTTTTATCTTTATTTTTAGTTTCTGAGGGTATTTTTAAATTGCTTTTAAGAATTATTGAACTAACCCACAGCTCCACCAATAGTGCATGAATGTACCTGTTTTCCCATAGCCCTATCAACATTTGTCTATTTCTTTTGTTATTTTTCCTACTCTGATAGAGGTGGAAAAGTGGGTTTAATTTGCATCTCTCTTGGTTATACACACACACACACACACACACACATATACATATATATGTATATATACATATGTATGTATGTATATGTAATTTTTATTTCACGATTTATACCTTAATTTTTTCTTTGAAAAATTTGCATTAATATCATTTGGATATTGAGGAATGACTCTTAGTTTTAAGAAATTTGAATCAATTCTTTATATATTTTTAAATGTGTCCTTTATTTGAGAAAATTGTCATAAAATTTTTCCTCAGTTACTTGTTCTCCTAGTTTTTATTACAGAAGTTAAATTTGTGCATTTTTAAAAATATAATCAAAATTGTCCTTTTGGTTACATGTAATTCAATCACTAGTTTAATCTTGACTTCTCCATGGATTCAAAAGATAATTGTTTCCTTTCTCCTTTAATTTGTTTATAATATGATCTTTTTAATATCTTGTTCATGTACTGTATCCATTTGAAACTTTTTGTGATGTATGCTATGAGGTATCATTGGTATAACACCAATTTCTGCCAGAATGATGTTCTATTATCCCAGTTTTTTTCAAATTATGAGTCAAATAGTTTCAAAAGACTGAACTAGATATTTTTCCTTATAATCTTTTAAAATCTGTTTTCCTTCTTAATAAATTACATCTATTATGTCTCTTTACTAGGAATTTTTCTAGGAATTAATTATATTTTTTTATCTTGTGATTCTCACTCTAGAATGAAATGGTACTACTAGATTTAGTCTGAAAATAATTTGAAAATTCAGATAATGTATATAACTGAATATACTACACTACACACACATACACACACAGATTGAGAGAGAGAGAGAGACAGGTTGTTGTGTTTGTCCTTTGTTTTCAAAGAGGATCATGATATCAGGGAAGTGACTTGACTTGCAGTTGACTTTGTTTCAGTGAGCGAGGGCTGTGCAAGGTCACCAGCCTCATTTTCTCCTCCAGAGCCATCTTGGTCCAGTGACCAGATATTCATCAGAATGACTGGAGATGGCCCAGGATTCCATGGGAGAACCAGACCCTTTTAAGCTAAGGTCTTTTAAAGTTCTCACTTTCAGTTAGCTAAGGCCCATTCTGTGAATAGGCCTCTTTAAGAAGTGAGTCAAGGGATGGTCCCTTTAATTGAAAAAAAAATCACACTGGGAGGAGAAGACCCTTGGGTTGCTGGTCAAAAGAGAAACAGTTACTGTTAACATTCACTTTGAGCTAGGAGGGCCCAAAATGCAGCCATTAAGTAGAGCTTGGGCCAGGGCCTATTATGGTCCAATCTATGAGATCTAGAGTAAAATGGGTTTGAGGCTTGTTCTTTATTTGGGATACACTAAAATGGGGTTACTTGAAAATAAAATGAAATTTTATTATATTATAAACCAGATCTGTATATTTTTAAAATAATGTTATTCAAATTTTCTATTTTATTTCTTAAAATGATAAAGTATTTACAAAGCACATCCAATCATCTCTGGCTACAAATTTGTATTTCTCTTTTAAATGACCCATTGGAAGGGTCACTGTAAGACATAAAGTTGTGTAATGTTGAGAATGACCTAAAATGCAGAAAAAAATATTAATTTTTTATACCTCAAATTTCTCATTTTACAGGTATCTTCTCCGTCCTCAGCTTGGCATCTGAATGTACCACCCTTGCTGCTGAGCTTCCCAAAGTATCCTATGTGAAGGCCCTTGATGTCTGGCTAATCGCTTGCCTTCTCTTTGGGTTTGCATCACTCGTAGAGTATGCTGTGGTTCAGGTGATGTTAAACAACCCCAAACGAATTGAAGCAGAAAAAGCCAGGATTGCCAAGGCAGAGCAAGCAGAAGGGAAAGGTGGAAATTCAGCTAAGAAGAACACAGTCAATGGTACAGGGACTCCTGTTCACATCAGCACTTTACAGGTGAGGATGCTTTTTACCCGGGTAAGAAACTTTTCACATTATCTTTTTGACCTCATGGGAAAGACATTTTTCTATTGATACAAAGTCCTTGATGGAATGTTTGTGCAGTTGTTTTTCCTTGCATTTATAGCGCTTTAAGTTTTGCATAGCATTTTTTATATATATTATCTGATTTCATCTTTGACACAGCATTATGAGGTAGGTGTTATTATTTTTACCATTTTAAGGTGATAAAACTGAGGCATAGAGAGGTTAAGTGACTTACACAGTGACAAAGAGCTAGTAAATGGGTGAAGTAGGCTTTGAATTAAATTCTGTGTCCATGTCCAATTCTTTCTTCAAAACCTAGCTTCTATGACACAAAACTAAGAATAAAATGAAAAGTGTATACTAAAAACAGTGTTTGCTACCTAAAACACCACTTGAAAAAAAAAACACAAAAGCAAAATAAATAATTATTTTAAAGACAAAACTAATGGAAAAAATACTTTCCTTATTCCAGAGGTCTATTGTGTTGTTGCAGTAAAGCTAAAGAGCAAAGAACTTTAATTGATTATGTTGCATAATAAAAGTCATCAGGCACAAGGTATTTTGCAACCACAAGGACCAGAGTTCCTAGGAAAAATCTCCCCAGTTTTTCATAGTATGTGAAATATATAAGTTGGCCATATCTGTACATGGAAGATAACAAATGAGATCACTGGATTCATAGGTTAAGTTATGCTATTTTTACTTTTCCTTTCACAGAAGTTCTTTCAAATCAAGCTAATAGTCACCACAAAATGGTATAGCCTATTTAAGTAGTTCACCATCTAAACTCATGTTAGAATACTTATGGGAGATTTTTTTTCTGGAAGAAATGGAATTTAGCATTATTGTTATTATCAATTACAGAAAGCAATTTTCAAAAAAATATATGTTTGTGTACATACACAAACACACCATCTATATATAATCTAGACTTTATAACTTTGATCTAGGATTTTAATTAGAATAAGTAATTTAGCTTTAGTATCAACATTAGATTCCCATCTGTATAAGCTGATTTTAAAATTAAAAGGTTCATAAAATCATTTTGAGATACATTAAGAAGTAATCACAAGGCAACTAGAGTACAACTTGGTTGCACAAATACTATTATTGTCTTGGTTTAGTAGTTTTGATGCAAAAATTCAATTGTACTTTTCAGGAATTTCTTGGTTGTAAATATGTTGTCTTTTCAAATACCAGTTTACTTAATTTCAATCATAATAACACATAATGTAATTATAATTGCCTCTGTCAAAATAGTAATAATACTAATAACAAAAACAACAATGCTGAGATATAATAGTAATTGGAAATTGGAATATATTTAAAGCCAATTTTAAAAAATGCTGCTCCTACTGAGAAGAGGAAAACTGACAGAGAAAAACTACATACAGTGCTTCATGTCTATCCTCTGTTTCTAGGAGGGTATTTTCAAACATAAATGCTAAAAAATTTGACTCTTCCGTGTACTTCAGAATGTCACAGCCATGCATAGATAAATGTATAATCAAAATGTCTGCCTATGCTATGGTAGTGTTTTGCCCAGTTGTCTATCTATTCAGCTATCTTTAGGCATCATGATATAATAGCCTGAAGGCTAGAATTAGAATTTGGAATGTTTGTATTCAAATCTCATCTTTGATACATAATGGCTGTGATCTTAGACACATCATTTGGCCTCCATGTGTCTCAGGATTTGTAAACTAAGTAAAAGAGAGGTCAAAGTGGATGATTTGCATTATCAGTTGGAAACTTCTCATGCTGATCAAATCAAAAATTCTACCCAAGTCAGATAGGAAGCACAATCTTTTCTTTACACATAAATAAAGCAAAAATTTATTTGTCTGGCTCTGGTTTCTTAAATCAGCACCCAACTGAAGCTGATAAAATGATTTGCAGAATACTTCCCTTTAGATCAATGAAAGATCTAAAGATGATTTTATGTATTATATCAGCATAGTAATATTTTCTGTTCATAATGAACTCTATTTTTGCCTAACAGCCTCTCAGTTTTTTAGTGTGCTCAAAGCAAAAGGGCCCAGGTATGAAAGAGTGAAGGAAATAATCCATTGGGTCATTTATTTCTGTTTCACAAATGATCCTTTAATATCTCAATTTCACATGCTAGATTTCTGCTACCAGCAAAGAAGTCACAAAAGTTTATGAGAGGAAGGGAAATAAATCCCACATTTCTCAAGGAGACACAATAGAAAAATATAAAATTTGAATTAGATATATATCACCTTGTTAGTGTGTACTTCGAGTATGGTTTTGTCAGTTTCAAGTTACTGAGAAGCAGTCTTCTTGCTTGGCACTAATAATTGATTCCTGTGTGTGCTTTTCTTTGGATATTATTACTGCTTTTCTTTTGGAATTCTTTTTTTGCTTCCTTGCAGCCAATGGAAGCTATGTATAAGTCTGAATAGAACATCTAAAATATTTACTTTTAAAGTTTTTTAGTCACACAAAAAACCACATGAAACTGAAGGTGAAAATTCCAAACATCTCCAGGAGAATTGACAAAATTCGTTGGTGTTCTAAGGCATATCAACCTTCATTATAACTTTTAGGCTAATTGACATTATCACTTTGTTTACTTAAGATTAAGTTTACTATATTTCAATGATTTCCCATTTGATAATCAGAATGATAGCATAACAAATTTGTATTTGGAATAAAATTTGTATAAATTATACAAATAATCATTCAGTCAAACAGCATTTACTATGTCTCTACTATCTGCCAGGCACTGTGGTAATCACCAGGGTTACAAAATATTAAAAACAAAAGAAAACAAAAATCTGTTCTCAAGGAACTCAGTCTAATGGGGGAGAGACAATATACAAACTACTCTGTATGAACAAGATACATAGAGAATGAATTGTGGATAGTTTCAGAGGGAAGATATTAAGATTAAGGAAGACTGAAAAAGCTTCTTGCAGAAGATGGGGTTTAAATTTAGACTTAAAGGAAGAGAAAAAATAAGCCACGAAGTGGAAATAAAGAGGGAGAACATTCTAGGTACAAAGGGCAGGCAATAAAAAAGTCCTGCAATGTTGTATGTGAAGAACAGCAAATGTCCAGTTTTAATATAATGGGGGGAAGGGGGGAGGGAGAGTTAGGGATGAGAAGACCGGAAAGGTAGGAAAGGGCCAGGTTATAAGAGTCTTTAAAAAACAAACAAAGAGTTTTCTATTTGATTCTGGAGGTCACAGGTAGCCACTGGAAGTAAAGAAAGAATTCTAAAATAAAAGTAGTAATATCCAACGAAAACCACACACAATACAAGTTAATTTGGGGAGGTGGGAGAAGAAGCAGTAGTGAGGAGCAGGAGGTGGTGTTTGAGCTGAGCTTTGGGGTAACTCGGTATGCCTGCAATATCCCACCTCTGTATAATGGAGATAGATGGAAGGACTTACACAAAACGGGAAGTAGACCAGTTTAGATGAGTTATATAGTGCGTGACATATAATAAGCCTGGAAACGTAGCCTGGGTAGACTAGAAGATGCCAAGTAGAGGACTTATTATTTTATCCTGAAGGCAATAGGGAACCATTGGCATTTATTAAGCAGGGGTATGATACGGTTAAGATTGTGTTTTAGAGATATCACTTTGGAAGTTGTGGGAGAGAGAAAAAGGGAGGGAGGGAGCAAGGGAGGGATGGAGGAAGAGAGAAAAATAGAGAGAGAGAGACAGAGACAAAGATAAAGACAGAGAGATGGAGAGAGAGACAGAGAGGTAATATAATAAAAAATAGGGTGTCATTCAAATAGAAAATTATTTCATATCTCAGTAGCAGTACATTAAAATATCTAAAGAGCTAATATAGTGTCCTGAGTTCTTTCACTTATAGCCCAAGAGTAGTGTAAAGCAGGAAAAATTGGGCATTTTTTATAATTTGTTGTGATACAGAGAAATAATGACTAGTACAAATAATAAATACCCCTGAAGTAGTCTTATTGTTGACAATATTTTATATAATCATAAACTCAAATAGTGCAAATTCAAATATGTGTAACTATGATTCATTATTTGCACTAATTGGAACTTAATTGTCCTACCATGCAAAAAAAAATAACCTAGATTAAAGGGGCTTCACTGTAGTCTCCAAACACATTAATCTAAATAATATTTTAATGCTCTGTTTCTAGGTTATAGGTCAAATATTCAAATTTATAATTAATTCCAATAAATTAATGATTGTGATATGATCAGAACACTCTATCGGTTTGTGCTTTTGTCCCTCTCACATTCTAACTTTTAACATATTTATCAGTCTGTATGTTATATACTCCTAGTAGATGATGGAACTGTGTTTTTTATCATTGTATTCTTAATAAATTATAATGATGTCTGGTGTGTAGAAGGTGATTGATAGTTTTGTTGAACTGAATTGAATTCAATTAGTAATATAATTTAAATATTTTATACAACATACTATCCATTGATGATAGTTAATTGTTTCACCCCTTAGGTCAACTGATTCACTCAGTTAATAATAAGATGTGAAATTCTCTTTACTTTATGTATTTGATAAGAGTGATATATGTAAGTCATCTAATAGACAGAAGCCTTTATCCCAGAAGATGACATCTCTTGAAACAGTTTCTATAAAGAAATCAAAGATTTGAAAGTACAAGGTGATTTCTGTAATCCATCAACCTAAGTGGAGACAGGCCTGGGTCATGGCTGAATCTTAGTGGCAGGATAAGGTAAAAATACCTTCCATACCTCCTCTGAATACACAATTTTAGCTTATAGGAATTCTAACTTGGAATTCTTACAAGCACCAATATGTTGAAGATTAATGTTTTTGTCACTCTGTAACAATAAATTAGATTAATCTCATAAGGATTTTTAAAGTTTATTTTTATTGATTTTGTTAAATATTTTCCAATTACATATAAAATTTTAATAATAATTTTTAAACGCTGAGTTCTAAATTATTTCCCTTTATCTTTCCTCTCTGCCCACCTTGAGAAGCCAAGCGATTTGATATAGATTATACATGTGAAGTCATGCAAAACATATTTCTATATAAGCCATGTTGAAAAAAAATAATTCATCCAATTTAATAAAACAATAAAAATAAAGATTACAAAAAAGTATGTTCGATCTGCACTCAGAGTTTGTCAGTTCTCTCCAGAAGTGGATGCATTATACATCATGAGTCCTTTGGAATTATCTTGGGTCATTGTCTTGAACAGAGTAGTTGTGTTTCACAGTTGAACATCCTTATAATATTGCTATTACTGTGTAAAATGGGTTCTACTCACTTCTCTTTGCATTAGATCATGAATGAATGAAACCATTCTGCTCATTATTTCTTATAGCACAATAGTATTCCATCACAATCATGCACCAAACTCATTCTGCTATTTCCTAATTGATGGACAGCCCTTTGATTCCAATTCTTTGCTATGACAAAAAGGGTGATTATAAATATTTTTGTTCAAATAAGTTATTTTCCTTTTTTAATCTCTTTGTGATACAGACCTAGTAGTGTTAATGCTCTGTCAAAGAATATGCAGTTTTATAGCCTTTTGGGTTTAGTTTTAAATTGTTCTCCAGAATGTTTGAACTAGTTCACTATTCCACCAAGAAAGCATTAGTTTGTCACGTTTTCCTCATCCCCTCTGGCATTAGTAATTTTCCTTTTCTGTCATGTTACCTAATCTGATAAAAGTGAAGTGGTATCTCAGAGTTGTTTTAATTTGCACTTCTCTAATAAGTAGTAATTTAGAACATTCTTTTTTTGTAATTATTGATCACTTTAATTTCTTCTTTTGAAAGATGCTTGTTCATATCCTTTTACCATTTACCAACTAGAGAATGGCTCTTATTGTTATATAATATATAATTTTCGCTTAGACCCTTTACACACATATTTGTGTGTGTACATCTATATAAACTTACAAAGCACATACATAATATATATGCACATATGTGCATATATCAGAGTTATAATTTTCTGTTTTCTCTCTAATTGTGGATGCATTAATTTTATTTGTGTGAAAACATTTTAATTTCAGGTCATCAAAATTATCCATTTTAAATTCTGTGATGCTCTCTATTCCTTGCTTTGTTATAAACTCTTATCACTATCCATTGAGCTGAAAGGCACATTTTTCAATGCTCCCCTAATTTAATTATATCACCCTTTAGGTTTAATCATTTATCCATTTTGACTTTATTTTGGTATATGCAGTGAGGTATTGGTCAGTGCATAGTTTCTGCAAAACTGCTTTCCAGTGTTCCTAGCAATTTTGGTCAAATGTTGAGTTTTTACCTTAAAAGTCTGAATCTTTAGGTAGATCAAACACTAGATTTTTGTGGTCATTTATGTTATGTTCTCTGTATTATTTTCCTAGTCTATTCCACTGATCTACACTCTATTTCTTAGCAAATACCAGATCATTTTTGATGATTACTCTTTTGTAATCGACTTTAAAACCTGAAATTGCTAAACCACCATCCTTTACATTTTCACCAATTCTCTTTGTGTCCTTGATTTTTGTTCTTCCAGATTAATTTTGTTGCTATTTTTCTAGTTCCATAAAAAAAATTTATTTTGTAGTTTTGTTGGTATGGCACTGAATAAGTAAATTACCTTAGGTAGAACTGTCATGTTTATTATATTGACTTGGCCTACCCGTGAGCAATTAATATTTCTCTAACTTTTTGAAAGTGTTTTGTAATTACAATAACATAATCCCTGGATGTAGCTTGGCAGGTGGAGTCTCAAGTAGTTTTTATTGTCTGTCATTATTTTAACTGGAATTTCTCTTTCTATATCTTCCTGATAGTTTTAGTGGTAGTACATAGAAATGGTGATGATTTATGTGAATGTAATGGTTTGTTTGATAGCATAAATAACTTTATATAGGCAGTGCTATGGAGATATAAGTATTCAACTAATTTAATAATTCAGTAGGTTGCTTATTGATTATTTTTCCTCAGAAGAAAGCTAAGAGAATTTAACAAATTCTTAATATGATAGATATCTTTTTCTGAAGTTCTCTCAACAAAGATACTTTACTTATGCATAAAAAAGTTCTAAGCATATTATGTCTATTCCTTTTCATTTACTAGGTTGGGGAGACCAGATGCAAAAAAGTCTGTACTTCTAAATCTGACCTGAGATCAAACGACTTCAGTATTGTTGGTAGCTTACCTAGAGATTTCGAATTGTCCAACTATGACTGTTATGGAAAACCCATTGAAGTAAACAATGGACTGGGGAAATCTCAGGCAAAGAACAACAAGAAGCCTCCCCCTGCCAAACCAGTTATTCCAACAGCAGCAAAGAGAATTGATCTTTATGCAAGGGCATTGTTCCCTTTCTGTTTCTTGTTCTTCAATGTTATATATTGGTCAATATATTTATGATGTATTTTTGTCCATTTGTGTAAAATATAAGACCATTAATCATTCCTCTTCTCAATCACAAAGGCCAGCCTGTGAAATCATTTGCATTTTTGAAGCAATATATTGTATTTTGATGCTGTGTGATTGTAATGAAAATACGGCATTTTAATTTTGAATGAAAGCATGACAATGCTGTCTGTGCTCTGACCAGTTAATGTGTATATATGTACAGCATACAGCCTGCTCTAGGAATATATGAAAAATCTCATCCTACATCATTGATCAAATTTAAATAACTCTCTAATGTTTCTATAAACATGCAAATATTTCAGGTGACCTGAATAATTAGAAACTTATGTGCATGCTCTCTGATTAATGTCAGTATTCCAGTATATGTAGTATTTCAGTACTCCTTCCTTGTAACTCTGAGATAAAGTCATTTTTTTCTTATATAATTTTCTATGGTACTATTGAAGAGCAAACTAAATTGTAATTTGGTTCATTTAAATTTGTAAGTTAAAAAATGTAGTTATTCCAATCTGTGCTGTGTAAAAAAAAATTAAAAGGTCAAGGAATTGCTAATTTTGTAAAGAAATTTTATTTAAAATGTGCCATAATATAAAGGGAAGTTTGGAGGAATGTGAGTTTGTGAAAAAGTATCATTTCCTGTTTAATTTTTGGTGAAATGAGAAAGAGCAAATTAGGAAAGGCAAAATGATAAAATACATAAGGTAATAAAATCTCATTGAAGTGATTTTTTAATTGGATAGTACATTGTTATTGAATATGATTGAAATTGAAGTGATACTGAGGGCACAATACCATTGTGCCTTTAAGAAGAAATAATAATGCTTTCTTTTGAATATAGAGGCAATGAATGGGTACTCCTTCAAAGAAGCAAAAATGTCCCATAGCTAGAACTACTTTGGTACATAAAAAGGTCTGTAATTAATAAAGGATCTTAGATTGTTAGTTTTTTAAAATAGTTTTTAAATGATTATGCACATGACGTATATGTAATTGTGCAGGCATCCATTTAATCACATTTATAAATTTTGAGTGATTTTTTTTTTGCTTCCCCATTTGTCTTTTGTGATTTGATGTAAGACATTTAATCACTATTATACCATTAGAATTTTCCTAGTCAGTTTACCTAAAGGGTAAAAAAGAATATTAGAACTTTGGTGTTCTTTTAAAGTGATTCTGCTCTCACCCTGCTTTCCAGTTCAGATTTACCAACTTTAACCCTTCCAACCTATAAAGGGATTTCAAATGTGATGATGCATCTGCTTCTTATTTGGTATTGTTTCCAAAGGTTTTTATATTTTGTCTTAGAATTCTAGTGTTGAAATTCAAAGATATCAGTAATTCATATTGGATAAATGTTAACAAACATCGCCATAAAGACTAAGCTAAACTATATTAATTTAAGTGGTTCCTGTGTAGGTATCAGTTTAAGTTAATGCTGCCACTATGTATTTCTTCTGATTTAACTCTTTGGTATCAAGTCTGTTTAAAAAATACTCTTCAGAGGTCATTAAATGTTTCTAAACTGGTAAGACACTAAGCTATGGTAGTTTGCCAGCACCCTTTAGTTTAAAAAAAAATGTATCTCTATGCTGCACCAATTTACTATGCTCTGGCTATATGCAAATGGAAAAGTCAACAAAGAATTAGATGAAATTGGGTCACTTAAATATCAAAAGAAAATGTAAGCTATATGTTAATAAACAAGCAATTGGTTAAAGAGGAAATAAATACAAAATGGCAACATTTCCAGTAATTACAAAGCCCTAATGAGTCCAACTACATAAATTTGATGGATTGTGTGCAAAATTATCTTCATTTTCCTTTTAAAATTATTTTATGTTCTTAGGATTTATTGTGCATTCATAGTGCTGTTAAATTCCATTTATCTTGAATGTCAAGTGTAAGAAATTAGGCCTTAAAATGGAAAATGTACTATAAGGTAGGTTTTTTTTTTTTTCTCAATCCATGGTACCTTGTATCTGTAGTAATCTATGTAAGTTATTTTATTCTCTGCTGTGTAACAATATTATTGTGAAATATTTTGCAAAATAAAAAATCCTAATAATCACAATATATTAAAGCCTACTTCTAGTGTGTTTTTATTGTACACTGAAGAAACAACACTGGGCAGTGATTGCAGCAGGTTCTAGGACATGAGTATCTGTTTGTAATTACATTCTTTAAGGTAGCTTTTTAAAAAATATATTTTCTGTCTTGGTCAGAGGTGTGGGTAGCTTGGAAGTTTGCTGAAATTGTTCCTTTGTGTGAAATGCAAAACTTGTGATTTCACACCTATTTATGGAAAGGCATATATACTTTCATTTATAAATATCAGGCATCAAGAAAAACCCTTGTTAAGGCATATAAATATTAGCTTTGGCAAAGAAGTAAAAACAAGAATGATATTCACTTTTTTTTTCATTTTTCAAATGCTTTATTAACTTCTGATTTATATCATTCATTTCCACCAGATTTTGAGTTACAAATTTCTCCCCATTTTTCACCTACCCAACATAGCAGTCCCACAGGATATCCCCTCCTCCAATCTGCTCTCTCCCATATTTTCTCCCATACACCTTTTGACTTTTCCAGTGGATCTCTACGCCACAGTACCTGTATATCTTATTTCCCAATTACATGTAAAATAGTATTAATTATATATATATATATATATATATATATATGAATATTTGATTTTAAAACTTTGAATTCCAGATTCATTCCCTTACTCCCTTGATGCCCACCCTTACTGGGAAGATAAGCAGTTCAGTATAGGTTGTACATGTGTTTCTAATGCAAAACAATAACATAGTAGATATATTGTAAAAGACTGACTATATTTCCCTCTCTCCTATCCCACCTTCCACTTATTCTATTCTCTACTTTTATCCCATCCCTTTTCAAAAGTGGGTGCTTCCAACTTCCCTCCTGCCCAGTCTGCCCTCTCTTCCATAATGCCCCCCTCTCATCCCCTTCCCCCCTACTCTCCTGGAGGGTGAGATACCCTATTTAGTGTATATTTCATTCCCTCCTCAAGCCAAATTCAATGGGAATAAGTTTGACCCATTCCCTTTTGCCTTCCTATTTTTCCCCTCCATTGTAACCATTTTCCCTTGTCTCTTCTATATGAGATAGTTTACCCCATTCTGTCTCTCCCCATCTACTCTCATTTTATTCCTCTCTCACCTCTTAATTTCACCTTTTAAGTATCATCCCTTCCTGTTAAATTGGTCCTGTGCCATCTATCTATGTATACCTGTAAACATATATACACATTCACATATGTATCCATATGCCCATATACCCTCATATATATATATATATATATATATATATATATATATATATATATATATGCCCTACAGTCTAATTCTGAAGCAATGATTTTCCTCATTGAGCTTTTGAGATTCTTTTTTCCATCTGACTAATTCACCTTTTTAAGGTATTCTCCTCATTGCCTTTTGGAGCCTCTATTGCCATTTGAGTTAGTCTATTTTTTAAGGTATTATTGTCCTCAGTCAGGCTGTTGACTCTCATTTCATAACTTTCTTGTATTGTTCTCATTTCTCTTCCAAATTTTTCCTCCACTTCTCTTCTTTGCTTCTTAAGGTCCTCTATGGCCTATAACTAGCTCCTATTTTCCTTTGAAGCTTTTGGTGCAGGAGTTCTAAACTCACTGTCTTCCTCTTGTTCCATGCTTTGCTCCTTTTTGTCCCCAAAATAGGAGTCTAACATTGGAATCTTCTGTCTGCTTTGTTTCCTTTGCCTGGTCATGTTGCCCCTCAGTCCTTTGACCCCTGGGCTTTTTGCCACAGTAGGACTCTGCCACCAGACAGAGGAGCTTTTGTCCCAAATGCTGGGGTTTTCTCAGCTGCCGGAACTAGGAGATGGGTGCCCTATCTGAGGTCTCCACACGCTCTGGCAAGCTGGACACACACTCCAGGACTTCCACCCTAGACTGCAATCCAGATCCAAGAAGGTTAAAGCAAGAGCAATTACCCCTCAGAATTGTGCTTTATTACCCTACACTCTGCAGGGCAGGAGCTGAAGCTACCATGTGGTACTGGCTGGCTGTGCCCAGTGTCTCAGTGGCTTCTCGCCCTGTGGGTAAAAGCCACATACTCCCACTTACTGGGTCCCAAAGTCCAGACTGCACTGACCTCTCACTTTGTCCATGCATGTATGTATTGATAAATCTGGAAACAGCCACAGCTGTTGCTGATCTCGAGTCCCTCTGGCTGGGTGGCTGGTCAGGCCCTCCCTGGGGCTAAAGCCTAGGTGTGGGGCTGGGCTTGGCTCCCAGAAAGCTGCGCTGGCCTATTCCTTCTGGCCAGATGGGCTGTCCTCCACAGGAGGTTAGCTTTTCTGTGTCATTTTGTGGGTTATGCAGCTCCAAAGTTTGTTTAGAATCCCTTTTTACATGGATTAGGGAAGGTGGAAGCGGGAGCAGGGGGGAGGTCCTGCTTCTACTGAGCAATCTTCACTCCCAAGAATGATATTCATGAATTAAATAATTATTTTTTTCTAGATATTAATTGGCATTTGGCCTTTATTTATAGTATATGTACAATGAATTTGTTTTTGATGTATTTTACAAATATATGCACCAGTGAAGTGCAATTAAAATTAAATATGGTGTCAAGATTTTTTAATAATTAATAAGTCACTCAAAGATTTGTTTTATTAATTTCACTTAGTTATTGATACATCAAAGGGATATATATCCCCCCAGGATCCAAATATTAAAAGAGTCCCCACACTTAAGATATTTACCATTTTATTAGTGGTAGACTACATATGTAGGAAAGTGGTAGCCAAAGAGTGGTATTTCATTTTGAAAGTTATAAGGAATGAAGTCATAGCATTATAAATGAATAAAATCTTTCCCAGAGCAATGGGTATATTAATTGGCTGATGGCTCTGGACCTAGAAAGCATGGGAGTGGCGGAGTGGTGAGGACTGTGGTAGAGCTCTGAGCAGCAAGACTTTAGGTGAGAAGATGACTGGGTAATAAAATGAGTCATGGCTTCTGAAATAGTGGGGATCAAGGAACACTCATCATACCAGGATGGCCCCAAGAGAGGAGTTCTGAATTGAAAGGGTTAAATCATCATGACATGGTTTTTCTGGCTTAGAAGGCAAGGCAGCTAGGGAGAAAATAATTGAGAAGGACTAAAATAAGGCACACCTGGGCCCAGTATGAAATAGTGGTCGATATCCATAGGCCTTATCTTTGGTTTCCCTTGGAGTTTATTCAACTATGTCATGCTCTAAACCATGAGTGTTACCTATGTATCTGTCCAATGCTCTCATCACTCATTTCATGTGGTGATCTCATCTACTCTCATAGATTAAACTATCATCTCTGCAGGTTAAATCTATATAAATACACACACACACATATGTGTCCTTATATAACTATATTCCCACATCACCAACTAACTGTCTTATGGACACCTTAAACTGGATGTCCAATAGGCTTCACAGACTCAACATGTTCAAAGTAAAACTAATCCTTTCCTTTAAATATTTTCTTCTCAAGTTGCCAGGTACTGATAAGGGTAGCAACCTCTTTGGATCATCTAGGTCAACATTTTGATGTCTTCATTGACTACTCATTCCCACCA
Organism: Petaurus breviceps papuanus; assembly: GCF_028583685.1. Taxonomy (NCBI): domain Eukaryota; kingdom Metazoa; phylum Chordata; class Mammalia; order Diprotodontia; family Petauridae; genus Petaurus; species Petaurus breviceps. The sequence goes on from NW_027186473.1 coordinate 63,759,803, forward strand.
CACCTATCCAATCCATTGCCAAACCTCTTCTCCTCTACTTTCACAGTATCTCCCCAGTTAAGGCCCTCATAACTCTTCTCCTGAATTATTGCAATAGTATTTTAATTTATTTCCTTGCCTCAACTCTCTCTTCATTACCACCCATCTTCCACCCACCAGCTGAGTAGATTTTTCTAAAGTGTAGGTATAACCATGTCATTCCACAAGCCCAACACAATAATTCCAAATTTCTTCCAATTTCTTTGATTTTCAAAAATAAATCACTTGGCATTTAGACCTGTACTCACCATATTTTTCCCATTCTTCTGCAGTTAGTTTACCTTTCTTCATGGACTCTTCTCAGCCTCTACAATACCTTTTTTTTCTTGTAATTCTTCTCATAGGAAACTCCTTCTCTAGTCTTTTGCACTCTCTGCCCCACCCCACCCCCATTCCTGGAATACTCACCACTGCATCTTAGTTTCTGGGGATGCCTAGATTTTACAAAAGGTTTACAGAAATTCTGTCACTTAACTTCACTGTGAGATTGCCACCCATCCAATCTGTATACAATTTTCATATACCTAGTTATTTTCATGTAACATCCTTGATGGAAAGGGCATTCTTTATCTTTCTTCATATCACAATGTATGCTGCAGAATAGACATGGTAATGTTATCTTCTATTTGAAAATATTACTTAAAGAGAACTATTTTAGATGAAAAGATAGTACATATTAATCTGAAACTGTCAATACCATGGGAACTAGTAAATAAAGAACTAAATAGAACTGAAGATAGCGGAGTAGAAATAGGACTTCTGCACAGCTCCAGCTTCCGCCTTCCCTAATTTATGTAAAAGGGGATTCTGAACAAACTTTGGAGCTTCAAAACCCACACAGTGACACAGAGAAGCTAACCTCCTGCTGAGGACAGCCCAGCAGACCTGCAGGAAGGGGTCAGCACAGTGCTTTGGGAGCCAAGCCTAGCCCCACGCAGAGTTTTAGCCCTAGGGCAGCCCGACAAACCACTGGCTGGAGGGATTTCAGATCACCATCAGCTGTGGCTGCTTACAGAATTATCAACACATAGATGCTAAGGACAAAGTGAGAGGTCAGTGCAGTGTGGTATTTGGGACCAGTAGTTGGGAGAGCATCAGCTTTTGTCCCCAGGGAAAGAAGCTGCTGAGCCACCTCAGCACAGCCCGCACCATGTTGCAGCTTCAGCTCCTGACCTGCATACTGTAGGGGGACCAAATGACCATTCTGAGGGGTAATCACTCTTGCTTTAACATGCTTGGATCTGGATTGCTGTCTAGGGTGGAGGTCCTGAGGTGTGTGACCAGCTTGCTAGAGCATGTGGAAGCTTCAGAGAGGGCACCCAAGTAATACCTCCGGCAGCTGAGAAAACCCCAGCGTTTTGTACGAAGCTCACCTGACTGGTAGCAGAGTCCCACTGTGGCAAAAATCCCCAAAGTCAAGAAATTGAGTCGCAACATGACCAGGCAAAAGAAGCAAAACAAAGAGAAGAATCCAACATTAGACTCCTATTTTGGGGACAAAAAGGATAAATGCATGGAATAGGAGGAAGGTAAGAAGTCAGAACTCCTGCACCAAAAGCTTTAAAGGAAAATAAGAGCTGGTTACAGGCCATAGAAGACCTTAAGAAGCAGATAAGAGAAGTGGAGGAAAAATGGGGAAGAGAAATGAGAACAGTGAAAGAAAATTATGAAATTCGAGTCAACAGCCTGACTGAGGAAAATCACACTTTAAAAAACAGACTGACTCAAATGGCAAAAGATGCTCAAAAAGGCAAATAGGAGAAGAATGACTTAAAATAACCAAATTTGCCAGATGGAAAAAGAATCTGAAAAGCTGAATCAGGAGAATCATGGCTTCAGAATTAGATTGGAGCAAATGGAAGCTAATGACTTTATGAGAAATAAAGATCCTGTTAAAGAGATACAAACAAGTGAAAGAATAGAAGGCAAGGTGAAATATCTCATGGGAAAAACCACTGACCTGGAAAATAGATCCAGGAGAGATAATTTAAAAATTATTAAACTACCTGAAAGCCATGATCAAAGTTAGAACCTAGAAATCATCCTACAGGAAGTTCTCAAAGAAAACTGCCCTGATGTTTTAGAATCAGAGGGCAAAAAAGAAGTTGAAAGAATCCACCAAACGCCTGCTGGAAAAAGATCCCAAAAAGAAAACACCTAAGAATATTATTGCCAGGTTCCAGAATTCCCAGATTGATGAGATAATATTACAAGCAGCCAGAAAGGAACAATTTGAATTTTGTGAAAACACAATCAGGATAACCCAGGATCTGGCAGCTTCTACACTGAGGGATCGAAGTGCTTGGAATATGATATTCAAGGAGCTGGGATTAAAAACAATAGTCACCTACCCAGCAAAACTGAGTATCATGTTTCAGGGGAAAATATGGTCATTCAGTGGAATGGAGGACTTTCAATCATTCTTGCTGAAAAAACCAGAGTTGAACAGAAAATTTGACATTCAGATACAAGAAGCAAGAGAAGCATGAGAAGGTGAACAAGGAAAAGAAATCATAAGTAACTTATCAAAGTTGAACTATAAAAATTGCTAAATGGAAAAACAATAATTGTAACTTATGAAACTTTTCTCAGTAGTTGAAGGGAATAGAAATATATATGTCTATATATGATGGCATATGGACATATGAATACATGTGTGAATGTGTGTATATATGTTTACAGGTATACATAGATAGATGGCACAGGACCAATGTAACAGGAAGGGATTATACTTAAAAGATGAAATTAAGAGGTGAGAGAGGAATAAAATGAGAGGAGATGGGGAGAGACAGAATGGGGTTCGCTATCTCATACAGAAAAGGCAAGGGGAAATGTTTACAATGGAGGGGAAGAATGGGAAGCAAAAGGAAATGGGTCAAACTTATTCCCATTGAATTTGGCTTGAGGAGGGAATGGAATATACACTAAATAGGGTATCTCACCCTCCAGGAGAGTGGGGGGGGGATGAGAGGGGGGATGATGGAAAGGAGGGCAGACTGGGGGAGGGAAGTTGGAAGCACCCACTTTTGAAAAGAAATGGGATCAAAGTACAGAAGAGAACAAATGGGAGGAGGGATAGGAGGGAAGGAAATATAGTCAGTCTTTTACAATATATCTACTATGTTATTGTTTTGCATTAGCCACACATGTACATCCTATACTGAACTGCTTATCTTCCCAGTAAGGGTGGGTGATGAGGGAGGAAGGGGATGAATCTGGAATTCAAAGTTTTGAAAAATTTGACTTTCAGATACAAGAAGCAAGAGAAGCATGAGAAGGTAAATAGGGAAACAAAATCATAAGGAATGTATCACATTTGAACTATTTACATTTCTACATGGAAAAATGATAATTATAACTGATGAAACTTTTCTCAGTATGAAAATAGTTCAAAAGAATAGAAATATATATACGTATATTTATGTATGTATATATATATATAGTCTTTATTGGAGGGTATATAGGTGTATTAATACATATGTGAATGTATTATATATATACATATATATATGTTTACAGGTATACATACATAGAGGGAACAGGACCAATTTAATAGGAAGGTCTAATACTTAAAATGTGGAATTAAGAGGTGAAAGAGGAATATATTGAGAGGAGATGGGAAGAGACTGAATGGGGCAAACTATCTAATATAGAAGAGGAAAGGGAAAATGGGTACAATGGAGGGGAAAAACAGGCATAAGGGAATGGGTCAACCTTATACTCATTGAATTTGGCTCATGGAGTTAATGACATACACACTGAATAGGGTATGTCACCCTACAGGCGGGTAGGGGGGAAGGGAATGGGAGGGGGGATGATGGAAGGGAGGGCAGTTGGCGGGGTGGGAAGTTGGAAGCACCCACTTTTGAAAAGCAACAGGACCAAAGTAGAGAATAGATCAAGTGGGATAAGGAATAGGAGGGAGAGAAATATAATCAGTCTTCTACAATATATCTACTATGGTAATTTTTTTGCATTAGCCACACATGTATAACCTATATTGAATTGCTTATCTTCCCAGTAAGGGTGGGTGATAAGGGAGGAAGGGGATGAATCTGGAATTCAAAGTTTTAAAACCAAATGTTTAAAATACATATTATATATACATATATATGCTATTATTAATACTATTTTACATGTAATTGGGAAATGAGGAGGGGATATCCGGGGGGATGGCTATTTTGGGGAGGTGTGTAGGGGAAAACTGGGGAGAAAATTGGTAACCCCAAATCTGGCAGAAATGAATTAATTAAACCAGAACTTATTAAAGTATTTGAAAAAAAAAACTAAATAAAACTATACCAATATTTAAACTGCAAACCATATGTTTAGAAATATTGTAATACATTATTCACAAAGCAATAAAGTCAAATCAATAACAATGACAAGGGATAGTTAAATAAATGTAGGTTCAATAATATTCATGATAAATACCTTCAAGAAACACTGTAAAGTAAGATTCATTGAAGATTTAGAAGGAAAGTAACCCGATTATTTGATATAACTAATTCTTTAATATTGCTAGGTATGTCAGTTATCTTATATTCTATAAAGTAAGAGTAATGTGGAATGTGGCATTTTTATTTTTATGAACAACAATTTATTTTTAAAATATTAATGTAGTAGTAGTAGTCCCAGTTATTCAGATAAAATGTATAAATTTTCTCATCTGAAATAGATCTATCCATAGCTTCAGCCAAAAAACAATAGCAACAGCAACAACAAAACCCCAACAGCAAAAACAACAAAAACCCAAGTAATTTCCTCAAGGAAATCTTACTGGCAAAATCCTTCTTTAAACATTTTATTATTCGCTTTATGTTAGTTATATTTATTTTCTGATGTAATTTATGATAGTAATTATATTTTTCTCAACTAAAATCTCCATCTGTACTTATTTTCAAAGGCCTGTTGCAAATCTGATCTTGCAGTGCCAGACAATTATGTTTCAATTAATTTCAATTGACAGCTTTGTGTCTTTAATGACTACAGGACCCAGATCGATTTAATAAGGAATTCACTGCAACCCACCACAGGGCCATCTTCAAATAATCTCATTGAGTCATAGAGTTAGTTATTAGTCAGTTACCATGTCCTTGCCCTGTGGTATTGATTGTGACAAAACAGAACTTTTTTTGACTATGCATGAGAAAGGAATGAAAAAAAATAGTTTGAATCTTTGCAAAACCTATCTCATTTCCTGTGTCTGATTGCTCCTGTTCTTTCAACATTCCTTCACATGTTTATTGAAAGACCAAATAGCATTAGACAAAAATAGTAATACAAAGTATTAATGTCACCTATCATTAACAGCCAGTGTCATACAATATAACTATATACATTTTCCCATTAGCGCATATGTACTACACTAAAATTTGCAGTTTCTGTTTACTAACAATCTCCAGTTTTTGTTTTTTATTTTGTTTTGCTTTATAGATTTTAAGCAGATGCAACAAGATTTCTGATTACCAAAATGATCTTTCTCTTGTAAATTATATAGAACTTGAAATGATCATAATTATGGAAACCTGCCATAGCATTTTACAAATTTTATTTTTTTTCCAACAGTATTTCACCTGTACGATATATTTACTTTTGTGCTCACATGCCTATTCAATAGATTATTGACAACTGAGTTTTTCAATTCATCCATTAAAAACAAACACTATTCATATTTACTGCCAAGAAAATTTCACACTGCTCTGCAAAATGTTCAAGGTCATCCACAACCTGATGCCACCTTACCTTTTCTGTCTAATCATGCTTCTCTTCCAATAATCTATGACAGATAAACTGGAACATCTTGCTTCCTGAAGCTACCTATGCACTCATCCTACTCCATCATCCCCATCCAATACCAAAGAGATGCTAATGTTCTTGGCTGATACCATTACACTACCTTCTTTTGTACTTTGCATGTCTGCTGCCCATGCTATGATCTCTGCTGGTATTGTAGTTGCCAAGCAGCTCTCTGCTGCCATCTTCTGGGCTTTATCTCGGCATGGTGATTAGCTGTTCCAGTGATTCTCCAGTCAATTGCCTAATGAGCTGGAGAGCCATCATGATCCCAAATGGTATTCAAGCAAGATGCTCTTATACAATGCCTCTCCCATCTTTTACGTAGGAGACCAATTATTTTCACACCTAAGTGGAAGACTTTACTATCCTTACTAAATTTTATCTCATTACATAAAACCCAGTAATCTAGCCTGTCAAGATTATTTTTGAACTCAGACTGTATCATCTAATATGTTAACCCTCTTCTCAAGTTTTTTGACACTTGTAGGTTTGATTATTTAACCAAAGGATAAAATCTATGAAATATAGGTTCAGTTTACCCCCGAGAAACCACAGGAGGAGAGAGTTATGGAAAAAAAAGATTGGGGGCAAGTTTTTAAATCTTAATGGAAATCAATTTAGCATACTCTAAAATGTGACACAATGATTAGAAGGGTAGGCCTGCGGTCAGGAAGCCCTGTGTTCAAATTCATCTTCAAACACTTATTACATGTATTGATACATAATTTACTTTACTTTTGTCTGCCTCAGTTTCCTCAATGCTTAAAATAAGAATAATTATAGCACCTAACTTCCTAGGTCATGAAAATGAAATGAGATTAATGTTTGTAAATCATATAGCACAGAATATGACACATAATAAGCATACAAATGCTCTTTTCCTTTCTACCTTGCAAGGTATCTTCTTCAACAATTTTAGAATTAATGACCTTTTAAAAAGTTTCTTCATCCAGAAGGGTTATATGATAAATACATACATGCTATTATCTCATTAAGTTTTGTCTATACCAATTATATTATTGTGGAAGCCATTTTAGTATTGAACTAAGATCACCTAGCTTTGAATGCTGTCTCTGCTACTTTCTACCTATGTGACCTTGTACAAGTTACTGTCTATCTCTGGTTCCCACTTTTCTTATATGTAAAATGAAATAGTCAGACAAGATGATCCTCCAACTCTAAATCTATGCTCCTGAGTAATCATAACTGACTCATTATGCCATATCATACTGGGGTAATATTGAGAGGATTCTTGATAGTGGACCATGAATTATTTGTTCTCTAAGTACTAAATGTTGCATCACCAGATTCACCCAAGCAGCAGATGAATCATTATGATATAAATATATCAAGCAAAGTCAAACAGATCTCCAATATTTATGAAATGGAAGTCTTATGTCTAGTAGGATATTGATCCCAGTGTGGAGGTATAGGGTAGAGAACTCAGTATTACATGTGGGATGATCCAGGCTCAATTCATGGTTTTGCAGCATAGCGAGGATGAGATTCAAAGTACTCATTTAAAATAGGAATGATAATCTTTTTCCTGTACTATATTATTAGAGTAATCAATTTCGGTAATATATGTGAAAGACCATTAAAATATTTAATTGTAAATGTACCCGATGAACTAAGGGAGGTCCAGCCCTAAGCTCATGTGGACCCAGATTCATCGTGGTATTCCTTATACCCCCAAAAGGGTTTTCAGCTTCTTGAACTCTCTGATTTATTACCCCAACCTCAGAGTTGAAAACCTATGATGGTTTTCAAAGAAAAATCATTAACCACCAATTTACTGATTATTAACTAGCCTCATTAATAAATCAATTATTAATTATCTGGAAACTCTGCCTCTTGGGATATTTCATACAGAGAGTCTCTCTCCATATATGTGTGAGTACATGCATACACACATGAATGTATACAAAACAACATGTGTGTACAGGTATGCAAATTTGTGCACATGTGTTTATACATATATATGTACATATACAACAATATATGTATGTAAATATATCTGTATATATGTGTGTAGGTGTATCTCTATATATGTATATCTGTATCTATATGTACGTCTCACTATATATATATATATATGTATATGTATATCTATGTTTATAACTAGAGATGATTTTAGTTTGGCAGATCAGAGGATTATAGAACCAGAGCCAGAAAAGAATTTATTTTGACCCTTTTTTTTTCTTACAAATGAGAAAACAGGTCTAGAGAGGTTTAAGGATTTTCCAAGGCCACACTAAGAAGCAGAAGTGTTGGAATTTAATCCAGAACTAGGAATTGAATGGATTCCTTTTTTCTTTATTAATTTGTTAGTTTACTTTAAGTTTACAAAATTTAGTTTCACAATCCCTTGAGTTTCAAATTTTCTCCCCATCTCTCTCTTCCCCTCTCCATGGTGGCATGCAATCAAGTATAGGATCTGCAAATACTTCCAAATTAGACATTAGTCAGGTTATAAAGAAGGATTGTAATGGGTGGAAAGAACAATGGGAAAGAGAAAACAAAACCAAACAAGAAAAAGAAAGAGAGTAGGTAATTTGCTTCAATCTGCATTCAAAATCTGTTCTTTCTTGTTCTTTCTCAGAATGTAGACATCTCTGTCCATCATGAGTCTTTGGAGTTGTCTTATAACCCTGCATTGCTGAGAAGACTCCAGTCTATCAAAGTTGTTCATCACACATTTATTGTGTCTGTAATTGCATACATATTTCTCTTGGTTCTGCTCTTCTCACTCACCATTAATTCATAAAAGCCTCTTCAGGTAAATATGAACTCCATCAGCTACTCATTTCTTATAGCACAATATTATTCCATTACATTCATATACCACAACTTTTTAGCCATTCCCCAATTGATGGGCACCCCTTAATTTCCAATTCTTTGCCACCACAAAAGACTTGCTGTAAATATTTTTGTATGTATGGGTCTTCATCCCACTTCTATGATTTCTTTGGGATACAACCCTAGAAGTGTTATTGCTGAGTAAAAGGGTATGAAATTATTTATAGCCCTTTGGGAATAGTTCCAAATTGCTCTCCAGAATGGTTGAATCAGTTCACAACTCCATCAGCAATGCATTAGTGTTCCAATTTTTCCACATCCTGTCCAGCATTTGTCATTTTCCTGTTTTGTCATCTTAGTCAATCTGGTCAGTGAGATGTGGTAACTCAGAGTAGTTTGGATTTGCATTTCTCTAATCAATAATGATTTAGAGCATTTTTTCATATGCTTTCAGATATCTTTAATTTCCTCCTCTGAAACTGAGTGTTCATATATTTGACCATTTATCAACTGGGGAATGACTTGTATTCTTATATATTTGATTTAATTCTCTGTATATTTTATAAATGAGGCCTTTATAAGAGACATTGCTTATAAAAATTCTTTCCCATTTTCCACTTCACTCCTAATCTTGGTTGCACTGGCTTTGTTTGCTCATAAACTTTTCAATTTAATGTAATTAAAATTATTCATTTTGCATTTTATAAGGCGCTCTATTTCTTGTTTGGTCATAAAGTCTTCCCCTCTCCATAAATCTGACAGGTAAACTATTCCTTGATTTCCCAGACTTCTTACAGTATCAGCCTTTATACCTAGACCATGCACCCATTTAGAACTGATTTTGGGATATGTTGTTGGATAATGGTCTATGCCCAGTTTCTGCTATCCTATATTCCAGTTTTCCCAGCAGTTTTTACCAAATAGTGAGTTATTATCCCCAAAATTGGGGTGTTTGGGTTTATCAAACAGTAGATTGCTATAATCATTGACTGCTGAGTCTCATGTACCAACTCTTCCATTGATCCACTACTCTATTCCTCAGTAGTTTTGATGACTACTACTTCATAATACAGATTAAACTCTGGTATGGCTAGGCCACCTTCTCTAACATTTTTTTTCATTAGTTCCCTTGAGATTCTGGACCTTTTGTCCTTCCAAATGTATTTTGTTATTATTTTTTCTAGCTATACAAAGAAGATTGATTGGTATGGCAATAGTATGTGATTTAATTTAGGTAAAATTGTCATTTTTATTATATTAACTCAATCCAGCCATGAGCAACTGATGTTTTTCCAATTACTTAAATCTAACTTTATTTGTGTGAAAAATGTTTTGTAGTTGTGTTCATATTGGTCCTGTATTTGTTTTGGCAGGTAGATTCCCAAATATTACATAATGTCTACAGTAACTTTAAATGGGATTTCTTGGCAGAGGCAGGCCCAGAAGGTGAGTGGCCTGCAGAGGCAGGCCTGGAAGAGGCCTGATCAATTTGGGGGGCAAGTCATCCCACCAACCACAAGGGCCACTACCAGACCTATCACCAAAGCACTGGGACTGGAAAGAGTAAGGTAAGAACCAAATGAAGGGGCCCTTCTATGGAGAGCAAATACTCCTGGGACTACAACTCCATAGCCCAGAAATTTAAAAAAAAACAACCTATCAGGACCTCCGAAGACCAGGATGTCAGAGTGATCTCCACCTGCTCCAATCCACCCTAAAACCCTGAAAACACAGTAACTATTGCCCCAGGGCAAAACCCTCAACAGTAAAGGCTCAGGAACCCTAGAGGAAGGGCAAAGCCAGGGCCCTGCCTCAAAATGGGTAGAAAGCAGACTACAAAGACACTGGAGTTCTACTATCCTCAGAGGGAAGAAACAAACTCAGAGGGAGACAATGTGGACTCCAAACCCACAGCTGAAACATCAACAGGGAACAGAAAGCTCTCCTAGATGAGCTCAAAGGCAACTTTGAAAACCAAATGAGAGAGAGTGCACACATGATTAAATTAGAGAAAAGGGAGGTTACCGAATTGGGCATTCAATTGAAAAACCTAGACAAAGGACAAATTCAAAATCCCCAATTAAATACTAAATTAGAAATTTTGAAAACCAAAGTAGAGATTAATAAAATTGAAATTAAGAAAACTATTGAATTAATAAATAAAACTAAGAATTGTTTTTATGAAAAAACAATAAAATTGATAGACCCTTAGTCAATATGATGAAAAAAGAAAGAAAACCAAATTATGAGTATCAAAATGAAAAGAGCGAATCTACCTCCAATGAAGAGGAAATCAAAACAATAATTAGGAATTATTTTTCCCAATTGTTATCACATAAATTTGACAAACTTAGGGAAATGTATGAACATTTGCAAAAAAAAGTTGCCCAGATGAACTGAAGAGGAAGTAAATTACTTAAATAACCCCATCTCAGAAAAAGAAATTGAACAAGCCATCAGTCAACTCCCTAGGAAAAAATCTCCAGGGCCAGATGGATTTACTAGCGAATTCTATAAAACATTTAAAGGACAATTGATGCCAATACTATACAAACTATTTGGGAAAATTAGTGAAGAAGGAGTCCTACCAATTTCTTTTTAAAACACAAATATGGTACTAATACCTAAATCAGGAAGAGACAAAACAGAAAGAAAATTATAGACCAAACTCCCTCATGAATATAGATGCAAAAATTTTAAATAAAATATTAGCTAAAAGACTACAGCAACTTATAACAAGAATAATACACTTTGGTCAGGTAGCATTTATTCCAGGAATGCAAGGATGGTTTAATATTAGGAGAACTATCAGTATAATTGATCATATCAACAATAAAACTAGCAAAAACCACATGATCATCTCAATAGATGTAGAAAAGACTTTTGACAAAATACAATATCCATTCCTATTAAAAACACTAGAAATATAGGAAAAACTGGAGCCTTCCTTGAAATAATAGGTATCATCTATCTAAAACCATCAGCAAATATTATATGTTATGAGGATTAATTAGAATCATTTCCCATAAGATCAGGGGTGAAACAAGGGTGTCCACTATCACCCCTCTTATTCAATCTGGTACTAGAAATGTTAGCAGTAGCAACTAGAGAAGAAAAAGAAATCAAAGAATCAATAGTCAAAGAAGAGACCAAGCTATCACTCTTTTCAGATGACATGATGACATACTCAGAGAACCCTAGGGAATCAAGTAAAAAACTACTTGAGACAATAAATAAATTTGACAAAGTTTCAGGGTATAAAATAAACCCACATAAATCCTCAGCATTCTATATATTTCCAATGAGAAATCCCACTTAACATTATTGTACACATTATAAAATACTTGGGAATCTACCTGCCAAAACAAACCCAGGACCTATATGACCACAACCAAGAAAACACTTTTCACAGAAATAAAGTCAAATCTAACTAATTGGGAAAATATCATTTGCTCGTGGCTGGGTAGAGATAAAATAATAAAAATGAAAATTTTACCTAAATTAAATTATATATTTAGTGCCATACCAATAAATTTACCAAAAAACTACTTTATTGAGCTAGAAAAAATAGTAACAAAATTCATTTGGAAGAATAAACGGTCCAGAATATCAAGGGAATTAATGAAAAGAAATGCTAGGGAAGGTGGACGAGCTATACCAGATTTCAATCTGTATTATAAAGCAGCAGTCATCATAATTACTTGGTACTGGATGAGGAATAGAGAAGTGGATTAACAGAATAGATTAGGCATACAAGATTCAGAAGTCAATGACTATAGTAATATATTGTTTGATATACACCAAGACCCCAGTTTTTTGGGATAAGAATTCACTATTTGACAAAAACTGCTGGAAAAACTGGAATATAGTAGTGCAGAAACTGGGCATACACCATTATTTAACACTGTATACCAAAATCAAGTCTAAATGGGTGCATGATCTTGATATAAAGTTTGATACTGTAAGCAGTCTCAGAAAACAAGGAATAGTTTACCTGTCAGATATGTGGAGAGCGGAAGACTTTATTACTAAACAAGAATTAAGGAACATTATAAAATGCAAAATGGATAATTTCAATTACATTAAATTTATAAGCTTCTGTACAAACAAAGCCAATGTAACCAAGATTGAGAGGAAGGTGAGAAATTAGAAAAGAATTTTTACAACCTATGTCTGTGATAAAGGACTCATTTCTAAAATATACAGAAAATTGAGTCAAATCTATAAGAATATAAGTCATTCCCCAATTGATAAATTGTCAAAGGATATGAAAAGGCAATTTTCAAAGAAAGAAATTAAAGATATCTATAAGCACATGAAGAAATGCTCTAAATCAGTACTGATTAGAGAAATGCAAATCAGGCTAAGATGACAAAACAGAAAAATGACAAATGCTGGAGAGGATATGGGCAAATTGGAACATTAATGCATTGCTGGTGGACTTGTGAACTGATCCAACCTTTCTTGAGAGGAATCTGGAATTATGCACAAAGGGCTATAAATAATTTCATACCCTTTGACACAGCAATACCACTCCTAGGGTTATATCCCAAAGAGATCATAGAAGTGGGAGGAAAACCCATATGAACAAATATATTTATAGCATCTTTTTTTGTGATGGCAAAAAATTGGAAGTTAAGGGGGTGCCCGTCAATTGGGGAATGGCTGAACAAGTTGGAGTATATGCATGTTATGGAATACTATTGTGCTATAGGAAACGAGGAGCAGATGGACTTCATATTTACCTGGAGAGGCTTATATGAAATGATGCTGAGTCAGAAGAGTAGAACCAGGAGAAATTTGTACACAATTACAGACACAACATATGTGTGATGACTAACTTTGATAGACTGGACTCTTCTCAGTAATGCAGTGATATAAATCAAACCCAAAAGACTCATGATGGAAAGAAATGTGTACATCCAGAGAAAGAACTAGAAAGAAGTGAGTTTATATCCAGATTGAAGCAAACTACCTGATCTTTTTCCTTTTCTTGTTTGGTTTTATGTCCTCTTTATCATTTTTCATATAATTTGATACAATCCATCTTTTTATCCTGACTAATGCATAATGTGAAAGTATTTACAGATCCTATACTTTACTGTGTGCCACCATGGCGGGGCGGGGGGGGGGGGGGACAACAAAATGTGAAACTCAAGGAATTGTGGAATTGAATCTTGCAAACTAAAAGTAACCAACAAGTTAATTTTAAAAAATGGTATTTCTCTTTTTGTTGGATTTCTTTAGGAATATATAGGAATGACAAGGGTTTTTGTGAGTTTATATCTTGCAACTTTGACAAATTTATTTATTGTCTCAACTAATTTTTTGCTTGATTCTCTAAGTACATCATCATATCATCTGCAAAGAGTGATAGGTTAGTCTCTTTGTCTAATTTGATTTCTTTGATTTCTTTTTCTTCTCTAATTGCTACTGCTAACATTTCTAGTACCAGACTGAATGAGAGGGGTGATAGTAGACATACTTGTTTCACCACTGATCATATCAGAAATGTTTCTAGCTAATTCCCATTACATATAATACTTCTCATGGCTTTAAAAAGATGCTACCTATTATTTTAAAGAAGACTCCATTTATTCCCATACTTTGTAGTGTTTTTAATAGGAATGGATGTTGTATTTTTTTTTAAAAGCCCTTTCTGTATCTGTTGAGGTAATCATGTGGTTTCTGCTAATTTTATTGTTGATATGATCAAATATACTGGTGGTTTTCCTAGTATTAAAGCATCCTTGCTTTTCTGGAATAAATCCTACCTGATCAAAGTGTATTATTCTTGTGATAATTTGCTGTAGTTTTTTTTGCTAATACTTTACTTAAATTTTTTACAACTATATTCATGAGGGAAATTGGTTTTACAATTTTCTTCACTATATGTCTTCCTGATTTCGGTATCAGTATCATATATGTGTCATAGAAAGAATTTGGTAAGACTCCTTTTTAACTAATTTTCCCATATAGTTGTAGAATATTGGAATCATTTTTTTAAGTTTGATAAAATTTACTAGTAAATCCATCTGTACCTGATTATTTTCTCCTAGGGAGTTCTCTGATGGCTTGTTTGATTTCTTTTTCTGAGATGGGGTTGTTTAAGTAATTTACTTCTACTTCAGTTCATCTGGGCAATTTATATTTTTGTAAATGTTCATCAATTTTGCTAAGATTGTCAAATTTATGTGCATACAATTTGACAAAATAATTCTTAATTATTGTTTTAATTACCTCTTCTTTGGAGATAGATTCATCCTTTTCATGTTTGACACTTGTAATTTTTTTAAAATTTTATTTATCATATTGACTAAGGGTCTAGCAATTGTATTTTTTAATAAAACCAGATCTTAGTTTTATTTATTAATTCAATACTTTTCTTAATTTAAATTTTCTTAATTTCTCCATTGGTCTTCCTTATTTCTAATTTAGTATTTAATTGGGGATTTTCAATTTGTTCTTTCACTAGCTTTTTCAATTACATGCCCAATTTATTGACCTCCACTTTCTCTAATTTATACATGTATGCACTCAGGAATATAAAATTTTCCCTAAGGACTGCCTTTTCTGCATTCCACAAGTTTTGGTATGTTGTCTCATTATTGTCCTTCTCTTGAATGAAGTTACTGTTTGTTTCTATAATTTCTTGTTTGACTCACTCTTTCTTAAGGCCTTCTCCTCATTGCCTTTTTGCATCTCTTTTGCCATGTGAGTTAATCTATTTTTTAACATGTTATTTTCCTCAGTAAGGCTGTTGACTGTTATTTGATTATTTTCTTGCAACATTCTCATTTCTCTTCCCATTTTTTCCTCCACTTCTCTTATCTGCTTCTTAAAGTCGTCTATGGCCTGTAACCAGCTTGTATTTTCCTTTGAATCTTTTGGTGCAGGAATTCTGGCTTCACTGTCTTCCTCCTGTTCCATGCTTTGATCCTTTTTGTCCCTATAGTAGGAGTCCAATGTTGAATTCTTCTGTTTGCTTTGCTTTCTTTGCCTGGTCATGCTGCCACTCAATTCCTTGACTTTTGGGCTTTTTGATACAGTAGGACTCTGCTACCAGACAGGGGAGCTTCATACCAAATGCTGGGGTTTTCTAAGCTGCCGTGTTATTAGTTGGGTGCCCTCTCTGAAGCCTCCACATGCTCTGGCAACCTGGTCACACACCCCAGGACCTCGACCCTAGACAGTAATCCAGATCCAAGCAGGTTAAAGCAAGAGCAATTACCTCCCATACTGGTGTCTTGGTCCCCTTACACTATGCAGGCCAGGAGCTGAAGCTGCCACTTGGTTGTACTATAATTGCCAAGGAAAGGCAACTTCCCAGGTTCAAAATACCAGCATAGGTGCTCTCCATTTTATTCAGTGACCAACCAAGAACAGAGAAGATCAAATCATGACATCATTCCAAATACAGCATTTACTAAATGTGATTAAATAATCTCCAAGGACTACCCCACCCCAGGACCTTCCAATCATTCAATCAATTACAAAGTTCCTGGTCTAAATACTTCTCCATCCCTAGGCTATAACTTCATTTAGTCCATCACAAAGCCCCTCTTCTCAAATGGAGATTAGTTTCCAAACATAAGTAAAGTACCTTCATTTGTCAATCACAGAGCACCAAAAGGTCAAAAGTTCCCCACCCCTGGATCTCAATTGAATATACCCCAGAGTTACATCAAGTTTAAACACAGCACTTAATACCCAAATGGAGGTCTTTTCTTCATCTTGACACGAGGCAAGTTCTCAGCAATCTTAGTTCCTAGGGAGACAAGGCTCAGCAAGGCCACAAGATACATTGCCAGTCCCTTCATCAATTCATCCTCTGTCTGTAGAACAGTCCTAGAACCCCTGAAAACATTAGCAAAACCCTCTCCCAGGATTTCTGTAAACATACAACAAGAAAATCCTTCTTCAGGGCTTCTGAACCAACAGAAAGGTTCCCAGACCCCTGCAACAACAGCACTGCCCTTCACCAGTGGACAGTATTCACTCTGTCTGCAGGACAGTCTCCAGACCCCTGCAACAACAGCACTGTCCTTCACCAGTGGACAGTATCCACTCTCTGCCTGCAGGACAGTCTCAGGGCTTCTTAACCAAAAGCTGGGTTCCAGGACTTCTTCAACAACAGGACTGTCTTTCACCAGTGGACAAATCTGGCAAAAGAACATCAAAACAGACAGACAAAGTACCAGCAAAACAGCCATGTCTCCTCAGTCCTTGGCAGCTCAGGGGGCAGGTCTCAAAAGTCCAGGGCAATTCAAAGCGGCCACCAGCAATTCTATTAGTCTCTCTCTCTCCACAAGGTGCTGCTTCCAAAAAAAAGTTCTTCTGCCTCTCTCTTGTCTCTCCAAATCTACGTCACCAGCTCCTCCCAGTTCAGGACTTTCTTTTCACATCAACAAGTCCATCCCACATGTGGGATTAACAAGCTCTGGGTTTTAACACAATCAATTTGAAAACCAAGCCCAATTCAGGGGAATCTCCACATTCCATTACTATCACAGTGGTGGAGGCTGTGCCTCAGTCCTCAGTGGCTTCTTGCCCTGGGGGCAAAAGCCGATGCACTCCCAAATACTGGGTCCCAAAGTCCACACTGCACTGACCTCTGACTTTGTCCTTAGCATCTCTGTGTTGGTAATTCTGGACAGCTACAGCTGCTGGTGATCTGGAGTCCCTCCATCCTATTCTCTCCCCTTTTTATGTTTTTGTTTCTTCCTTCTCCCTTCCCAACCTTAAGAGTTTAGCTTTTCACCACCACCTCCATCAGTATTCCCTCCTTGTAACCTCCCATTCTTTACCTAGCCTTTCCCTTTACTGCAATTTTCCTCCCTTTTAACCACCCCCCCCTTCTTATTTCCCCCTTACCTCTCCTGCTGCCTATAGGGCACAATAGACTTTTATATTTATCAGAGTATGTTATTCCCTCTTTGGCCCCAAACCAATGAGAGTAAATTTCCTACAGTACTCCTCTCCCTCATTCCTTTACCTCTACTAAATGAGTTTTTGTGTTTTTTTTCACATAATAATCTTAAATGTAACTGATTATGTTGATCCCTCTTTGAACCACACCCAATGAAAATAAAGTTTATATGATGTTAATGTCTCTCCCTCCTTCCCCTCTCATATAATGAGTTTTTTTGTGGTTTTTCACATTATAATCTTAAATTTAACTGATTATGTTGATCCCTCTTTGAACCAGAACCAATGAGGATAAAGTTCATATGATGTTCATCTTCCTCCCTCATTCCCCTCTACTACAGTATGTTTTCATGCCACTTTGTGTGGCATACTTTATCTTTTTTCTGCCTCATCTTTTCCTTTTCTCCCACTACAGTCCTTTGAATACCTTAATAAGATTTTTTTTCAGATTAATTAATTTATACACACACCCTCTATCTATGTATATCCCTTTTAAAGGTCATGATAATCATATAAATTTCAGTATTGATAGGTATCAGCATCTCATATAGGGATGTAAAAAGTTTTCTCTTATTGAATCCCAGGTTATGTGAATGTGTGTGTGCACTTGTGTGTGTGTGTGTGAGTGTGAATGTGAGTTTTCCTTGTTTACTTTTTAATGTCTTTCCTGAATTTTCTAATTGGAAATAAAATTTTCCATTGAGCTCTGGCTTTTTCACAAAAAAAGTCAGGAAGTTCCTTATTTCATTAAATGACCATCCCCTTCCCTGAAAGATGATGCTCAATTTTGCTGAGTAGTTGATCCTTGATTGCAGGCCTAGCTCTTTTGCCTTATGAAATATCAAAGTCCAATCCCTCCAATCTTTTAATGTAGAAGCTGCTAAGTCCTGTGTAATCCTGACTGTAGTTCCACGATATTTAAATTGTTTCTTTTTGGTTTCTTGCAGTATTTTCTTCTTGACCTTTTACTTCTGGAATTTGGCTGCTATATTTCTTGGAGTTTTCAATTTGGGATCTCTTTCAGGAAGAGTCCAATGAATTCTCTCGATAACTATTTTATCTTCTAATTCTAGGACTTCAGGACAGTTTTCTTTAATATTCTCTTGGAGGATATTGTCCAGGATGCTTTTTTTCATCATAGCTTTCTGGTAGACCAATAATTCTTAGGTTTGCTCTCCTGTATCTGTTCTCCAGGTCAGTTCTTTTTCCAGTGAGATATTTTACACTTTCTTCTAATTTTTCAGTCTTCATGTTTTGCTTCACTGACTCTTGATGCATCATAGAGTCCTTAGCTTTGGTTTTACTGATTCTAATTTTTAGTAATTTACTTTCCTTGGTTAGGGAGGTATTTGCTCCAGTTAGATTTTCAACCTCCTGTCCCAGCTCACTAATTTTACTTTTTAAGGATTTGTTTCCTTCATTGAGATTTTTTTTTCCAATTTGCTCACTCTAGATATACTCTGGACAGGGTTTAAAAATCAGAATCCAAGGTTTCTGGCTTATATCAGTAGGTTTTTGGCTATGCTCATCCCACACCCTCATAACTTTTCTCCTCTATCTCTATACTCCTAGTATTATATATGTGTCAAGGCTCAATTTTATTAGAAACTCATCCCTTTCTCTAAATTCATGTTTTTAAAACCCTCATTACCTGTTGTATTGTCATGATTAAATAACATTTTTTACTTCCTTGCATCACTCTCATTTCTCTCCCCAATTTTTCCCGTTTCTCTTACTTGATTTTCATAATCCTTTTTGAACTCTTCCATGGCCTGTGACCAATTCATATTTTTCTTGGAAGTTTTGGATGTAGGAGTTTTGACTTTGTTTTTGTCTCCTTCTGGCTGTATGTTTTGATCTTCTTTGTCACCAAAGAAAGATTCTATAGTGTGCGATTTTTTTTACACTGTTTACTCATTTTCCCAGGCAAATATTTGACTTTCTAACTCTTTTTGTTAAGGTAGTACTCTCCTTCCTGTGTGTAGGGTGTCCTATCCCAAACTTTAGGAGTTTTGTGCAGTTGTTTTCAGAGATACTTTTAGGGGCTTGTAAATTTTCAGTTCTTCCAAGGTGGTATCATCAAAGGACAGGTGTCTACTCATTTCCTTGTCTGTGCTCTGTTCTGTGAGTGACCACAAGCACTTTTTTTCTGCCTTGGAACTGTGAGGAGGATTCCCTTTCTACCTCACTTCAAGCTCAACCACACCAGTGCTCCTTCTCACCCCAAGACCACCACCTATGACTTTGACCCAGATCCCAGCAGGGCAAAGCAAGAGAATCCTGCCTCAGTGTCAGCAAAGAGATTCCTGCAATTGCATTCTGATCTGCTGCTTTATCCACACACCATCTGCAGGATGGGAGCTCTGGACATGGTCACTTCTGCTGATGCTGCTGCTCTGCTTCTGCCAGCACCTCCACCACTCTGGGGCTGGGACTGGAACCCTCTCCTCCTCTCTTGCTCAGGTTTTTTATGCTGTGTTTGTTTTTTGCGGGACTAAAAATTCTGGAAACCACCATAGATGCAATTGATTAAGTCTCCTGAGGCCTGTTTAGACCCCATCTATGCTGGTGTGTCCCTTCCTGAACTGCACTCCACTCCAAGCCCAGTGTGATAGACCTTTCTTATTGACCTTCCAGGCTGTCCCCTTTCTCCCTTTCCCTTCTCACTAGAACTTTGCTTTTGACCACTGCTTCCCTTTATCTGCCCTCCCTTCTATCATCCCCCTTCCTTTTCTTTTCCCTTACTACTTCTTCCCTTCTTTCTATTCCTGCCTCCCTTTTCTTTCCCCTTTCCACTCCAATGTCCTATAGGGCAAGTTAGATTTCTATATTTGACATTCACATATGTCTATGTGCCTCTTCATGTGATGCAATTTACCCTTTTCTGGTTTATCCTTTCCTCTTCTCCCATTACAATCCTTTTTCATTACTTAATTAGTTTTTTTTTTATCATCACATCAAAGTCAACTTAAACCCACTTTCTCTGTCTGTGACTTTCCCTTCTAGATGTCATAATAAAAATATATTTCTCATGAGTTATAACTATTATCTTCCCATGTAGGGATGTAAAGAGTTTGTGGTTATTGAATAACATGTTTGTTTTTTTCTTTTCTTTCCTGTTTACTTTTTTATATCTCTTTGAGTCTTGTTTTTGAAGATCAAATTTTCTATTGAATTCATACCTTGTCATCAAGAAATTCTGTAAATCCCCCATTTTATTGGATGTCCATCTCCTCCCCTGAAAGATTATACTCAGTTTCATTGGCTAGTTCATCCTTGGTTGGAATCTAATCTTCTTTGCCTTATGGAATATTATATTCCAAGCACTATGAACTTTTAATGCAGAAGCTGTAAGATCCTGCATAATCCTGACTGCAGTTTCACAATATCTGAATTGTATCTTTCTGACTGCTTGCAATATCTTCTCCTTGATCTGATAATTCTGTCATTTGACTATCTTAGAGTTTTCATTTTGGGATATCTTTCAGGAGGGGATCAGTGGATTCTTTTGATGACTATTTCCCCCTCTGTTTCTAGGACTTCAAGGCAGTTATCCTTAATGATTTCTTGAAATATGCTGTCCAGGTTCTTTTTTTTGTGGGGGGGAGTAGGGGCAGATTATGGCTTCCAGGTAGACCAATGATTCTTAAATTATCTCTCCTGAAGCTATTTTCCAGGTCAGTTATTTCTCCAATGAAGTATTCATGTTTTCTTCTAATTTTTTTCATTCTTTTGATTTTGTTTAACTGATTCTTGATGTCTTATAGAGTTGTTAGCTTCCACTTGCCCAATTCTAATTTTTATCAAATTGTTTTCTTCAGATATCTTTTGCACCTCCTTTTCCATTTGGTCAATTCTACTTCTTAAGGACTTGTTTTCTTCAGTGTACTTCCCTTGCCCCTCACCCCCACATTTTTTCTATTGTTTTTTAAAGGAATTGTTCAATTCTTCTTCTACCTCTCTTATTTGACAGACCCCTCTTGCTGACCTAAGTTGTCTCTGACATACCTGGACTGAGAAGTCTAGAAATCAGCACTGGTGCCAGTGATTTAGTCCCATGAGGTCTGCTCTGTCTTTGCTGGATCAGGGTGTCTGTTGTTTCAGCCTTCATGCTAGACTGCACTCCTCTCCTAGCCTGGTGCAACAGACCCTTCCTGTTGACCTTCCAGTTTGTCTTGGGCTGGAAATCTGCCTCACTCTTTGTGGATTCTGCCACTCTAGAATTTGTTTACAGTCATTTTTTAGAGTTATTTGATGGGGATTAGGGGTGATATCAGGAAAGTCCCTGCTTTAACATTCATCTTTGCTCTGTCTCCAATAATTTCTTGAAAGATGGTGTCTATGCTCTTTTTTTATCATGGCTTTCAGATGGCTCAATAATTTTTAAAATTTTCTCTATTGGATCTATTGTCCAGATCAGTTTTCTTCCAATCAGATATTTCACATTGTCTTCTGTTTTTTTTTTTTAATTCTTGAGGTTTTGTTTTATTGTTTCTTGATTTCTCATAGAGTCATGAGCTTCTATTTGTTCTATTCTCGTTTTTAAGGAATTATTTTCTTCAGTGAGCTTTTGGATCTCCTTTTCCAGCACCAATTCTGCTTTTTAAGGCATTCTTTTCCTCATTGGCTTTTTGAACCTCTTTTACAATTTGAACTAGTCTGGTTTTTAAGGTATTATTTTCTTCTTATTTTTTTGTGTGTGTCTCTTTAACAAGCTGGTGTCTGATTTTTCATTACTTTCTTGCATCATTCTCATTTCTCTTCCCAATTTTTCCTCTGCATCTCTTTCTTAATTTTCAAAATCCTTTTTGAGCTCTTCCATGGCCTGAGACTACCTCATATTTTTCTTGATGCTTTGGAACTTTCTTGTAGGAGCTTTGACTTTGTTGTTTTCTTCTACATGTGTGTTTTGATCTTGCTTGTTACCATATTAACTTTCTTTAGTCAGAGGTTTTTTTCCCATTGTTTGCTCATTTTTCAAGCCTATTACTGGATTTTTTAAAAAAGCAATTGGGGATAAATAACTTGCTCAAGGTTATACCGCCAGTTATTTTGTGTGAGTATTAAGTATCTGAGACCAGAACTGATCCTGGGTCTCCTGACTCCGGGGCCAGCACTCTTACTCACTGCGACACCTGGCCACCCCATATTACTAGATTTTTTTAACTTTGTTAAGATAGAGTTCTATTTCCATGGAAGGCAGTAAACTGCCCCAAGTTCCAGAAGTTTTGTGTAGCTGTTTTCATGGATACTTCTAGAGACCTGTAAGTTTTTAGTTCTTCCAATGTTCTATGATCAAAGGAGAGGTGTATATTCCTTTACTTGTCTGTGCTCTGGTCTGTGAGCAACCAAAAGCACTCTTTTCTACCATGAAATTGTGAGGAGGATCCACCCTACACCGTGGCTACAAGATCTACTGTGCTAGTACTCCTCCTCACCTTGGGACTAAAACCAAGGATTGCGACTCAGAATCAAGCATGGGCAAAGCAATAGAGTCTTCCTCCAATACTAGCAAAAAGACTTTTATAATTTCCTTCTGACCAGTTGTTTGACTCCCTTATCACCTGAAGGCTAAAGGTGATTAGCCTTAATCACTACTGATTCGGTCACTCCCAAGGCCTGTTCCTGTTTTGCTGGGTCCAGAGCTATGCTGGTGCTGCCGGGGAAGGACTGTACTATACAGTCCCACAGGTGTGACAGACCTTTCCTACTGAAGTTCTAAGTTATCTTTCATGTACATGGACTGAAAAATCTGGACACTCCCACTGTAATCTGTTCAGTCCCCAGAAGCCTGCTCCAAGTTTGCTTGGACTGGCTCTATGCTGGCATGAACTGTGCTGGACTGTTCTTCCCTCTGACCCTAGCACCACAGACTTTTCCTTTCAATCTTCCAAGTTGGCTTGGTCTGGTAATTTTTTTCACTCTGTCCTTTTCTGGGTTCTGCTGCTCTAAAATTTGTTTATGTTCATTTTTAAAGATGTTTAGATGGGTTTGGGGGAGAGCTCAGGCAAGTCGCTATTTTTACTCCACTCTCTTGATTCTGCCCCATTTCTCACATTTTCATAAGCAATTTCTGTACATAGAGGGTCAATTTGGAACTTTAAATTCAGCTAATTATACTTAGGCTAAAACAGGAGAGGATATTTGAAGGGAATGATATGATGTAAAATGATTTCTTTTGATGCAAACATTCTAGATCTACTGAGATGAATAACTGGAGCTGTGTGAAACTTGTCACTATCCTCAGTGATGTGATCTTTTTCTTCCTCTTCCACTTTACCTAAATCATTTTTTTTCCAGTGCAATCAGTGTATATAACCAGATTTCTGATCCCTGAAGTGTTTGTGTATGATTTAAGTATAGTATGCTAATGGGAGAAGTTACACTGAAGGGAAGGATAGCTCTAAGTTGTTTTTCTCTCTTTCCACAGCCCAAATTATTGATGGTACTACCACTAAAGAGGAAATCTTCTAATTGAAAATTTGATTCCATGAACTCTTAGGGTATCCTTTTATTGAATCTGTGATCTATTAGTGCAGTCATTTAAGTAAAGTGGATGCCTAGTGAATGACAAATATTTTAGAATCTAGTCTACTTTTTCCATAGCAAGGTCATTCAGCTAGTTAGTGTATTTTCACCTTTCCTTTCACATTCTGAGGTTATTTTTAGATCTTTAGAAAGTAATCAGTTACTTACTAAGTTGCTGTCCTTTTCCCTTCACTTATATTTGTATTAATAATACTAGCTCACATCAAAGTATGGGCATATACACATATTTGCACACATATATACATTCTTGTGCATATGCATACATATATCTGCATACATAAGTGGTTATTGAAGACTTTTTGTCTTTACATTATAGATATTTAATGTCCAGGCCCCCAGAACCCTCCATTACCTCAAAATGGTTCTTGCTATCCATAATTTCTTATTGAAAATAATATTATATTTCTCTATTTTAATCTACCATAGGATTTTTTTCAGCCATTCTATCAATAATGGACATTCTTTTTGTTTCTGCTCCTTTTCTACCCCATTCAGTGCTGTTTCATGTATTTTTCACCTCCCTTCCTTCTTTTCTCCCTCCCTCCCTTCCTTCCTTCCTTCTTTCCTCCCTTCCATCCTTTGTTAGGGTATATGCCCAGAAACAGGATCACAAACTCAAAGGGAATAAAGCAAATTGGCAGTTCAGTCATTTTTTTTTCTTAATCCTAAATTAAGTTTGAAAGTAGTAAATTTGCTTTATAATTCCACCACCGTACATAAGTATACACCCACTTTGACAATAACTTTTCCAACCTTTTTCATCTTTGCCTAGTTGCATGGTGTTAGCTGAAACTTCAGTATTGTTTTTATTGAAATTTTTCCTACTATCTGTCATTTGGAAAACCTTTGCAAGTAGTCATTTGTTGTATAAAACTATTCTTTAGAAGATCCGTTAGAAAACTATTTTACCACTTATCTATTGGGGAATGTTTCTTAGTTTTAGATATTTGTGTCAATTATTTATATAGCTCAGATATCACATTTTCGGGAGATTTTGATGCAAATATATTTTCCACTCAACTGCTTCTCTTCAAAATCTTCCTTTATCAATTTAAAACTCACTTGATGTTGTATACTCAAAATTGTTAAATTTATCTTTATGTCTTCTATCCCTTGTTTTGTAAATCTCCTTCAACAATAGTTGTAAAAACTGCCAGATTTCACTATATTCATGTTTCTTTACAGAAGCTGTGTATTCATTTGAGCTTGTTGTAAGATGGTGAGAACCTAATTTATGTATTTTCTAAATTTCCTCTCAGTTATTTTCAAAAAATGAGTCCTTTCTCACAAAATTTTATGTTTGAAGATATATCAGTCACTAGATGAGTAGACTTAGGTTTCTTGCTTAAATCATCCATTCCAATGAACTACTTTTCTATTTTTCAACCAATGATAAATAAAAAAAAATAGTAACAAAATTCTTTTGGAAGAATAAACGGTCCAGAATATCAAGGGAATTCACGAAAAGAAATGCTAGGGAAGGTGGACTAGCTATACCAGATTTCAATCTGTATTATAAAGCAGCAGTCATCAAAAATACTTGGTACTGGCTGAAGAATAGAGTGGGTCAATGGAATAGATTAGGCACATGAGATTCAGAAGTCACTGACTACAGTAATGTATTGTTTGATAAACCTCCAGACCCTGGTTTTGGGATACGAACTCACTATTTGACAAAAACTGCTGGGAAAATTGGAATATAGAATGGCAGAAACTGGGCATAGACCATTACTAACACCATATACCAAAATCAAGTCTAAATGGGTGCATGATCTAGGTATAAAGGTTGATACTGTAAGCAGTCTCCTAAAAAAGGAATAGTTTACCTATCAGACTTGTGGAGAGGGAAAACCTTTATGACTAAACAGGAATTAGAGAACATTATAAAATGTAAAATGCATAATTTTGACTACATGAAATTGAAAAGTTTCTGTACAAATAAAGCCAATGTAACCAAGATTAAGAGGGAGGTGGGAAATTGGGAAAGAATCTTTACAACCTATGTCTCTGACAAAGGACTCACTTCTAAAATATACAGAGAATTGTGTCAAATTTATAAGAATACAAATCATTCCCCAATTGAGAAATGGTCAAAGGATATGAACAGGCAGTTTTCAGAGAAAGAAATTAAAGGTATCTATAAGCACATGAAGAAATGCTCTAAATCACTATTGATTAGAGAAATTCAAATCAAAACAACTCTGAGGTACCACATCTCACCAGTCAGATTGACTAAGATGACAAAACAGGAAAATGACAAATGCCAGAGAGGACAGGGGCAAATTGGAACATTAATGCATTGCTGGTGGAGTTGTGAACTGATCCAGCCTTTCTGGAGAGCAATCTGGAACTATGCCCAAAGGGCTATAAATACTTTCATACTCTTTGATCCAGCAATACTACTCCTAGGTTTATATCCCAAATAGATCCTAGAAATGAGAGAAAGACCCATATGTACAAAAATGTTTATAGCAGCTCTTTTTGTGGTAGCAAAGAATTGGAAATTAAGGGGGTGCCCATCAATTGGGGAAGTTGTGGTATATGCATGTTATGGAATACTATTGTGCTATAAGAAACAAGGAGCAGGCAGTCTTCATATTTACCTGGAGAGGCTTAAAAGAACTGATGCTGAGTGAGAAGAGTAGAACCAGGGGAAATTTGTACACAATTACAGACACAACGTATGTGTGATGACCAAATTTGATGGACTGGACTCCTCTCAGCAATGCAGTGATATAAGTCAATCCCAAAAGACTCATGATGGAGAGAAATATGTGAATCCAGAGAAAGAACTAGAAAGAACTAAGTTTATGTCCAGGTGGAAGCAAAATACCTGATCTCTTTCCTTCTCTCATTTGGTTTTATGTCCTCTTTACCATTTTTCATTCCAGCTGGTACAATCTGTCCTTATAACCTGACTAATGTATAATGTGAAAGTATCTACAGATCCTATACTTGACTATAAGCCACCATGGGGGGGGGAAAGGGAACAAAATGTGAAACTCAAGGAATTGTGGAATTGAATCCTGTAAACTAAAAGGAAACAAACAAATTAATAAAAAAAATTTAAAAACAGTAGATCAATAATAACACTATTATCATTCTTATTGATAATAATAATAATAGCACTTATATAATAATAATAATAGCACTTATATAATAATAATAATAAGCACAAACATTATAAGATTTGCAAACTTACATTTCATTCGATCCATTTTATGAGATCTATTCTATTGTTATCCTCATTTTACATATGAAGAAACTGAAACCAAGAGTGGCTGAATGACTTGTCCAGGCTTATATGATTAATATTTAAGGAAGTGTTGGAACTCATGTCTTTCTGATCCCAATTACTTCATTATATGGTTTGAAGTCTGGTAATGCTATGTTCCCTTCATTCATATATTTTTAAAGCAATTGGGGTTAAGTAACTTGCTCAATGTTACCTGGCCAGTTATTTCTGGGTGTGGTGCTGAGTGTCTGAGCCCAGGATTTGATCCAGGTCATCCCAACACTGGAGCCGGAGCTCTTACTCACTGAGCCACCTGGCCGCCCCATCCCTTCATTCATATTTTTAATGTCTTTTTAGGTGCTATGACATTTTCTTTGATTTTTTAAAAAATAGTTTTTCACTATCTCTAAAAAGTAAATACATGAGAGGGACTTCTGGAAGTCAAGATGGCAGAGTAAGCAGTAAGTTGCTGTAACTCTCCCCATTCATCTCCAAA
Organism: Petaurus breviceps papuanus; assembly: GCF_028583685.1. NCBI lineage: Eukaryota > Metazoa > Chordata > Mammalia > Diprotodontia > Petauridae > Petaurus > Petaurus breviceps. The sequence continues at coordinate 63,787,648 of NW_027186473.1, forward strand.
CAACCATAAAATAACCCCCTAAAACAAATCATGGTACAGCATCACCTTCAAAAGGATAGGGCAAAATAATCTATCAGCCCAAAACTTGAAAAATTGCCAAGAAAAGTCTGCCTTACTTGGGTAAAAGAGGACTGCATTCCAGACAGAAAGCAGCCCGGCAAACCAGCAATAAGTTTCACCTTAGCAAACCAGTGGGAGCTCAGGGAGTGATATAAAACTGACACTGTGTCAAATTCTCTATTCCCAGGATATTACATTAAACTTCTTTCATTAATTTGAATTGTATAAGAACAAAATGACTTTGATATTGGATGAAAATCATAGTAGCATTATGTTGTTTGTTTGTTTTTTAAGTGATATTAACTTAATTTTGTGGGAAAAATCACATCCTAATATCCATTTCCAATGCTTAGGGACATGCCCCTAAACACTGTTGCTTTAGCTCATTAGATAGATGTTTTTAATAAATGTAAAACAAAGGGGAACCTATTTATGCCTTCCATCTCTATCATTTTGGGGGAGTGATACTCACCATTGTTGAAAAATGATATATCTTAATTTTTTTATGCCTAAATCTACATCGTTCAGGTTTGTCAGGATTAGTCTTTGAGCATATCAAGTTTTAGTTCCATTCTCCTATCAAGAAAAAATCTGATTTTGTTAGTTTTTCTTATATCAATGCACCCATATCCTTCACTACTTTATTGCAACTTAAAAAAATATCTTGTGTAAGCTTATTTTAACTTTTCTGACTTTTGGTGAAAAGAGTAGCACATGCTGTGCTTGGATCTGGAAGATCTGTGCTTCACCACCAGCTCTGCCTTTTACAACTATCATAAAGCTATGATTTCACTGGTGTTGATGCTTCCTTAACCAAACGGAGACAAAACTTTTCTAATTCCTTTTATTCAATGACATTCTCATTCATGTTTTTCCTTAGTCCTGATATATAAAAGCCATTCAACACAGTGGAATCCTTCCTCTGGAATTTTTTTTTTTATTTTCTTAGGGTTATTGTTCATTGTAACTGTCCATTTGCTGCCTCATTCCCACTAGATGACCAGGTTTTTTTTTTTTCTGACCACATAAAAATCTACAATCTTTCATCCTGTATCACCTTTGCAAATTGGAAATATGCTATAGTATATTTGCATCAGCCATTTGTATTTTATTGCCCCTTGGGTTATTTGTAATTTTAATGTGGTTGCAGTGATTCACAATCATAAGACATCACTTTTTAATATTATAATTATATTATTAATTAATATAGTTATATTATATATAATAAAAATATTATATAATATAGCTTGACAAAAGAAATAAAAAAGAGAACAATAAATTGAAAGAATAGAAGGGCAACCTAGGAAAAAAAGGTAAAACAATAACATTAAAAGAATTTATGTTTACCATTCGAGTAAAACATAACTAACCAAAAATGCTCAGAGACAAACCAGGTCTCTCAGAAGAATATGACAGAACAAAAAATCTTTAACACCATAATGAATGAAATAAGAAAAAAAATGCCCAGAACTGCTAAACTTAGAAAACAAAATTCCAATAGAAAGAATTTACAGATACCCTTCCCCATCAAAAAAAATTCCAAGGCTACAAACTCCAAGAAACATAGTATTTAAATTTATTAATTCAATTGAAAACAAAATTCTGCAGGTCCTCAGAACAAGAACCTTCATATACAAAAGATACAATATTTGAAGAATTCAAGATTATTAGGTACCCAGTAGAAAAATAGAGGAGAAAATGGCACAACATGTTCCATAAAGCAATGGAGCTGAGAATGCAGCCCAGAGTAACCTATCTTGCAAATCTGAGCTTAGCCATGCTGAGCAAATGATCATTAAATAATAATAATAATTTTAATAGTGCGAAACATTTTTGGAAAAAAAACAGAACTGAAGAGATCATTTGTCTCCCAAATGCCCCAAACAACATAAATGCAGTAGGAGAGAAAAAATGAAGCAAACACTGTTCTTGCAATAGAATGACAACAGAAAGAACATAAGAAACATCTTTATAAATGTATATAAGTAGACAAGGGTGAAGGCAGAAATCTAGTAGAGGTAATTGTGAAGAGGGGGACAGGAGGCATCATGAACAGAAGCTAGTGTGATAATGACCACAAGTGAATATTTATTTTGTGTGACAACGTTACAACATGAGAGGGTACATAAAAGGAAGGGAGTAGAATAAGGTGAATGGTGAAGTTACACTGGTATCAAATCAAAGGAAAGCAATGAAGGGCAGGTCATCTCTGTGTTCCCAGAAAGAGAAGAACCTACAGGGAAGTGGGTGAAAAGTAGCAACAAAATCCAAAAAAAGTGGGGAAAGGAAAGAAGTCTTGCTTTGGAGAAGGGAGGGAGTTGCACTGTTGAATAATGCTATGGGTGAAAAGAGAGAGTCAATAAAGGGAGATGAGGACCTTATGCTAGATAATGACTAAGGGATTTGGTGCCTGAAAAGTCTTCTCCTGGAGGGGTAAATTGGAAGCCCTGAGGGCAACTGTCACCTAGAGAAGTGAAACAGCATCCACATAGGAAGGAGATTTCCAGGCAAATGTAGAAAAAAAAAAGATCAACAAAGGAGGGTACAGATCAATTATGAACTGCAAAATCAGAGATGTGTTGGGGGAGGGGCCCTATCATGGAGTAGGGTCCTGTCTGACATATCCAACAATTGTCATTGTTCTGGAACTCATGCACAATGGAAAAGAGGAATCGATGCAGAATCCTCACAAGGTAGTGGAAGAAAGTATTTAGAGAGGAGGAACCCGGGATGGACACCTTGGAAGCTTTGATTGCATGAAAAATGCACAGAAAAGAGAGATCAGATAATGATAGGGGTCATAAATCAAGGAATTAGGGTTCAGAGTAACCAGAAAGATGGATAACCAAGAGAATGATATAAATACTCTTTTGGAAAGGGCACAGAAAACAAAATTTTAAACCTAAAGAATAGATGAGGAATTGAAAGGGAGAAAAGGGGAGAATCTATTTGACTGAGGGAAAAAAGAGGGGAAAGAAATATATTACTAGATAAAAGCAGGAGATACAAAATAGTTTACTAAATAACCCTAAAGTGAAAGAATGAGGAAAGGAGGTCAGGGGTATGGAAAAGAGACAGTGAAAACAAAGCCACCTTTCAAAAAAGTTTTTAAAAAGTAACCCAAAGAGTACAATATTAGGTATGCAACAGAAGAGAGAACTTAAAATTGAAAAGCTTTAGCACAGACTAATATATTTAGGATAAGAAGGGAAGTGGTTGAATGGGAATGTGTGTGTGTGTGTGTGTGTGTGTGTGTGTGCCAAATTTCTCTGATAAGGGCTTGATATCCAAGAAATAGAAACAAGTGATAATTATAGGTAAGACTAAAAGCCATTCCCCAAGAGATAAATGATCAAAGGATATGAACAGACAGTTCTCAAAAGAATTGTAAAGCATTCACAAATGTATTTTAAAAATGCTTCAAATTGGGGTGGCCAGGTAGCACAGCAAGTAAGAGGCTCCAGTGTCAGGATGACCTGGAGATCGAATCCCAGGCTCAGACACTTAGCACTCACCCAGAAACACCTGGCCGTGTAACCTTGAGCAAGTTACCTAACCCTGATTGCTTAAAAAATGCTTCAAATCACTAATAAGAGAAATCCAAATTAAACAACCACGAGACTTCATCTCAGACCTTTTCAAATTGACAAAATGACACAAATATGACAACAATGTTGCAAGAGTTGTAGGAAAAGAAGGTATACTAATGCATTGTTAGCAAAAATGTGAAATGGTATGACCATTTTGAAAAGCAATTTGGATTTATACAAATAAAATAACTAAAATATTCATGAAGCAGAGCTCCATTTCTGAGCTTATATTACAGGGAAGTTTTTGATAATAAAAAGTCCCTATATATTCCAAAAAAATATGTATTGTTACCATATATAGAAGCTAAGAATTGGAAACAAAGCACAGGCCCAAAAAATGGGGTGTGACTTTTAGAATATAAATGATGTGTTTAAGGAATACACAGAACCATGGAAAGATCTATATAAACTGATGCAAAGTTTAGTAAGCAAAGACAAGAAAATTATGCAAGCAAACTTCAACAATGCAAAAGAAAAGAACAATGACACATCTATTTTTTTGGCCTTTATTAACTTGTTTGTTTACTTATAGTTCACAAGATTCATTTTTACAATTCCTTGAGTTTTAAATGTTCTCTCCCACCATGACGGCATACCATCAAGTATAAGATCTCTAAATACATTAAACATTAAACATTAGTCAGGTTATAAAGCCGGATTGTATCAGGTGGAATGAAAAATGGTAAAGAGGAAACAAGACCAAACAAGAAAAAGAAAAAGATCAGGTATTTTGTTTCAATATGGATTCAAACTCTGTTCATTCTAGTTCTTTCTCTGGATGTAGACATTTCTCTCCATCATGAGTCTTTTGGGATTGACTCATATCAGTGCATTGCTTAGAAGAGTCCAGTATATCAAAATCGGTCATCACACATACGTTGTGTCTGTAATTGTGTACAAATTTCTCCTGGTTCTACTCTTCTCATTCAGCATCTGTTTGTATAAGTCTCTCTGGGTAAACATGAAGTCCATCTGCTCCTCATTTCTCATAGCACAATAGTATTGCATTGCATGCATATACCACAACTTGTTCAGCCTTTCCCCAATCAATGGGCACCTCCTTAACTTCCAATTCTTTGCCACCACAAAAAGAGCTGCTATAAATACTTTTGTACATATTGGTCTTCCTCCCACTTCTATGATCTCTTTGGGATATAACCCTAGAAGTGGTATTGCTGGGTAAAAGGGTATGAAATTATTTATAGCTTTGGGCATAATTCCAGATTGCTCTCCAGAAAGTTTGGATCAGTTCACAACTCCACCAGCAATGTATGTGTTCCAATTTGCCCACATCCTCCCCAGAATTTGTAATTTTCCTTTTTTTTCATCTTAGCCAATCTGACTGGTGAGATGTGGTACCTCAGAATTGTTTTGATTTGCATTTCTCTAATCAATAGTGATATAGAGCATTTTTTCATATGCTTATAGATATCTTTAATTTCTTCTTCTGAAAATTGCATATTCATATCCTCTGACCATTTATCATTTAGGGAATGAATTGTATTCTTATAGATTTGACACAATTCTCTGTATATTTTAGAAATGAGTCCTTTATAAGAGAATTGGGTTGTAAAAATTCTTTCCCAATTTCCTACTTCCCTCTTAATCCTGGTTACATTGGCTTTCTTTGTACAGAAGCTATTTAATTTAATGTAATCAAAATTATCCATTTTGCATTTTATAATGCTCTCTAATTATTGTTTGGTCATAAAATCTTTCCCTCTTCACAAATCTGACAGGTAAATTATTCCTTGCTTTCCAAAACTGCTTATAGTATCAAACTTTATAACTAGATCATGTACACATTTAGACTTGATTTTTGGTGTATCATGTTAAATAATGGTCTATGTCCAGTTTCTGCCATACTATATTCCAGTTTTCCCAGCAGTTTTTGCCAAATAGTGAGTTCTTATTCTGAAAAACTGAGGTCTTTGGACTTATCAAACAATAGATTACTATAGTCATTGAATGATGAGTCTCATGGGCCCAATCTATTACACCGATCCACTATTCTATTCCTCAGCCAGTACCAAGGAGTTTTGATGACAGCTGCTTTATAATACAGATTAAAATCTGGTATGGCTAGTCCACCTTCCCGAGCATTTCTTTTCTTTAATTCCCTTGATATTCTGGACTGATTCTTCTTCCAAATGTATTTTGTTACTATTTCTTCTAGCGCTACAAAATAGTTTTTTGGTAAATTAATTGGTATGGAACTAAATATATAACTTAATTTAGGTAAAATTGTCATTTTCATTATATTAGCTTGACCCAGCCATAAGCAATTAATATTTTTCCATTTAGTTAGATATGCCTTTTTTTAGTGTGAAAAGTGTTTTGCAGTTGTGATCATATAGGTCCTGGGTTTGTATGGGTAGGTATATTCCCAAATATTTTATAATGTCTACAGTAACTTTAAATGGGATTTCTCTTTCTATGTCTTGCTGTTGAATTTCGTTAGAAATATACAGGAATGCCAAGGGTTTATGTGGGTTTATTTTATATCCTGCTACTTTGCCAAATTTATTTATTTTCTCAAGTAGTTTTTTTACTTGATTCTCTAGGATTCTCTAACTATATCATCATATCATCTGCAAAGACTGATAGCTTGGTCTCTTCTTTGACTATTGATTTCTTTGATTTCTTTTTCTTCTCTAATTGCTATTGCTATCATTTCTAGTACCAGATTAAATAAGAGGGTTGATAGTGGACACCCTTGTTTCAACCCTGATCTTATGGGAAATGCTTCTAGCTTCTCCCCATTACATATAATACTTGCTGATGGCTTTAAATGGATGCTACCTATTATTTTAAGGAAGGCTCCATTTATTCCTATATTTTCTAGTGTTCTTAATAGGAATGGATACTGTATTTTGCCAAAAGCCATTTCTACATCTATTGAGATAATCATGTGCTTTCTGCTAGTTTTATTGTTGATATAATCAATTATACTGATGGTTTCCCTAATATTAAGCTATTCTTGTATTCCTGGAATAAATCCTACATAAATAAAGTGTATTGTTCTTGTGATAAATTTCTGTAGTCTTTTAGCTAATATTTTATTTAAAATTTTTGCATCTATATTCATGAGGGAAATTGGTCTATAATTTTTTCTCTGTTTTATCTCTTCCTGATTTAGGTATCAGTACCATATTCGTGTTATAAAAAGAATTTAGTAGAACTCCCTCTTCACTAATTTTCCCAAATAGTTTGTTGAGTATTGGAATCAATTGTTCTTTAAATGTTTGATGGAATTCACTAGCAAATACATCTAGTCCTGGAGATATTTTTTCCTAGAGAGCTCACTGATGGCTTGTTTGATTTCTTTTTCTGAGGAGTTATTTAAATAATTTGATTGCTCTTCCATTCATTTGGGCAACTTGCATTTTTGTAAATATTCATCCATTTCAGTAAGATTGTCAAATTTATGTGCATACAATTGGGAAAAATAATTTCTAATTATTGTTTTGATTTCCTCTTCATTGGAGGTAGATTCACCCTTTTCATTTTTGATACTCATAATTTGGTTTTCTTCTTTCTTTTTTATCATATTAACTAAGGTTCTATCAAATTTATCATTTTTTCATAAAACTAGCTCTTAATTTTATTTATTAATTCAATAGTTTTCTTAATTTCAAATTTATTATTCTCTCCTTTGATTTTCTGTATTTCTAATTTCATATTTAATTGAGGATTTTCAATTTGTTCTTTTTCTAACTTTTTTAATTGTATGCCCAATTTGATGACTCCCTTTTCTATAATTTATTCATGTATGTACTCAGGGACATTAAACTTCCCCTAAGATTTGCATTTATGCACCCCACAAATTTTGGTATGTTGTCTCATTATTGTCACTCTCTTGTATGAAATTACTGATTGTTTCAATAATTTCTTGTTTGACCCACTCATTCTTTAGGATTAAATGGTTTAATTTCCAATCAGTTTTTAGTCTGTCTTTCCATGGTCCTTTATTGCATATAATTTTTATTGCATCATGATCTAAGGAGGATGCATTTAGTATTTCTGCCTTTCTTCACTGAATTGTGAGGGTTTTATACCCTAGTATATGGCTGATTTTTGAGTATGTGCCATGAACCGATGAGAAGAATTTATATTCCTTTTTATCCCCATTCAGTTTTCTCCAGAGATCCATCATATGTAGCCTCTCTAAAATTCTGTTCAACTCCTTAACTTCATTCTTGTTTATTTTGAGGTTAAATTTATCAAATTCAGAGAGGGGGAGATTAAGGTACCTCACTAGTATACTTTTGCAATCTATTTCTTCCTCTAATTTCCTTAACTTCTCCTCTAGGAATTTGCATGCTATACCACTGGGTGCACACATGTTAAGTAATGATATTGCTTCATTCTTGATAGCGCCTTTTAGCAGGATATAGTTTCCTTCCTCATTTCTTTTAATTAGATCTATTTTTGCTCTTGCTTTATCTGAGATAAGGATTGCTACCCATGCTTTTTTTTTTTACTTTAGCTGAAGCATAATATATTCTACTCCAGTCTCTTACCTTTACCCTGCAGGTATCCTTTTGTTTCAAATGTGTTTCTTGTAGACAGTATATTGTAGGATTATGATTTTTAATCAATTCTGCTATCCTCCTCTGTTTTATGGGAGAGTTCATTCTATTCACATCCACAGTAATGATGACTATCTCTTTCTTTCCCTCCATCCTATTCCCTCCCCTGTTTATATTTTTGTTTCTTCCTTCTCCCTTCCTCTCCTTAATGGTTTTCATTTTGACCACCACCTCTCTCAGTGTTCCCTCCTGGTTACCCCTGCTTCTTTAGGTACCCTCTCCCCTTACTACTATTTCTCTCCCCTCTAATCTCCCCTTTTTATCCCCCCTTACCTGCCTACTGCCTATAGGACACAATAGATTTTTATACTCATCATAGTATATTATTCCCCATTTGACCCCAAACCAATGAGAGTAAATTTCACACAGTGGTCTTCTCCCTCCCTCCTTTCCCTCTATTTAATGAATTTTCATGTGTTTTCACTTTAGAATATAAAACTTAATTCTTTATGTTGATCCCTTTTTGAACCAGACCCAGTGAGAATAATGTTCAAATGATGTTCCTCTCCCTCTTTCCTTCCCCTCTACTCTAGTGTGTTTTTGTGCCTCTTTGTATGGCACAATTTACCTTTTTCTGTCTCATCCTTTCCTTTTATCCCATTACAGTCACTTTGACCCCCTTAATATAGGTTTTTTTTTATCATCAGATTAGTTAATTTATACCTACACTCTCTATCTATTTATAACCCCTTTAAAGGCCATTATAATCATATAAATTTAGTTATTGACAGTTATCAGCTTCTCATATAGAGATGTAAACATTTTGCTCTTATTGCATCCCAAGTTATGTGCATGTGTTTATGTGTGTGTGTTTTCCTTGTTTAACTTTTTTATGTCTTTCTTGAGTCTTGTAATTGGAGATCAGATTTTCCATTGAGTTCTGGCTTTTTCATGGGGAAAGTGGGGAAACCCCTTATTTCATTAAATGGCCATCTCCTTGCCTGAAAGACTATGCTCAGTTTTGCTGGAGAGTTAATCCTTGGTTTCAGTCCTAGCTCATTTGCCCTACAAAATATCAAATTCTAATCCCTCCAATCTTGTAATGAAGAAGCTTTTAGGTCCTGTGTGATCCTGACTTTAGTTCCATGATATTTGAATTGTTTCATTTTGGCTGCTTGCAGTATTTTCTGCTTAAATCTTGTAATTCTGGAATTTGGCTACTATATTTCTCGGAGTTGTCAATTTGGGATCTCTTTCAGGAGGAGTCTGGTGAATTCTTTCAATAAGTATTTTACCTTCTGATTCCAGGACTTCAGAAAAGAAATTTTCTTTGACAGTCTCTTGGAGGATCTTGTCCAGGCTGCTTTTTTTCATTATGGCTTTTGTGGACCAATAATTCTTAAATTATCTTTCCTGGATCTGTTCTCTAGGTCAGTTGTTTTTCCAGTGAGAAATTTTACACTTCCAATTTTTCAATCTTTATGTTTTGTTTGATTGATTCTTGGTGCACCATAGAGTCCTGAGCTTCAATTTGACTGATTCTAATTTTTAGTGAATTATTCTCTTTGGTAAGTTTTTGAAAGTCCTTTATTAGGGAGGCATTTTCTCCAATTCATTCACTAATTTTACTTTTTAATGATTTGTTTTCTTCAGTGAGATTTTTTTTTTCCAATTTGGTCACTGTAGATTGAAATTTGTCTTCTACCTCCCTAATTTGGCCTTTAAAATCTTTCTTGAGCTACTCCAAGGATGCTTTTTGGTCTTGAGACCAGTTTATATTTCCTTCTGTGGTCTCAGGTGTGAGTATAGATTTCATGTTGTCCTCTGTATTTGGTTGTTCTTGATCTGTATAATAAGCTCTAATCGATTTTCTTGCCTTCCCCTTCTTCTCAGCTTCCTTCCTTCCTTAGGAAATAGGAAATTGTAATTTCCTATTTCCTGATTTCTCAGGCTAAGGGCCTGTTTGTTGACTTTGTGTTCTATGGCCTCTTGGTGCCTAAATTGAGGCCAAGGCCAGGAGTCTCAGTGTTCCCCTGAGGCTCACAGAATGGAGGAGGGGTGGTATGGCCACTTCAGATTTCCACCTTTATGCCCCTGGGCTGCATCTCAGGCAGGCTTGCTGGTCAGGTGAGGTGGGGCTTGTTGAGACACCTCGCCCTCTTCTCTTTAGAGTTCTTGCTGCCTCGGTTACACAGCTTTTCAGTGACCCCAAGCCCAAGGCTATTTCCACTATCTCAGGATTTCACACTGAGTGGGACACTTGTTTCTGGGTTTTCTAGGTCACGGAGGGGGTATTGGAGCAGGCAGAGTTTACCTTGCCATCCTGGCCCCTGGAAAAACAGGCAGGTGATTTCTAAGCTTCCAGGCTGGGGGCTGATAGGCCCCAGAGAAGCTTCTATCTCTGCTGGGAACCCTGAGCCCTCTCTTACCCTGCTTCTATGGATCCTCCCATGGTGAGATGCTGGTGAGACTACTGTGAATGGCCCTTGGGGTGGGTGAGTCCACTAGCTGGGGCTCCTTTTTTCTCTGCTGTAGTCTGCTTTCTCATCAGAGCTGCTACATCCCCCACGTGCTCCACGTTCCCCCTGCCCGGACCCATGTGGGCACCTTCCTGGGCTGGATTCAACCAAGCTCTGTCTCCCAGTGGATTCTGACACTTCAAAATCTGCTCAGATTCACTTTCCAAAGTTCAGTGACGGGATTCACAGAGGAGCTTAGAAAGGTCACTGCTTCCATCCGCCATCTTGGCTCCACCCCTCAATTTTTTTTTTTATGTAACAAAATACAAAGTTCAAGTGGAACATAAGTGAAGAGATGCCCTCTACCTAGACATTAGTTGAGGTGAGAGGTCCATATGTGTTTTGCAGTTTTTTTGGACTTCTTCGATCTATTGATCAGTTCTTCTCACTTTTTCCTCTTCAAAAATAATATTTACCATATAGAATGGCTATCTGGAAGGGGAAGCAGGGAGGATATGTGGGATACTATAGTGATATCAGAAATAGAAAATATTAATACAACGTTATTTTTTAAAAAGGTAAATAACAAATGTTGATGAGGCTGTAGGAAAGAGGCACACTCATGCATTATGGTGCGTCTGTGAGTTCATCCAGCCTTTCTAAAAATCAGCTAGAAACTATGCTTCCAATGTTATTAAATTATGCATTCACTGTGAATGCTAATGATGAATGCTAAGCCTAACACCCAAAAGAGATTAAAGAAACATTAAAGAATGTACAGTAATAGCAACAGTTTTTGTTATAGCAAAGAACTATAACCCAAGAAGATTCCCATCAATTAGTAAATAATTAAAATAGTTATGGTATGTGAATGTAAAGTAGTACTATTTTACTATAAGAAATTATTTTTAAATTTGTGGAATAAAACAAGCCTTTCCATAACTAAGTATGAGGGGAAAAAATGATTGACATGAGACTACAAATCTGCTATACACAACTTGCTATTCCTTTGAATTATCCAAGTATATTATCATGTAAATGTATTTTCTCCACCCCCACCCTGCCCTCTGACCTAGAGATGGGCACAATTAGACACAAAAAAGTATATAGATAGATATATATAGAGATGGATATGTATGTATGAGTGTGGGTGTATGTATCTACATATGTGTAAGTATTTGCATGTATTTATGTGTATATGATACATGTAAAATTACTCTATGCATACTACTGTTTATCACCTTTTTCTCTGAATGCATAGAGTGTCTTTCTCTTTATGTCCTTTATAGTTAATATAGATATTTATAATTGTCAAAATAACTTATTTGCTCAGTCATTCTTAAAACAATGTTGCTTTTACTGTATTCAATGTTCTTTTCATTCTGCTCATTTCATTATTTCATGCAAATTTTTTCATTTTTTTTATACCTATGAAGAATTGCTAACAAGATAATTTTAGGGATACTCAGGGATATTTGTATGAACCAATAGAGTATAGGGAAATGAACAGAACCAGGAGAAGAAATTAGAAAATAAAAAATATTCCCACACAAAATACTTTAAAATATTTAAAAACTCTGATCAATGCAATAATCAATTAATATTTCAGAGCACCTCTTCACAGACAGAGTAAGAATATGTTTTGCTTGACTATGAATATTTCTTATGATAGTCTGTTTTCCAATTTGATTTTCTTTTAATTTATTATTTTTCAAGTAACAAGTATTTTAATTCTCTGTCCCTCCTACTACCTCTTGCCATTGAGTAAACTAAAACTAGCAGAAACAAAAATTGAAAAACAACTACATAGTCTTTTGAAACATTAGTCATATCTGAAAACAATGTTTTGCATTTTCAATTTGTCATCTCTGTGCTAGATGGCGAGTGTCATATTTCATCTTCATTATTTTAGAATTGTGATTTATCAATTCATTAACTAGAGTGCTAAAGTTTTGAAAGTTATTGTTCTCTATAATTTTACCATTATATAAATTATTCACTTAGTTCCATTTATTTGACTCTCCATCCATTCATAAAAGTGTTCCCAATTCTCTTTGAAACTAACAATTTGATAATTTATTAAAGCATAATAATATTCCATTATATTAATATACCACAATTTCCTTTCATATGCCCCAGTAACAGAACAGTCTATTAGTTTCCAATTTTGGCTACCATGAAAAGAGTTATTAAAAATATAACTATGTCATACATATACATCTTTTTCCTATTTCTTTGACTTTCTCTTGTTCTCTGTTGTGTGGGTCCAATGGTGGTAAACCTAGGTTATGCACATTTTTTTTCTGTTAAAACTTATATGGTGTTTTATTTTTCCCAATTACATGTAAATAAATTTTTAACACTCATTTTTAAAGCTTTGAGTTCCAAATTCTCTCTTCCTTTCTCCCCACTGCCCTTCTTAAGAAGACAAACAATTCAATATAGGTTATAAATATGCAGTCAAACAAAATATATTTCCATATTAGTCATGTAGTGAAAGAAAACAGAACAAAAAAAACTGAAGAAACATAAAGTTTAAAAAAAGTATGCTTCAATCTGTATTCAGACAAAATCAGTTCTCTCTCTCATGATGGATAGCGTTTTCCATTAAAAGTCATTCGGAGTAGTCCTGAATCAATGTATTGCTGACAATAGTGAAATTATTCAGAGCTGATTGTACTTCAATATTGTTGTTACTTTGTACATAGTACATTTCACTTTGTGCCTGCTCATGCAAGTCTTTCCAGGTTTTTCTGAGAGAATCCTGCTTATCATTTTTTACATGTAATTAGTTTTAGTTTTCAATATTCACTTCCATAAGATTTTTTAGCTCCAAATTTTCTCCCTCTCCATCCTCTCCTTCTTTCCCAATATGACTTGTAATCTGATTTAGGCTATAAATATACATTCATATGAAACATATTTTCAAATCAATTGTGTTGTAAAGAAGAATTAGAACCAATGGAATAAACTACAAGAAAGAAGGAACAACAACAAGAGAGAGAAAATGTAGTGCTTTAATCTGCATTCAGATTCATTAGCTCTTTTTCAAGATGTGGATAGCATATTCATCATGAGTCTTTTGGAATTATGTTAGATCCTTATATTGCTGAGAATAGATAAGTGTATTGTGAGCCAGTCATTGCACAATGTGGTTATTACTGTGTACAACATTCTCCTGCTTCTGCTCATTTCACTCAGCATCAGTTCATGTAAGTCTTTCCAGGTTTTTCTAACATCCATGGATTCACCATTTCTTTTGGAGCAATAGTATTCCATAAAATTAATTTAAGACAACTTGTTAAGCCATTCCCCAATTGAGGAGCATCCCCCTCCCCAACTTATAATTCTTGGCCACCACACTCACAAAAAAACCTGCTCTAAATACTTTTATACATGTGGGTCCTTTTTCCATTTTTATGATCTCTTTGGAATACAGATCTAGAAGTGTTATTGATGGGCCAAAGGGAATGGACAGTTTTATAGTCCTTTGGGCATAGTTCTAAATTCCTCTCCAGAATGGTTGGATTAGTGCACTACTCCCCCAACAATGCACTAGTGTTCCAATTTTTCCACATCTTCTCCAAAATTTATCATTTTCCTGTTTTGTCATGTTAGCCAATCTGATAAGTGTGCTGTGGTACCTCAGAATTGTTTTGATTTGCATTTCTCTAATCAATAGTGATTTAGAACATTTTTATATGACTATATATAGCTTTAATTTTTCATCTGAAGACTATTCAAACCTTTGACCTTTTATTTATTGGAGAATGAAATGTATTCTTATAAATTTACCTCAGTTCTCTGTATACTTTAAAAAATGATGTCTACTAGACATCTAATTGTAACAGTTGTTTCCTGAATTTCTGCATAACTTCTCATCTCGGTTGCATTGGCTTTGTTTCACCAAAACCTTTGTAGTTTAATGTAATTAAAATTATCCACTTAGCATTTCATAATGGTCTCTATCTCTTCTTGGTCACAATTTCTTCCATTCTCCATAAATTTAACAGGTATACTATTCCTTGCTCTCCTAATATGATTATAGTATCAGCCTTTATAGTTAAATCATATACCCATTTGAACTTAATCTTGCTATATGGTGTGAGATGTTGGTCTATGTCTTTCTGCCATACTATTTCCCAGCAGTTTTTGTCAAATAGTGAGTGTTTAAGGAGGCATCCAGGTGGCTCAGCGAGTAAAATCACAGGCTCCAGTGACGGGATGACCTGGGGATCAAATCTGGGCTCAGATACTCAGCACCACGCCCAGAAATAACTGGCCATTGTAACCTTGAGCAAGTTGCTTAAACTCGATTGCTTAAAAAAAATAGTGTTTTTCTCAGAAACGTGAGTCTTTGGGTTTATTAAACTCTTTATTATTTGACTATTGTTTCTTGTATACCTACCCTATTCCACTGATCCAAGACTCTATTTCTTAGCCGGTACCAAGTGATTTTGATGATTGCTGCTTTAAGTTGTGATATATCAAGGAAATTTTCTCTTGCATTTATTTTTATTAATTCCATTGATATTCTGGAATTTTTGTTCCTCCAGATGAATTTTCTTATTATTTTTACTAACTGTGTCATGATTTTTTTTGGTAGTGTATTTGGTATTTCACCAAGTAAATTAATTTAGGTAAAATTGTCACTTTTATTATATTAGCTCGAACTACTCATGAACAACTGATATTTTTCCAATTATGTGGATTTGACTTTATTTGTGTGAAAAACATTATCTAATTGTGTTCATATGCTTCCTGGATTTGTCTTGGCAGGTAGACACTGAAATATTTTATATTTTTTACAGTTACTTTAAATGGAATTTCTCTTTCTATTTCTTGCTGCTAGGTTTTGCTAGTAATATATATATATATATATATATATATAGGCCAATGGTTCCTGTGAATTTATTTTCTATCCTGCAACTTTGCTAAAGTTGTTTATTATTTCAAGTATTTTTTCTTAGTTGATTCTCTAGGATTCTCTAAGTATATCATCATTTTGTCTTCAAAATGTGATAGCTTTGTTTCTTTGCC
The DNA here is from genome assembly GCF_028583685.1 of Petaurus breviceps papuanus. NCBI lineage: Eukaryota > Metazoa > Chordata > Mammalia > Diprotodontia > Petauridae > Petaurus > Petaurus breviceps. Next base: position 63,803,329 of record NW_027186473.1, read on the forward strand.
TCTTCTAATTCCTTCAATTTCTTTTACTCATCTTAATGCTAAAGTTAACATTTCTAGTATAATATTAAATAACTATGGTGACGATGGACACCCTTATTTCACCCCTGATCTTATTGGAAATGCTTCTAGCTTATCCTTACTACATATAATGCTTGCTGATGGTTTTAAGATGGTTGCTACTTATCATTTTAAGGAAGACTCCATTTATTCCTATGTGCTCTGGTGTTTTTTCAAAGTAATAGGTATTGTATTTATCAAAAGCTTTTTTTGAATTTATTGAGATAATCATGTGATTTCACTTGGTTTTGTCATTATGATCAATTATGTTAAAAAGGTTCCTAATTTTGAACCAGCTGTAAGGATTATGGGATTTAAAGATCTCCCATGCCCCATGGACGTGCTGACATAGCAGAGCAAGAGAAAGTGAAAAGCCGAGCTAACGGTCCTGCGGTTGGCAGTTGGCGGCGGTTGCCTTTTTTTTTTTTAAGTTAGGACCCCTGCGGAGCACTGTCAGGGGCCGGAGCTGCTGGGAGCAGGACTTTCTGCTAAGGACTCCTGCTGAGGACTGCCAGGGGCCACAGCTGCTGGGAGCGCTCTTCCAGGACGCTGGGTGGTTGCTGTGAGTGGGGAGAGGAGGACCTTTGCCTGAGGTAGCCTGTTCTGTTTTAAAGGCTTAAAAATGTGGGTGTTTTCTACTTTATCTACCTGTGCCAATGTCAAAACTACTCTGATGGCTTTCACTTTCTGGTTTTGGGACTCAGTCTTTTGGTATCTTAATAAATTTTCTAGTTTATTTCCCCAAATGGCAAACCAAACGTATTTTGTGATGGATAATTATATCAGCAAATTTGTAATCTCTATAGGCATTGTGAATATGGCATTGCTGATACATTTGGCGACCAGGATGGGATCACAAAATGTCAGGCCTCTATTTGGAAGCAGTGGGGCTTTAGAGGGAGAAATGGCTATTCCAGGATGGGAGGATTTACCTTATTCCTCTCTAGTCAGAGAATGGGCTAAAAGCACAGGGCCCTGTGAAAACTGGGAACCAAGGCTAAAAGAGGGAGAACCTGGAGATTTGGAAAGATGTTTGAAAGCAATACCCATAGAACCAGGCAAAGAACTGGCAGGAGTGTGCAGGAGAGGCTGGGTGTTGCTAACAAGTTATCGCCTTATGTGTAAAAGTAGGGATAAGCTGCTGAAGGAAAGAGCTAGGATGGCTAGGGAGTCAGCTGGTTAGCCTGAGGATTCTTCTGTGTCACAGTACTCAGAAGAGCAAACTGGAGGGACTCATGTGGTCCAGGAGCAAGCTACTGTTCATGTAGCTAAAAGGAAGCAAAAAACTAGCAGAAGGAATGTGCATGCAGCTTTTGTACAGGCTGGGAGGAGTTGCCCTGACAGCTTCCAGGAGAATGTGTGTGAGGAGAATGGAACAAGGTTAGATGAGGAGTCTCCTAATGCAGAAGCTCTCCCCATATGAAGAAGAAGGTAGGAGAACCACCGAGGCAAAACAGAGTCTAGGGAGATAATTGAGGATTTCACTCAACAGGAGATCACTGATATATTGAGTAGATTTACCCAAAGAATGGGGGAGTCTTTCGTGTCTTGGATAGTAAGAATCACTGATGAAGGCGCGGGAGGAATAACACTGGACAATGAGGACTGTTTAAAATTCATAAGTATCAGTCAGAATCCTTTTGTACACCAGGCTTTTAGGGATCACCATATGCAAGGAGGAAATAACAAAACTAATCTTCTAGCTTTAGCTGCAGAAGGTTGCAAAAAGCAATATCCAACTGAATCTATGTGGCCTAGGGGAGACAGACCCTGGTACTCACTTAGAGACTGTATGAGAAAACTAAAGGAGGAGGTAATGAAAACTGCTATCCTGATTGGAGATGCAAATGCATATTATGATACCCCCCTAGGAGTTCCTCATAGAAATATCATAGTGAAGACAGCTCCTCCTGCATATAAGCACCTAATTCTGACTCTTTTAATTGGAGAAATAGGGCACCCTCTTTCAGAGGTGCTGGATAAGATTTCACAATTAAGCGATTTAGGGGAATGGGAAAAAGACAAATTGCCTCCAGAGAGAAGAGTAAACAGCCAGAGGATTCAGAGACAAAATAGACCCACAAGAAGGGAACTGTTTACTGCTCTATTAAGAGCTGGGGTGGACTTTAGAAGAATAGATGGTATTCCAACTGAAGAGCTGCTTAAGCTGTACCAAGAAAAGGTACTTAGCATTAGAATGAACAGGGAAGCAGGAACCACCCCCGCAGGTATTTCTGAATCTGAATCTTTGTATCCAAGTTTGCCCCACCTTCAGGGGGAATAGGAGATAGGCCAAGCCCCAGCCCAAATAAAAGAAATATGCAGAAGAGATTGCAGACCCCATATTGGTTTAACAATATATTGGAAGAATGGATCAACTACTGTGACTAGGGCACTGATTGATACTGGGGCTGAGGCCACACTTATCTATGGAAACCCTGGTAAGTTTAAACATGGAACTCCTATTACCATCACAGGTCTAGGAGACACTGAAACATCAGCCAGACAGGTTAAAATAACAATGAAAATTGGGCAGTTACCTAAGAAGGAATATACTGTGGTTGTTGTACCCATTCCTGAATACATCATTGGAATAGATGTATTGAGAGGCATGACTCTGAATTTACCTGAAGGAAGATACCAATTTGCTGTGAGGAAGATAGGAATTAATACAGTTTTAGTAGGAAAACTGAAAATGGACCCAATCATTTACTGAACCTTCTGAAGTAATTACTTTAAAACAGTATCATGTGCCAGGTGGGCAAGATGAAATTGCCACTACTATAAAGGAATATGTTGAAGCAGGAGTGTTAGTCCCTACAACCACAAGATGGAATAATCCTGTCTGGCCAGTAAGAAAATCAGATGGGACATGGAGAATGACTGTGGATTATAGACAGTTGAATAAGGTGACTCCTTCTTTGTATGCTGCTGTTCCAGATACCATCACCTTAATAGAAAGGATCCAGAAATATGATGGGACTTGGTATGCAGTTATTGACTTGGCAAATGCCTTCTTCACCATCCCAATAGACTCTAAACAATGGGACCACTTCGCTTTCACTTGGCAGGGTAGACAATATACTTTTAGTCGCTTGCCACAAGGGTACATACATAGCCCCACTATTTGTCACAGGATTGTGGCTGAACAGTTGGATGAATTAAAGCTACCTGGTATACAGGTTACCCACTACATTGATGATATCATGATACAGGGAAAAGATGCGAAAGTAGTGGAAAGGAGTTTGACCCTTCTAATTGAGCATATGAAAAGTAAAGGGTGGGAAATTAACCCTGTAAAGGTTCAAGGACCAGCTCAGAATGTGAAGTTTTTGGGTATACAATGGAACAAGGGGCTAAGGGAGATTCTTCCTCAAGCCCGGCAAAAGATTCAGGATTTTCCTACCCCTACCAATAAGAAGGAGGCCCAAAAGTTCATAGGATTGTTTGGATACTAGAGGCACCACATTCCACATTTGGGACAGATTTTAAAACCTTTATATAGAGTCACACGGAAGAAATATGAATTCGATTGGGGACTTGACCAGAGTAAAGCTTTTGAAGAAGCCAAGGCTGCCATACAATTGGCCCTAGATTTGTGGCCCATGCAAAATGGTCCAGTGGAATTGCAAGTGACTGTACAAGATGATTATGCAAACTGGAGCTTATGGCAAAAACAACAAAGCCGAAATGTACCTTTGGGATTTTGGTTTAGGAAACTCCCTTCATCTGGAGTCCAGTACACACCTTTTGAAAAGCAGTTGTTAGCTGCATATTGGGCTTTGGTGGAGACTGAACAACTGACTGTGGGCCATGAAGTGATATTAAGACCTGGAATCCCAATTATGACCTGGGTAATGAGTACCCCAGCTTCTCACAGAATTGGACATGCCCAAGAGGCTAGTATAATCAAATGGAAGTGGTATATTCAAAATAGAGCGAAAACAGGCAAAAGCGGAGTCTCTGCTCTGCATGAATCTGTAGCAAACATAGAAATTGAGAGGAATGACACACCCCCTGAGCCAAAGCAACAGTTGGTACAGTCCACTGTAAAATGGATTGAGGGATATAATGTATTAACTGAGGAACAAAAGAGACATGCATGGTTTACTGATGGGACAGCAAAATATTTGGGGCAAAAAGACATTGGAAAGCAGTGGCCTATAACCCATGTACTAGAAGGACTTTGGAAAGTACTGGGATAGGTGCAAGTAGCCAATATGCTGAACTTATGGCAGTATATCAAGCCATCAAAATAGAACAAGGAGGACAGTGTCATATATTCACTGATTCATGGGCGGTAGCTAATGGGTTAGCTACATGGATGCCCATGTGGAAAAATGAAAATTGGGAAATTCATGGTAAACAAGTCTGGGGCAAAGAATTATGGGAAGATATCTGGAACATGTCTTTGGTCACTGACTTGTCAGTTTTTCATGTGGGGCAAAGAATTATGGGAAGATATCTGGAACATGTCTTTGGTCACTGACTTGTCAGTTTTTCATGTAGATGCTCACGTGGCCCCCACCACACCAGAACGTGAGTACAATACTCATGCTGATCGACTGGCAAAGATTGCTACTGAACATATTGTCCCTACTTTGACAACAACTGATGATCCGGTATTAGCAAAATGGGTCCACCAAAGGGCAGGCAATTTGGGGGTCCAGGCCACACACCAGTGGGCACAAGATCGAGGTATTAGTATCTCTCATTCACTGTTAAAACAGATAGCAGAAGAATGTCATATATGTCAATTGGAAAAGGAGCGAACTGTTCCTTGGGTAGTAACTGGAGAGATAGCAAGAGGAAAAGTCCCAGCCCAAATCTGGCAAATAGATTATATTGGTCCACTACCACTGGATAAAGGATGCAGATTTATATGTACTTGTGTTGATACCTATTCAGGTGTACTAGTAGCTTGTCCTTATAAGAATGCAACCCAGAAAAACATTTGTAAAACCCTAGATCTCATAAGTCTATATTATGGAACCCCAATGCAGATTCAAAGTGACAATGGGTCACATTTCAAAGGCAATGAAATGAAGAAGTATTGTATACTAAACAATATAGAATGGATATATCATATTCCATATTATCCAGAAGCATCTGGGTTAATTGAAAGAATGAATGGATTACTGAAAGAACAGTTGAGGAAGTTAAGTTCCAAAAATTCATATCAACATTGGAAGGATAATTTGTTCATGGCTTTGCGTAATTTGAATAATAGACCATTGGGAGGAAGTACACCTCTAGCCAGAATGATGACCCCCAATCTGCAAATTAGAAAACAACAAACACACAAGATCCCAAATATTGAGTATTGGACCTTGAGGCCAGATGTCCCAGCACCGTACCCAGGACCACCTGGTTCGGTGGGGTATGATTTACATTGTTTAGAGGACTTTTGGTTGGACAGGAAAGAAGTAAGAAAAATTTCCACTGGGATATGCATAAGAATCCCTAAAAATCAATTTGGACAGATTTTACCCAAATCAGGATTAGCAGCTCAAGGAATACATGTATTGGCTGGAGTAATAGATTCTAATTATCAAGGAGAAATTGTTGTAACATTCCAGAATTTAGGTGAAGGGCCCATACAAGATAGTTCAAGTGATTATTGTTCCTTGTAAAACAATGCCACTTGTAAAAACTGACCCTCCTTCCAAAATAACTGTCACAGGAACTGAAGGATTTGGTTCTACTGATAGAATAAAATCAGGAGCTAAAGTATGGGTAAAACAGAAGCCAGATGATGTTCCAAAGGCTGCAGAGATTATAGCATATGGGAAGAATAACACTGTAACTATCGTTTATTCTGGAGAAGATGATTACAAAATTGTACCCTTAAATCATTTATTCTACCGTGAGTGAGGCTACAATAGTCTGGTTATTGTCTCTTTGCTTCTTCTTGATTTTTTGTTTGTTCACCTTGTTTGTTAGATTTGTTTCCACAGGCTTGGTACCCTCCATCTGTAGATGCCTGATAGCTTAAGCTGGATGTCACCCCCTGTCTGCAACTGTGATGTGTCACCCTTGGACCTGGCATCAAGCATATTAAGAACTGACCTCTCAAATGGGACCCCTAAGGACAGGGACAGCTCTACATCCGATTTCAGCAGCAAGTAGCCATAGAAGAAGAGATCTTCACCCCTTACCACAAGATTTTGGGGCCCCATTTGTTCGGGGTGGGGGGAATGATGGGGAGCTTGTGCTCAAGCCCCACCCTAAAATATGGTTTTTTGTGTTTATTGTGTGCTATTCTTGTTATATTGTTGTGAAATTTTGTTGACACCAGTTATTCCTACTCTATTTTTGCCAAGTAAGGGACATGAAAGATCTTGGGGCCGAATGTAAGGGTTATGGGATTTAAAGATCTCCCATGCCCCATGGACGTGCTGACACAGCAGAGCAAGAGAAAGTGAAAAGCCGAGCTAACGGTCCTGCGGTTGGCAGTTGGCGGCGGTTGCCTTTTTTTTTTTTTAAGTTAGGACCCCTGCGGAGCACTGCCAGGGGCCGGAGATGCTGGGAGCAGGACTTTCTGCTAAGGACTCCTGCTGAGGACTGCCAGGGGCCGCAGCTGCTGGGAGCGCTCTCCCAGGATGCTGGGTGGTTGCTGTGAGTGGGGAGAGGAGGACCTTTGCCTGAGGTAGCCTGTTCTGTTTTAAAGGCTTGAAAATGTGGGTGCTTTCTACTTTATCTACCTGTGCCAATGTCATAACTACTCTGATGGCTTTCACTTTCTGGTTTTGGGACTCAGTCTTTTGGTATCTTAATAAATTTTCTAGTTTATTTCCCCAAATGGCAAACCTAATGTATTTTGTGATGGATAATTATATCAGCATATTTGTAATCTCTATAGGCATTGTGAATATGGCATTGCTGATACACCAGCCCAGCATCCTTAGTATAAACCCCACCTGGTCAGGGTATATTGCTCTCATGAAAAGCTGTAGTAGCCTCTTTGCTAATATTATATTTAAATTTTTTGCATCTATATCCATGAGGAAAATTGATCTATAAATTTCATTTACTGTTTTGGCTCTTCCCAGTTTAGGTATGAGTACCATACTTGTATCATAGTGATTAGTTGGTAGAACCCCTTCTTTGCCTACTTTTGCAAATAGTTCATATAGTATTTGAATTAATTATTCTTTAAATGTTTGATAGAATTCACTTGTAAATCCATCTGGCCCTAGAGATTTTTTTTCCTTAGGGAGTTCATTGATGGCTTGTTCAAATTTTCTGACATGGGGTTTTTAAAGTTTTTAAAAGTTTTTAAAGACTTCCACTTCTGTTAAACTCTTAAATTTATATTTTTGTAAATATTCATCCATTTCACTTAGAATATCAAATTTATTGGCATGTAGTTGGGCAAAAACAGCTCCTAATTACTTTTTCAATTTTCTCTTTATTGGGGGTGAATTCATTCTTTTCATTTTTGATTGTGGAAATTTGTTTTTCTTTCTTTTTTAGAAAACAAATTAACCAAATGTATATCTACTTTATTGTTTTTTATAAAACCATTTCTCAATTTTATTGATTAGTTCAATAGCTTTCTTAATTTCAATTTCATTAATATCTTTAATTAATCTCTATTAATCTTTGACTTTCAAGATATCTAATTAGGTATATATTTCGGGATTTTTAATTTGTTCTTTTTTCTTTTAGGTTTTTTTTTTGTTCTTGCACACCCACACCATTGATCTCTTCTTCCTCTATTTTATTCATGTAAGCATTGAGTGACATAAAATTTTCCTAGGAGCTGCTTTGGCTGCATCCAATAAGTTTTAATATGTTGTCTCATTATTGTCATTCTCTTGGATAAAGTTATTGTTTCTGTGATGTTTTTGTTTGACCCGTTCATTATTTATGATTAGATTATTTAATTTCCAATTAATTTTAATCTACCTTTCCATGGCCCTTTATTATATATAATTTTAGTGCCTTGTTATACAAAAGGGACACATTTAATATTCCTGCTTATCTGCATTGGATTGTAAGGTTTTTATGCCTTAGTACATCATCTTTTTTTGTGTAGGTGCCATGTACCACTGAGAAAAAAAAAATCTATCCTCTCATTCTATCCTCATTCAACTTTCTCCAGAGTTCTATCATATCTAACTTTTTAAGGATTCTATTCACTTCTTTAATTTCTGTTTTTGAATGTATTTATTTTTATTTTTTGACATTTACTTCCATAAGATTCTGAATTCTAAATTTTCTCCTACTCACTTCCTTCCCCCTTCCCCAACATGGTATGCAGTCTGATATAGATTATACATATATAATCATATTAAACATATTCTCACATTAGTCATGTTGGAAAGTAGAATTGGAACCAATACGAGAAACCACAAGAAAGAAGAAACAACAACAGCAACAACAAAAGAGCAAATACTATGCTTTGATCTGCATTCAGCCTCCATACTATGTTTCCCCGATAATAAGACACTGTCTTATTATTTTTTTGGACAGAAAAACACCAGAGGGCTTATTTTCAGGGGAGGGCTTATTTTAATGAACATTGACAGCAATTTTAATAAACAGGTAAATGTGAACAAAAAAATGTACCTTTATTCAATAAGCAAACCACTGGGGAAGAACAGGATGATGCGCTCACTGCTGCAGCTCTTATTGGATGCAGCTCGGAGTGCGGTGTGCATTTCATGAGGGGGGGGAGGTAACGGTGCATACAGAGGGTACCGTAATGTAGCGTGTAGCACAGGGGATCACCTTCACTACAGTAACAATCTCAATAGGGCTTATTTTAGGGGGATGGCTTATTTTAGAGGAATCTTACACAGTAAGGGGAGGGCTTATTTTCGGGATAGGTCTTATTATCGGGGAAACACGGTAGTTCTTTTTCTGAATGTGGATAGACTATTCTTAATTTCTTTCTTATTTATTGTGTGGATACATTTATATAGTTCTAGGAGGTTGAGATCCACTACTTGTGTGTAGTTTTGTTGCAATTCCCTTAACTTCTCTTCAAAGAGTTTGAATGCTATGCCATTTGGTTCATATATGTTTAGGAATACTATTATTTCATTGTCTATTGCACCTTTTTGCAAGATATTGTTTCCTTCCTTATCCCTTTTAATTGGATCTATTTTTGCTTTTGCTTTGTCTGAGATCAGGATAACTACTCCTGCTTTTTTTTTTTTTACTTCAGCTAAAGAATAATATATTCTTCTCCAGTCTTTTACTATTATTCTGTGTCAATGTCTGTTTCACATGCTTTTCTTTTAAGTAACATATTGTGGGACTATGGTTTCTATTCCACTTTGCTTTCTGCTTCCATTTTATGCCTCCTTCTTTCTTCTTCTCCCATTACAATCCATTTCTAACACTTAATTAGGTTTTTCATCATCACATCAAAGTCAACTTATACCCACACCGTCTGTCTATGTATATCCCTTCTCAGTGCTGTAATAAAGATATAGTTCTCAAGTGCTACAAGTATCAGTTTCTTGCATAGAGGTGTAAACAGTTTGCCCTTATTGAATAACATATTTGTTTGTTTGTTTCCTTTCCTGTTTACATTTTTATGCCTCTCTTGGGTCTTGTATTTGAAGGTCAAATTTTCCATTGAGTTCTGGCCTTTTCATCAGGAAGGATGTTCTTCTCTGCCCTGAAAATTTATACTCAATTTTTGCTGGGTATTTGATCCTTGGTTGTGATCCAAGGTCCTTTGTCTTACAGAATATCATATTCCAAGCCCTATGTAGAATTGTATGTAGAATTACTGTAGAAATTGCAGTGTCCTGCATAATCCTGACTGTGGTTCCACAATAAATTGTTTCTCTCTGGCTGCTTTAAGAATTTTTTCTTTGATATGATAATTCTGCAATTTGACTATAATATTCCTTGGAGTTTTGATTTTGGGATTTCTTTCAGGAAGTGATTGGTGATTTCTTTTGATGACTATTTTACCTTCTGGTTCTAGGACTTCAGGGCAGATTTTCTTTATGATTTCTTAAAAGATGTCCAGTTTCTAATTTTATCATGACTTTCATGTAAACCAATAATTCTTAAATTATCTCTCCTGAATATATTTTCCAAGTCAGTTCTTTTTACAAATATGTATTTTAATTTTTCTTCTATTTTTATTTTTTTTTATTTTGTTTGAATGATTTTTCATGTCTCCTACAGTCATTAGTTTCCACCTGTCCAATTTTAATTTTTAATAAATCGTTTTCTTCCGTTAGCTTTTCTACATCCATTTGATCAATTCTACTTTTTAAGGAGTTCTCTTCAGTGAGATTCTGGACATACTTTTCTATTTGTCCAATTCTACTTTTAATGGAATTATTTTCTTCAGTGGACTTTTTTTTTACCACATTAGCCAATTATATTTTTTTGAGAAATTGTTTTCTACAGTCAATTTTTCTCGCTCCTTTTGCAAACTTTTGACTCTTTCATGCATATCTCTCATTTCTTTTCACATTTTTTCTTCTATCTCTCCTATTTGTTTTTTAAAAACTGTCTTGGGGCAGCTAGGTGGTGCAGTGAGTAGAGCTCTGGCCCTGGGGTCAGGAGGACCTGAGTTCAAATCTGGACCCAGACACTTGACACACTTCCTAGCTGTATGACTTTGGGCAAGTCACAACCCCAATTGCCTCCAAAGATAAGCTGTCTTGAACTCTTCCAAGAAGGCTTTTGGGGCTTGAGGCAAGTTCATATTTCACTTGGAGGTTTTCAGTGTAGGTATATTGACAATATTGTCCTCTCCTGAATTTGTGTTTTGATCTTCCCTGTCCCCATAGAAAGAAATTATGGTAAGTGCTAATTTATGAAATTTTCTCATGATGTTTGCCTAATTCTTGGCTTTAAAATTTGAGCTCTCCTGCTGGAGCACAGGGAGCACTATCCAAATCTTCTTGTGTTGGGGGTCAGGGGCCTGGTTATGGCTTTGTATGCTGAGGTCTCAGGTGCTGGCAGCTTGAGCCTTTAGGGGTCTGGAAGCTTACTTGGTACTGAGCTGGGGTCCTAGTGGGGGTCTCTGACAGGTGCTGAGGCCACGTGGGGTTTTTCTGTATTTTCTTAGAACTACACTGAAGCTTGTAGAATGGTTTGCTGAAGGATGCCTGCTTAACTGGGCCTGCACTGACACATGTGGAGGTTTGGCTGATGGAGAACATCTACTCAACTGAGGCTATGCTGAAGCACATTGAGGTTAAGCTTCTGGAAGATGCCTGTCTGCCTGTAGCTACACTGATACATAGGGAGGTCAGATGCTAGGGGATGTCTGCCCCACAAGTGCATGTGGCAGTTTCCCAATCTGGAGTGTACTAGTTCCTCTGAGTGGGCCAAGGCATACGAGGGTCCTGGTTTTGGCACTTAGCTCCTCCATTAACCTGGGGCTCAGAGTTTCTCAATGTTTTCCTGAGGGGGGCTTGCGGCTGGTTTGTCAGGATGCCTCTGCTCCTAGCCTTTGCTCTCCTTCTACCAGATAGAGAGGGACCTTTCCCATGGATCCTACAAGCCTCCTGGACTAAAAGAATGTTCTTCCCCATTTTTTCTGCCAGCTCAGGTATCCCAGGATTTTTTCTTGGGGCAATGTTTTTTGGGTTTTTAAATGTCAATAAAAGAGAGTGAAAGTGACTTACTGCTTAATCCACCATCTTGGTTTCTGGGCGTCCCATGATTACTTACAGCACGATAGTATTTCATCATAATCACATAGCACAATTTGTTTAGCCATTTTCCAATTGATTGGCATTCTCTCAATTTCTAACTCTCTGCCACCAGAAAAAAAATAAAAGCAGCCATAAATATTTCTACTCATAGAGGTCCTTTTACCATTTTAAAGCTCTTTTTGGAAACAGACCTATTAGTGCCAGTAATAGGTAAAAGGGTATGCACAGTTTTCTATCCCTTTGAGCATAGTTATAATTGATCTAAAGAATGGTTGAATCAATTTGTTATGGTTTTAATCCAGGGACAGCAAAACTGTTGTGGTGGGGGTTCTGTGCTTATTATCTTATTTTCCAGTAACATGTAAAATAATGTTAATAATAGTATATCTATATCTATATCAATCTATAAAAATTTGATTTAAAAAATTTGAATTCCAGATTCATTCCCTTCCTCCTTTGTCACCCACCCTTACTGGGAAGATAAGCATTTCAATGTAGGTTGTACATGTGTAGCTTTGCAAAACAGTTCCATAATAGATATATTGTAAAAGACTGACTATATTTCCCTCCCTCCTATCCCACCTCCCATTTGTACTATTATTTACTTTGATCCTGTTCCTTTACAAAAGTGGGTGATTCCAACTTCCCTCCCCCCCAGCCTGCTCTCCCTTCTATCATCCTCCATCTCATCCTGTAGGGTGAGATACCCTATTTAATGTCTATATAATTCCTTCCCTAAGTCAAATTCAATGAGAATAAGGTTGACCCATTCCCTTTTGCCTTCCTATTCTTCCCCTCCATTGTAACCATTTACCCTTGCCGCTTCTATATGAAATAGTCTACCCATTCTGTCTCTCCCCATTTTCTTCCATTATACTTCTATACATACAGGGAAAATAAATCATAAGTATTCTCATACTGAAAAGGTTCATCAGTTTCAATTGTCATTTTTTCCATATAGGAATGTAAATATTTCAACTTTTATAAGTTCCTTATGATTTATTTTCCTTGTTTACCTTCTCATATTTCTCTTGCTTCTTGTATCTGAATGTCAAATTTTCTATTCGACTTTTTTTTTAATCAAGAATGCTTGGAATCCCTCTATTCCACTGAATCACCATATTTTCCCCTGGAACATGATACTCATTTTTTCTGGGTAGGAGATTCTTGGTTTTAATCACAGCCCCTTTGACCTCTGGAATTTCATATTCCAAGCACTTCTATCCAGTGTAGAAGCTGCCAGATCCTATGTTATCCTGATTGTGTTTCCACAACATTCAAATTGTTTCTTCCTGGCTGCTTGTAATATTTTCTTTTTGATCTGGGAATTCTGGAACATGGCTATAAAATTCCTAGGAGTTTTCTTTTTCGGATCTTTTTAGGGGGTGATACAGGGATTCTTTCAACCTCTATTTTGCCCTCTGGTTCTAAACCATCAGGGCAATTTTCCTTAAGAATTTCTTGAAAGGTGATTTCCAGGTTCTTTTTTTGATCCTGGCTTTCAGGTTATCCAGTAATTTTAAAATTATCTCTCCTGGATCTATTTTCCAGGTCAATGGTTTTTACAATGAGATACTTCACATTGCCTTCTACTTTTTAAGATTTGTTTGGATCTCTTTAATGGTACCTTGATTTCTCAAAAGTCCATAGCTTCCATTTGCTCCAATATAATTCTGAAGGAATCATTCTCTTCACTGAGCTTTTGAGACTCTTTTTCCATCTGGCAAATTCACCTTTTTAAGGCATTCTTCTCCTCATTGCCTTTTTGAGCCTCTTTTCCATATCGGTAGTCTGTTTTTAAGGTGTTATTTTCTTCAGTCAGCTTGTTGATTCTCAATTCATAAATTTCTTGCACCATTCTCATTTCTCTTCCCAATTTTTCTTCCACTTCTCTCATTTGGTTTTCAAAATCCTTCTTAAGGTCCTCTATGGAGTATAAACAGCTTGTATTTTTCTTGGAAGCTTTTGGTGCAGGAGTTCTGACGTCACTGTCTTCCTCCTCTTCCATGCTCTGATTCTTTTTGTCCCCAAAATAGGAGTGTAAAGTTGAATTACTCTGCTTGCTTTGCTTTCTTTGCCTGTTCAAGTTGCCACTCCATTATTAGACTTTTGAGATTTTGCCACAGTAGGACTCTGCTACCAGACAGGGGGGGTTCGTCCCAATCATTGGGGCTTTCTTAGCTGTTGAAGGTATTAGTTGGGTGCCCTCTCTAAAGCATCCACACACTCTGGCAAGGTGGTCACATACCATAGGACCTCCACCCTAGCCCACAATCCAGTTCCAAGCAGGTTAAAGCAAGAGCAATTACTCCTCAGACTGGACACTTTGTCACCCTAAAATCTGCAAGACAGGAGCTGAAGATTCCATGTCGTGGAGGCTGCACAGCCATGGTGCCTCAGCAGCTTCACCCTCTGGGGGATAATGGCCAGACCACACTCCCAAACTACTGGATCCCAAAGTCCAAACTTTACTGACTTCTCATTTTGTCCTGAGCTTCTGTGTGTTGGTAATTCTGGAAACAGCCACAGCTGCTGGCGATCTGAAGTCCCTCCAGTCAGAGACTGGCTGTGGCCGTCCTGAGGTTAAAACCTCCAGCTCAGACATGGCTGTGTTCAGTTCCCAGAGTGCTGCACTGGCCACTTCCTGCTGGCCTGCTGGGCTGTCCTCAGCAGGAGGTTATCTTCTCTGTGTTATTTTTTGGTTTCTGTAGCTCCAAAGTTTGTTCAGAGCCACCTTTTACATTAATTGGAGGAGGTGGAACCCAGAGCCCTGCAGAAGTCCTGTTTCTACTCCCTAGTCTGATTTTTAAGGTATTATTTTCTTTCTTTCTTTCTTTCTTTTTTTTTTGCTTTTTGGAGGGCAGTTGGTGTTAAATGATTTGCCCAAGGTCACATGGCTAGTTTTTGTTTTAACTGTCTGAGGCCAGATTTGAATTCAGGTGCTCCTGACCCCAGTGCCAGTGCTCTGTTCACTGTGCCACCTAGCTGCCCTATAAGGTATTATTTTTTCAGCCTTTTCTGAATCTACTTTAGCATACTGCTGACTTTTTTATGATTATCTTTTTTTTACTTTATTTAACTTTTTTATTTTTTCTAATTACATGTGTTTTTTCTAGTTACATGTAAAAACCATTTTAGCATTTTTTTTCTTTCAAATTTTGATTTCATTATTTCTTTCCCCCATTTTATTTTTTTATTTTTTTTACTTTCATTTCCACAAGATTTTCAGTTCCAAATTTTCTCTCCATCTCACCCCTCCCCTCACCCCAAGATGGCAAGCATACTGATTGCCCCATTCCCCAGTTTGTACTCTCATATCTCTCCCTGTCTCCCTCTTTCCCCTCTTCCCCTTTACTTTCTGGTAGGGCAAAATGCAAAATGCATTTTTATTCTCCATTGCCTGTATATTTTATTTCATGGTTGCATGTAAAAAACATTCTTTTGACATTAAAAAAAATACTTTGAGTTGCAGGTTCTCTTCCTGCTTCCCTCCTCACCCACCACCATTGAGAAGACAAGCAATTCAATATAGGGTATACATGTGCAGTTAAGCAGAACATTTTCATAGTAGTCTCATTGTGAAATATTTCCCTCCATCCTATCCCACCCCCATTTCTTCTATTCTCTCATTTTATCCTGTCCCTTTTAAAAAGTTTTTGCTTCTGACTATCCTCTTCCCAATCTACCCTTTATTCTCTCATCCCCCTGTCTTATCCCTTTCCCCCCTACTTTCTTATAAGATAAAATATCTAATTAAGTAAGTATGTTATTCCTTCCTTAAACAAAATTCAATGAGAGTAAGACTGACTCATTCACTTTTACCCCTCTGCTCTTCCCCTCCATTGTAACAGCTTTCTCTAGCCTCTTTTATGTGAGATAATTTACCCTTTTCTAACTTTTCCTTTCTCCTTTTCCCAATATATTCTTCTCTCACATATTAATTGTATTTTTTATACATCATCCCTTCATATTCAACTCACCCTGTGCCTGTGTCTTTCTAGGCACCCTGTGTCTTTGTGTACATATACATACATACACACAAAAATATACATATTATGCACATACATACATTTATGTGTATATAGGCATCTTACACACATATTGCTTTCAAATATCCTAAGAAGAATCTCATGAGTTACAAACATCATCTTTACATATAGGGATATAAACAGTTCAACTTTAATAAACTCCTTTTGATTTCTCTTATCTGTTTACCTTTTCATGCTTATCTTGATTCTTGTATTTGAAAGTCCAGTTTTCTGTTCAGTTCTTCTGTTTTCATCAAGAATGCTTGAAGTTCCTATATATCAATGAATGTACATATTTTCCCCTGAAGCATTATACTCAGTTTTGCTGAGTAATTGATTCTTGATTTTAATACTAGTTCTTTTGACTTCTAGAATATCATATTTCAAGTCCTTCAGTCCCTTGATGTAGAAGATGCTGAAAGAGATCCCCAACTGAAAAGTCCTCAAAATGTTTACCAGATAAAAGAGAAAATACTTCAAGTGGCCAGAAAGAAACAATTCAAATATCGAGGGTCCACATTGAGGATCGTACAGTACTTGGCAGCCTCTACACTGAAAGATCAGAGCCAGTGGAATACAATTTTCTGGAAGGCAAAAGAGCTTGGATTACAACCAAGAATCACATACCCAGAGAGATTGAGCATATTTTTCCAGGCAAAGAGATCGTCATTCAATGATATAACAGAGTTCCAGACCTTCTTGATAAAAAAGCCAAAACTCAATGGAAAATTCAACCTCCAATTATGAGATGCAACAGTGACATAGAAAGGTAAAAAAGGAAAACACATACACACATCCTGCTGTTTGATAAGAGCAAACTGGTTATAGACAAGTAGAGGGTAAGAGCATAAAATACACAAAAGGACGATAAAAAAAATCTTATTAAGGGCTTCAAAGGAAGAAAGGGAATGAATGAGTGGAAAAGGGCAAATTATGCTGCACAAAGAGGCATAAAAACTGTATAACAGAGGAAAAGAAGGGAGGGAGATGGGAATCATATAAGCTTTTCCCTCATTGGTTCTGGTGCAAGGAGGGAATAACAACCAGTTAAGCATAGGACTCTATGGAGAAGAAATGTAAAAAGTATCATTTCAGAGGGGAAAAGGGGAAGGAGAGGAGCTTTGCATGAGATTTGTTCCTGTCACTCTTGGTGCGAACAAGAAATAGCAAACTTCATTAAGTATAAAAATATCCTACAGGCAATAGGAAGGGGAAAGGGTTATGAAGGGGGGGGGTAGTAGGGAGGGAAGACGTAAGGGGGGGAAGGGAGAAGGGGGAAAACTATGAACATTAACAGGGGAGGGAATAGGATGGAGGGAAAGAAACACATAAAAATCATAACTGTAAATGTGAATGGAATGAACGCTCCCATAAAACAGAGATGGATAGCAGAATGGATTAGAAATCATAATCCTACAATATGCTGTTTGCAAGAAACACATCTGAAACAGAGGGATACACACAGGGTAAAGGTAAAAGGCTGAAGTAAAAAATACCATACCTCAACTAAAGTAAAAAAAGAAGGAGTAGCAATCCTTATATCAGATAATGGAAAAGCAAAAATTGACCTAATCAAAAGAGATAAGGAAGGAAACTATATCCTGTTAAAAGGCACCATCGAGAATGAAGCAATATAACTACATAACATATGTGCACCAAGTGGTATAGCATCCAAATTTCTAGAGGAGAAGGCAAAGGAATTAGAGGAAGAAATAGATAGCAAAACTATACTAGTGGGAGACCTTAATCTCCCCCTCTCTGACCTTGATATATCTAACCTGAAAATCAAGAAAGAAGTTAAGGAGGTGAACAGGATTTTAGAAAGGATAGGTATGGGCGGCCTGCGCGGGAAGGCATGGCGGCGGCAGCGTGGCCACGCAGTGGTCGCAGGCCGGATAGGTGCTGCGGCGGACGCGGGCCGGGACAGCATGGCGGGGGCAGCACGGCGGCGCGCCGAAGGCGCGGTGGCGGACGCAGGCCAGGAAGGGGCCTGATCAACTCCGGGGGCAAGTCTTCCCACCAACCACAAGGTCCACTGCCAGGCCTATCACCAAAGGGCTGGGACTGGAAAGAGCAAGGTAAGAAGCAAAGACAGGGGCCCCTATACTGGACAGCAAACACTCCTGGGGCTACCACATCATAGCACAGAAATGTTTTTTTAAAAAGCCCCTTTCAGGACCTCCAAAGATGAGGATGACAGAGTGAACCCCACTTGCTCCAAACCCCCCATCTGACCCTGAAAATATAGTAACTATTGTCCAGGGCAAAACCCTCTACAGTAAAGGCTTGGGATCCTAGAGGAAGGGCATGGTTAGGACCCTGCCTCAAAATGGGTAGAAAGCATACTACAAAGACAAAGACTCTAGAGTCCTACTATCCTCAGAGGGAGGAACCAACCTCAGAGGGAGACAATGTGGACTGCACACCCACAGCAGAAACTTCAACAGGGAATGGATCCCAAGCACAGAAGGCTCTCCTAGATGAGATCAAAAGGAACTTTGAAAGCAAAATGAGAGAGATAGAAGAGAAAATGAATAATTCTCTCAAAACAAAAATAGCAGAATTTGAAAAGCATTATAATGAGGAAAACATCTCTCTAAAAAGAAAAGTGTATGATATGGAAAAGGAGCTTCAAAAATTAACCAAGGAAAATGATTTGCTAAAAACCAGAATTAAACAAATGGAAACAAATAACTCTATGAGGAACCAAGAAGTAGCCAAGCAAAAGAACAAAAATGAAAAATTAGAAAAAGAGGTAAAATACCTCAAAGAAAAAATAACTGACCTGGAAAACAGATCCAGGAGAGATAATCTGAGAATCATAGGCCTACCAGAAAATTATGATGAAAAAAATGAGCCTGGACAACATTTTCCAAGAGCTCGTTAAGGAAAACTGCCCTGAGATACTAGAACCTGAGGGGAAAATAGAAATAGACAGAATCCACCGGACACCTGCTGTAAGAGATCCCAAACTGAAAAATCCTTGAAATGTTGTGGCCAAACTCCAGAACTACCAGATAAAAGAGAAAATACTTCAAGTGGCCAGAAACAAACAATTCAGATATCGAGGGTCCACAGTGAGGATTGCACAGGATTTGTCAGCCTCCACACTGAAAGATCGGAGGCAGTGGAATACAATTTTCAGGAAGGCAAAACAGCTTGGATTACAACCAAGGATCACATACCCAGCGAGACTGAGCATATTCTTCCAGGCAAAGAGATGTTCATTCAATGATATAACAGAGTTCCAGACCTTCTTGATAAAAAAGCCAGAACTCAATGGAAAATCCAACCTCCAATTACGAGAAGCAACAGTCACTTAGAAAGGTAAACAAGGAGAACACACATCATTTTAGAGGGAAAGAGGGGAGGGAGAGGAGCTTTGCATGAGATCTGTTCATGTCATTCTTGATGGGAAGAAAAAATAGCATACCTCATTAAGTATAACAATATCCTACAGGTAGTAGGAAGGGGAAAGGGTTACAAAAGGGGGGTGGGAGTGGTTTGTAGAGAGGGAAGTAGTAAGGGGAAAAGGGGAGGAAAAGGGAGAGGGGCCAAAAAGGGAACACTGAGGGAGGCGGTGGTCAAAAGAAAAACTATTAAGGGGGGGAAGGGAGAAGGGAGGAAAAATATGAACATTAACAGGGGCAGGAATAGGATAAGGGGAAAGAAACAGATAACAATCATAACTGTAAATGTGAATGGAATGAACTCTCCTATAAAACGGAGATGGATAGCAGAATGGATTAGAAATCATAATCCTACAATATGCTGTTTACAAGAAACACATCTGAAACAGAGGGATACACACAAGGTAAAGGTAAAAGGTTGGAGTAAAATATATCATGCCTCAGCTAAAGTAAAAAAAGCAGGGGTAGCAATCCATATCTCAGATAAAGCAAATGCAAAAATTGACCTAATTAAAAGAGATAAGGAAGGAAACTATATCCTGTTAAAAGGCACCATCGAGAATGAAGCAATATCACTACTTAACATATATGCACCAAGTGGTGTAGCTTCCAAATTCCTAGAGGTGAAGCTAAAGGAATTAGAGGAAGAAATAGATAGCAAAACTATACTAGTGGGAGACCTTAATCTCCCCCTATCTGAACTTGATAAATCCAACCTCAAAATAAACAAGAAAGAAGTTAAGGAGGTGAACAGGATTTTAGAGAGGATAGGTATGATAGATCTCTGGAGAAAACTGAATGGGGATAAAAGGGAATATACTTTCTTCCCAGAAGTTCATGGCACATACTCAAAAATTGACCATGTTCTAGGGCATAAAAACCTCACAATTCTATGCAGTAAGGCAGAAATATTAAATGCATCATTCCCAGATCATGATGCAATAAAAATTATATGCAATAAAGGGCCAGGGAAAGACAGACTAAAAACTAACTGGAAATTAAACAATTTAATCCTAAATAATGAGTGGGTCAAACAAGAAATTATAGAAACAATCAGTAATTTCATTCAAGAGAATGATAATAATGAGACAACATACCAAAATCTGTGGGATGCATTAAAGGCAGTTCTTAGGGGAAGTTTTATATCCCTGAGGGCATACATGATTAAATTAGAGAAAAGGGAGCTCAACGAATTGGGCATGCAATTAAAAAACCTAGAAAAAGAACAAATTCAAAATCCCCAATTAAATACTAAACTAGAAATATTGAAGACTAAAGGAGAGATTAATAAAATCGAAATTAAGAAAACTATTGAACTAATAAAACCAAGAGCTGGTTTTATGAAAAAACCAACAAAATTGATAGACCCTTAGTCAATATTATAAAAAAAGAAAGAAGAAAACCAAATTATGAGTATCAAAAATGAAAAGGGTGAATCTACCTCCAATGAAGAGGAAATCAAAACAATAATTAGGAATTATTTTTTTCCCAATTGTATGAACATAAATTTTACAATCTTAGGGAAATGGATGAGTATTTAGAAACATACAAGTTTCCCAGATTAACTGAAGAGGAAGTAAATTACTTAAATAATCCCATCTCAGAAAAAGAAATTGAACAAGCCATCAGTCAACTCCCTAGGAAAAAATCTCCAGGGCCAGCCAGATTCACGAGTGAATTCTATCAAACATTTAAAGAACAATTGATTCCAATACTCTACAAATTATTTGGGAAAATTAGTGAAGAAGGAGTCCTACCAAATTCTTTTATGACACAAATATGGTACTGATACCTAAATCAGGAAGAGATAAAGCAGAGAAAGAAAATTATAGACCAATCTCCCTCATGAACACAGATGCAAAAATTCTAAATAAAATACTAGCCAAAAGACTACAGCAACTTATCTCAAGAATAATACACTTTGATCAGGTAGGATTTATTCCAGGAATGCAAGGATGGTTTAATATCAGGAAAACCATCAGTATAATTGATCATATCAACGATAAAACTAGCAGAAACCACATGATCATCTCAATAGATGCAGAAAAGGCTTTTGACAAAATACAACATCCATTCCTATTAAAAACATTAGAAAGTATAGGAATAAATGGAGCCTTCCTTAAAATAATAGGTAGCATCTATTTACAGCCATTAGCAAGTATTATATGTAATGGGGAGAAGCTGGAAGCATTTCCCATAAGATCAGGGGTGAAACAAGGGTGTCCACTATCACCCCTCTTATTCAATCTGTACTAGAAATGTTAGCAGTAGCAATTAGAGAAGAAAAAGAAATCAAAGGAATCAAGTTAGGCAAAGAAGAGACCAAGCTATCACTCTTCGCAGATGATATGATGATACAGTTAGAGAATCCTAGAGAATCAAGTAAAAAACCACTTGAGAAAATAAATAAATTTGGCAAAGTTGCAGGATATAAAATCAACCCACATAAATCCTCAGCATTCCTATATATTTCCAATGAAATTCAACAGCAAGAAGTAGAAAGAGAAATCCCATTTAAAGTTACTGTAGACGTTATAAAATATTTGGGAATTTACCTGCCAAAACAAACCCAGGACCTGTATGATCATAACTACAAAACACTTTTCACACAAATAAAGTCAGATCTAACTAATTGGAAAAATATCAATTGCTCATGGCTGGGTCGAGCTAATATAATAAAAATGACAATTTTACCTAAATTAAATTATATATTTAGTGCCACACCAATTAATTTACCAAAAAAACTACTTTATAGAGTTAGAAAAAATAGTAACAAAATTCATCTGGAAGAATAAACGGTCCAGAATATCAAGGGAATTATTGAAAAAAAAATGCTAGGGAAGGTGGACTAGCTCTACCAGATTTCAATCTGTACTATAAAGCAGCAGTCATCAAAACTACCTGGTACTGGCTTAGAAATAGAGAAGTGGATCAATGGAATAGATTAGGCACACGAGATTCAGAAGTCAACGACTACAGTAATGTATTGTTTGATAAACCCCCAGACCCTAGTTTTTGGGATAAGAACTCACTGTGTGACAAAAACTGCTGGGGAAACTGGAATATAGTATGGCAGAAACTGGACATAGACCATTATCTAACACCATATACCAAAATCAAGTCTAAATGGGTTCATGATCTAGGTATAAAGGTTAATACTGTAAGCAGTCTGCTGAAACAAGGAATAGTTTACCTATCAGACTTGTGGAGAGGGAATGACTTTATGACGAAACAGGAATTAGAGAACATTATAAAATGTAAAATGGATAATTTTGACTACATGAAATTGAAAAGTTTCTGTACAAATAAATCCAATGTAACCAAGATTAAGAGGGAGGTGGGAAATTGGGAAAGAATCTTTACAACCTATGTCTCTGACAAAGCACTCATCTCTAAAATATACAGAGAATTGTGTCAAATGTATAAGAATACAAGTCATTCCCCAATTGATAAATGGTCAAAGGATATGAACAGGCAGTTTTCGGAGAAAGAAATTAAAGCTATCTATAAGCACATGAAGAAATGCTCTAATTCACTATTGATTAGAGAAATGCAAATCAAAACAACTCTGAGGTATCACATCTCACCATTCAGATTGGTTAAGATGACAAAACAGGAAAATGACAAATGCTGGAGAGGATGTGGGCAAACTGGAACACTAATACATTGTTGGTGGAGTTGTGAACTGATCCAGCCTTTCTGGAGAGCAACCTGGAATTATGCCCAAAGGGCTATAAATACTTTCATACCCTTTGATCCAGCAATACCACTCCTAGGGTTATACCCCAAAGAGATCATAGAAATGGGAGAAAGACCCATATGTACAAAAATGTTTATAGCAGCTCTTTTTGTTGTGGCAAAGAATTAGAAATTAAGGGGGTGCCCATCAATTGGGGAATGGCTGAACAAGTTGTGGTATATGCATGTTATGGAATACTATTGCGCCATAAGAAACGGGGAGCAGGCGGTCTTCATATTTACCTGGAGAGGCTTAAAAGAACTGATGCTAAGTGAGAAGAGTAGAACCAGGAGGAATTTGTACACAATTACAGACACAACGTATGTGTGATGACCAACTTTGATAGACTGGACTCTTCTCAACAATACAGGGATATAAGTCAATCCCAAAAGACGCATGATGGAGAGAAAAACGTGCATCCAGAGAAAGAACTGGAAAGAACTAAATTTATATCCAGGTGGAAGCAAAATACCTGATCTTTTTCGTTCTCTTATTTAATTTTATGTCCTCTATACCATTTTTCATTCCAGCTGGTACAATCCATCCTTATAACCTGACTATTGTATAATGTGAAAGTATTTACAGATCCTATACTTGATAATAAGCCGCCATTGGGAGGGGGGGAGGGAAGGGGACAAAATGTGAAATTCAAGGAATTGTGGAATTGAATCCTGTAAACTAAAAGGAAACAAACAAATTAATAAATTAAAGTTTAAAAAAAAGAAAGGATAGGTATGATAGATCTCTGGAGAAAAATGAATGGGGATAAAAAGGAATATACTTCCCTCTCAGCGGTTCATGGCACATACTAAAAAATTGACCACGTTCTAGGGCATAAAAACCTCACAATTCTATGCAGTAAGGCAGAACTATTAAATGCATCTTTCTCAGATCATGATGCAATGAAAATTATATGCAATAAAGGACCATGGAAAAACAGACTAAAAACTAATTGGAAATTAAACAATTTAATCCTAAAGAATGAGTGGGTCAAACAAGAAATTATAGAAACAATCAGTAATTTCCTTCAAGAGAATGATAATAATGAGAAAAAAAACCCCAAAATTTGTGGGATGCATTAAAGTTAATTCTTAGGGGAAGTTTTAGATCACTGAGTGTATGCATGATTAAAGTTGAGAAAAGGGAAGTCAACGAACTAGGCATGCATTGAAAAACCTAGAAAAAGAACAAATTCAAAATCCCCAATTAAATACTAAATTAGAAATATTTAAGACCAAAGGAGAGATTGAAAAATTGAAATTAAGAAAACTATTGAATTAATAAATAAAACTAACTGCCGGTTTTATGGAAAAAACAACAACAACATTGAAAGACCCTTAATCAATATGAGAAAAAAAAGAAAGAAGAAAACCAAATTATGAATATCAAAAATGAAAAGGGTGAATCTACCTCCAATGAAGAGGAAATCAAAACATTAATTAGTAATTATTTTTTCCCAATTGTATGCACATAAATTTTACAATCTTAGGGAAATGGATGAATATTTACAAAAATACAAATTGCCCAGATTAACTGAAGAGGAAGTAAATTACTTACATAACCCCATCTCAGAAAAAAAAAAATTGAACAAGTCGTCAGTCAACTTCCTAGGAAAAAATCTACAGGGCCAGATGGATTTACTAGAGAATTTTATCAAACATTTAAAGAACAATTGATTCCAATACTCTACAAACTATTAGGGAAATTTAGTGAAGGAGTCCTACCAAATTCTTTTTTGACACAAATATAGTACTGATACCTAAATCAGGAAGAGATAAAGCAGAGAAAGAAAATTATAAAGCAATCTCCCTCATGAACACAGATGCAAAAATTCTAAATAAAATACTAGCAAAAATACTATAGCAACTTATCTCAAGAATAATACATTTTGATCAGGTAGGATTTATTCCAGGAATGCAAGGAATTGTTTAATATTAGGAAAACCATCAGTATAATTGATCATATCAGCAATAAAACTAGCAGAAACCACATGATCATCTCAATAGATGAAGAAAAGGCTTTTGAGAAAATACAACATCCATTCCTATTAAAATATTAGAAAGTGTAGGAATAAATGGAGCCTTCCTTAAAATACTACCTATGTAGCATCTTTTTAAAACCATCAGCAAGTATTATATTTAATGGGGAGAAGCTAGAAGCATTTCCCATAAGATCAGGGGTGAAATAAAGGTGTCCTCTATCACCCCTCTTATTCAATCTGGTCCTAGAAATGTTAGCAGTAGCAATTAGATAAGAAAAAGGAATCAAAGTAATCAAATTAGGCAAAGAAGAGACCAAGATATCAATCTTTGCAGATGATATGATGATACAGTTAGAGAATCCTAGAGAATCAAGTAAAAAACTACTTGAGACAATCAATAAATTTGGCAAAGTTGCAGGATATAAAATAAACCCTAAGTATTCCTACATATTTCCAAAGAAATTGAACAGCAAGAGATAGAAAGGGAAATCTCATTTAAAGTTACTGTAGACATTATAAAATATTTGGAAATCTACCTGCCAAAACAAACCCAGGACCTATATATACAACTATAAAACACTTTTCACACAAATAAAGTCAGATCTAACTAACTGGAAAAATATCAATTGCTTGTGGCTGGGTCAAGCTAATATAATAAAAATGACAATTCTACCTAAATTAAATTATATATTTAGTGCCATATCACTTAATTTACCAAAAAAGTACTTTATTGAGCTAGAAAAATAGCAACAAAATTCATTTGCAAGAATAAACGGTCCAGAATATCAAGGAAATTAATGAAAAGAAATGCTAGGGAAGGTGGACTATCTATACCAGATTTCAATCTCCATTATAAAGCAGCAGTCATCAAAACTACTTGGTACTGGCTGAGGAATAGAGGAGTGGATCAATAGAATACATTAGGCACACAAGATTCATAAGTCAACATTATCTAACACCATATATCAAAATCAAATCTAAATGGATGCATGATCTAGGTATAAAGGTTGATACTGTAAGCAGGAAAACAATTGGAATACAAGGAATAGTTTATCTGACAGATTTGTAGAGAGGGAAAGACTTTATGACTAAACAAGAATTAGAGAACATTATAAAATGTAAAATGGATAATTTTGACTACATGAAATTTAAAAGCTTCCGTACAAACAAAGCCAATGTTACCAAGATTAAGAGGGAGGTGGGAAACTGGGAAAACATCTTTACAACCTATGTCTCTGACAAAGGACTCATTTCTAAAATTTACAGAGAACTGAGTCAAATTTATAAGAATACAAGTCGTTCCCCAATTGATAAATGGTCAAAGGACATGAACAGGCAATTTTCAGAGAAAGAAATTAAAGATATCTATAAGCACATGAAGAAATGCTCTAAATCACTATTGATTAGAGAAATGCAAATCAAAACAACTATGAGGTACCACATCTCTCCAGTCAGATTGCCTAAGATGACAAAACAGGAAAATGACAAATGCTGGAGAGCACATGGGCAAATTGGAACACTAATGCATTGCTGGTGGAGTTGTGAACTGATCCAGCCTTTCTGGAGAGCAACCTGGAATTATGCCTGAAGGGCTATAAATAGTTTCATATCCTTTGACCCAACAATACCACTCCTAGGGTTATATCCCAAAGAGATCATAGAAGTGGGAGAAAGACCCATATGTACAAAAATGTTTATAGCAGCTCTTTTTGCAGTGGCAAACAATTTGAATTTAAGGGGGTCCCCTTCAATTGGGGAATGGCTGAACAAGTTGTGGTATATGCATGTTATGGAATACTATTGTGCTATAAGAAACGAGGAGAAGATGGTCTTCTTATTTACCTGGAGAGGCTTATAAAAACTGATGCTGAGTGAGAAGAGTAGAACCAGGAGAAATTTGTACACAATTACAGATACAATGTTTGTGTGATGACCAGACTGGACTCTTCTCAGCAATGCAGTGATATAAGTCAATCCCAAAAGGCCCATACTGGAGAGAAATATGTGCATCCAGAGAAAGAACTAGAAAGAACTGAATTTATATCCAGGTGGAAGCAAAATACCTGATCTTTTTCCTTCTCTTGTTAATTTTATGTCTTCTTTACCATTTTTCATTCCATCTGATACAATCCATCTTTATAACCTGACTAATGTATGATGTGAAAGTATTTAGAGATCCTATACTTGATTTTATGCCGATATGGAGGGGGAGGGGAGGGATAGGCACAAAATGTGAAACTCAAGGAATTGTGGAATTAAATCCTGTAAACTAAAAGGAAACAAACAAATCAATTAAAAAATTTAAAAAAAATTTAAAAAGGGCTAACCAATTCTCCTGCTCTCTCTCTCCATATCTCTTTCTCCTCTCTCCCTTACCCTTTCTCCTCCTCCCTCTCTCTCTCCCTCCCTTCTTCTCTCTCTCTCTCTTCCATCCTCCATCTCTCTCCCCCTTCTTCCCTCCCTGTCTCCCTCTCTGCCCCTCTCCTCACCCTCTTTTTCCTTGCACTTGCCCTTGCCCCCCCCCCTCTCTATTTCCCCACCTGTGGAAGAACCCTGTGAAGTTCTGGGCCGCTTCTGTCAATCACTGCCAGCACTTTCATTCATTCATTCATTCATTCATTCATTCATTCATTCATTCATTCATCCTCGTGGTTCCAAACCTCCAGAGCTAGGAAGGACAGCAGAGGCCATCCAGCCCATCCTGTAGCCAAACAAGCATCCTCATATCCCCCACTGAAGGCACTCAAGCATTAGCTTAGAGAGTCCCACTTAGGAGAGCGCTGGATGCCCATCCCACATGTTGACTCCTGTACCAAACATTGAATAAGCCCCGACTGCTTAAAGCATCTTGATTGGGCAGGGCGTTAGGGACTGGCGAAAGAGAGTAAAGATCTAAAAACAGACAAAGAAACAACTCCTGCCCTCCTAGAGGGATGTAGTAGTGAGGAATGGAACCCTAACCTAGGTCACTTTCATGTGTAATTGACATGAGCTCCCCTTGAGTAGTTGTAGCAGCAAGCACCCCAGTGTCCCCAGGGTTTGCAGCTACCACAGGTTCTTGGATCTGCTTTGTTAAAGGAAAGCAACTCAAAATGGGTTAACAAGCTTACTTTAATCAGTCAGACATATATCGTTTACCTTGTCCGGGAGAAAAGGTCAGCACCCTGAACCTCAAAGTATACAGGCATAATTATCAAGACAGAAACATCAAGTAGACAGATTTCCAAACTGTCCAACCATTACATCCATACCCAGTCAACATCTGGGTTTCCACATTCTTGGTTTTTCAAAGCCGGGGGACTCTCAACAACGGCTTCCCAAAATTCAGATCAAATCACAGAACACTTCTCAAAGTGAGTCCCAAAACAAAGCTACACATCAGGGCTTATATAGCCTTCTCCTGGCTCAGAGAATGTAACAACCTTATTGACTCACTGGCCAATCAAGAAGTATCTACTGAAAAACAAGCCTCCCACCCCAGGCTTCAGGTGCACTTTAGCCTAGGGGCAGGGAAGATTTTTAAAATTTACATTCACATTACATTCGGCCCCAAGATCTTTCATGCCCATAGCATAGACAATTTACTTTTGAATTAGCACTAAACATCTCTTAGGTCACATTTTCAAGGTACAGAACTAAAGTTAGCAAAGTGGCCACTGGGCCTTAAACAAACACGAAGTACATAGCATTATCACTTCAGTTCAAAACAAGAGTTCAAATAAAGGTCTTGGGGGGGGGCGTGTCCTTTCCCTCACACAGCTCCAGCCCCTGCTTCCAAGCACAGAGAGGGGGCTGGGCAACAAAACCAACAAGGTGGGGTTCCTGGGGATCCAAGGCACTTCATTCCACCCACCACAGTCACAGGTCCATCCTCCCCCAGGATCCCAAACTGTGGGATGCTGGCTGCATTCCCACGGAAACACATTCCGTGCCCCTGCTTTGCTGCTCAGTTCTTATCTTTTCCTGTGGCTGAATTCCGAACTCCTGGGCTCCTTCTCCTCCCGCAGGCAGCAGCTGCTCCTGGCTTCTGCTTAGGTCCTGATGCAAGCAGCTCACCATTCCTGCTCTCAGCTCAGCGAAATCCTCATGCAGGCCATCATTCATCTCTCCTGCTCCACAGCTCCACAGAATCACGGCTACCACAACTGGGAAACAAACAATTATCCCAGTCCCCATACTTTCCTTTTACTCTGCAGATCCTGTTCGTGATGCCATTTTGTAGCAGCAAGCACCCCAGAGTCCCCAGGGTTTGCAGCTACCACAGGTTCTTGGATCTGCTTTGTTAAAGGAAAGCAACTCAAAATGGGTTAACAAGCTTACTTTAATCAGTCAGACATATATCGTTTACTTTGTCCGAGAGAAAAGGTCAGCACCCTGAACCTCAAAGTATACAGGCATAATTATCAAGACAGAAACATCAAGTAGACAGATTTCCAAACTGGCCAACCATTACATCCATACCCAGTCAACATCTGGGTTTCCACATTCTGGGTTTTTCAAAGCCGGGGGACTCTCAACAACGGCTTCCCAGAATTCAGATCAAATCACACAACACTTCTCAAAGTGAGTCCCAAAACAAAGCTACACATCAGGGCTTATATAGCCTTCTCCTGGCTCAGAGAATGTAACAACCTTATTGACTCACTGGCCAATCAAGAAGTATCTACTGAAAAACAAGCCTCCCCCACCCCAGGCTTCAGGTGCACTTTAGCTTAGGGGCAGGGAAGATTTTTAAAATTTACATTCACATTACAGTAGTTCTCTTGGAGAAGGGGCCCTGACACCCTCTGCTAACACCATCACCACTGCCACCACTAACTACACAGGAGCTGCTACCCTTCCAGCAGCCAAAATGGAAGTAAAGGATCTGATTATAGTCTGTGAAAATAAGAGCAGACAGAGCTTGACTCTATCTACCCCCAGCTGGTGAAACGGTGTATCCTTCTATCCTCCATGGATCTCCCAGGTGAAATGTCCCTTGATCTACTCAAGCAGGAAAAGGACTAGATCTTCCCCAGGAGCTCCAGCCATCACTTCCCAACTCAGAAAGATATAGATTATGCTCAGATAATACAAAACTCTGAGAAGTCGGACTCTGACTTGCAGTTGGGAGCATCTTTCTGGAGCCAGGCTCCCCAAAGGCCTCCTGGGCCAGGCCAGCTTCATAGCATGCAATGCTTACAGCCCTTGGAGGCAGGACTCAGTACAGAAACCAAAGAGGCTTCTGGCTGCTCCAGTGGTCAGCTCCAGCCTGACTTGGAGCCCACACAGATCCAGGGGCCAGGGGCCTATGTTACTCCCAGTCAGATGACTGGACAGCCCCCAAACCAAAGATTATTGACCTCCTACCCTCCTAAGCTCTCAGCCAGGCCCCATCCCAAGGTCAAGAGAAGACTCAACTACAACCCTTTATCAACCCCACCCCTGGCTCCTGAAAGATCTTGTCCAATGCTGGCTACCTTTGCCTTACTGTGTGATCCTGACTTAGTCATTTCCTTTCCTTAGCCTCAGTGTTCTCTCTGAAATGAAAGGCTCCTACTAAATGATCCTTGAGGCTTCTGATTGTTCACAATGTGCAATCCTTTATATCCCTACCTTTTAAAATTGGAAAATAAGGGGCGGCCAGGTGGCAGAGTGAGTAACAGCACTGGCCCCAGAGTCGGGAGACCTGGGATTGAGTCCAGGTTCAGACACTTAGCAGCACACCCAGAAATAACTGGCCATGTAACCTTGAGCAAATTACTTAACCCCAGTTGCTTAAAAAAATAAAATCAGAAAATAAAGGGATGTCCCCATAAAATAAAAAAGAATGGCTAACCAAATCCATAATTCCATCAATAGCGAATTCTTGTACCAGTTCGTTCCCCCTATGATTTTCAATGAGTTGGAGGAGAGCAGGATGGCAGAGGGGAGATAGAATAGATAAATATTAGTTTAATACATATGTTTAAATTAATTTATATATTTATATTATATATAATAATAGATAACATTTATATTATGTGTAATATGATAAAGGTAATAAAATATTGTTATATAATATGTTATATAATATTATATATAATTATTTCCTATATTATAATATAATGTGATAATGACATATATGATATTATATGTAACATGACATAACATAGCATAATATAATGGGACAGGATATATGATATGATGTAACATAATGTAAAGTAAGAAAATATAATTAAATAAAATATAATATAATGTTATGTAATATATAATATGCCATATAATATTATATATTTAGATTAAATTACAAATTTAGATTTGAACTATGAAATTTTATTTTTAATTTGAGTATTTTTTTTTCTCAGAACAATTAAAAATTCTGGATTGGGTTATCGCCTTTTCCATTTTCTATTTGGAAAAACTGACTTTCAAATTATGATATCTACTCTACTTTTCAATAGTCAAGTAAAAATAATTTCCAGAGATAATATCTTAGTTTGTACCACATACAAATGATGACATGGTATCCCCTAAACATAATGACTTTAGTATTGTACTTCTTATTAATATTCCTATAATGTAGGAAATGTTTTAAAATTCTCTTTTACCTTTATTATAATTTGTCACTCTTATTTCAGTGATCTAGCTCTCCCAGAATTTGTCTCTTCAGGAAATTTAATATGTATGCCACCTATATATTTATTTAGCCATTGCTGAAAATATTGGGTTAATTATTAACCACTACTGGGGATATTCATTAATTAATATTGTTTTTACATTAATCCAGCTACGGTAAGTACAGCACCTACCATGTTTTATATAGTCTTGGACTGACTTCCTTTTAAGGGTACAGAGAAACAGTCTTTGGGATTTTTGTTGGTCAAGAACTAGGACTTGAATGATTATTTTGGTTTCCTTCCTCCTTGAAACATAGCAGGCCCAGCTAATGATTAATTAATATTATGGGAAGTTTTAGTGGAATTTCCACTGCCAATCAAGAATGGCTGTGTTAAAACTGGAGGGAAAAGGAGAATAAAAACTTATCTGAATTTAAGTTAGACTTGTATTTTCTTTAATATCACAAACAAAGGTGTTTTTAAAATTATATTTTGCAGTTTAGAAGTATCTTATTGCATTCTATTCCTGATCATGAATCTCTTGATTGGCCTGAACTAAGTCAGGCCCACTATATTAGAAAATTATGAAATAATACAATTCATCTGATATTTCTGCATCTTGCCAACAAACATTTCAAAGACTTTGTCAAATACTTTGCACACACACTATATACTATATAAACACATATGCATATGTGTATCCACTACTTTGCTAACATACATATTTTTGTTCATTACATAACACTAATATGTGTGTGTCTCAAATATTTTGCCAACATATGTATGTATATGTGTGCTAGCAAAGTATTTGACAGAAATTTATGAAATCCAATCCTGTGATTTTCATTGGTGGAAACTCTTTTCATTGATGAAGACGAGTTTATTTTCTGTAATTTAGAGTTGTGGAGAGTTTCCTGAGGCATCAAGGAGTTTAAATGATTTGCCAATGTTCACATAGCTCCTGTTTGCATTAGATGGGCCTCAAACTTAAGTCTTCCTAAATCCAAGACCTAGTCTCTATCTAACATACAATGTTTGAATGAACAATGGATATTGTTCAATATGGACAATATGGACAATGTTTGAATGAACAATGGATATACATTTTTTTGATATAACTATATAATGACAAGAAGGAAGGATGAAATGATCTGAAAAATGTCATATAGGGATCCCTCAAAGAAAGCGAAGATATTTAGCCTGGAAAAAAATGTGAAAATTGAGTCTTAATTTTGTATATTTGAAAGTTTGTTATATAAAATAAGAATGAAGTATTTTGTTCAACCCCAGAAATAGAACCAGGTCAGGTATGTGAAAATTATAAGGAAGGCATATTTTTGCCCAATATAAAAGCTGTTTAAAATGGAGTAAGTTATCTCATAAAATGTTGACCTTCCTATCTCTTGAATGTTCATGAAGAGAACTTATACAAACCATATCTGTCAAGAACTATAGTTCTTACACACTATATCTTACATATCACACTCTGCTACTCTTAACTTATTGAAATAGAAGTATTTTCACCTCATTTTATGGACAAACTCTAAGAGGATCACAGACAGTGTTGGAATGCCTCCTTGTGGTTATCTAGTCAAACTGCCTCATTTTACACTTGAGGAAACTGAGGCCAAGGGATAGTAAGTAACTTAGCTATATCATATCACATAGTAGGTAGCAAAACCAAGATAGGAAATCAGGTCCTGTGACTTCATAAGACATCATTCTCTTTCCACTACACAGGGCAGAAAAGAAGGAATTTCTTCATTATGTGGGGGTTGGACCAGATAATCCTTTCCAATTCTTAGACTCTATTATACATTACAATTCATAAAACATCTATAAAGTGTCTACAAAGCAAGTGGAATTAGAGCAGGTTCTTAAGATATAGTAATTAATACATAGAGCCTGTACTTAAGAAGCTAAAAATCTATGGTTAATCTAAGGCACACACATGCATGTATGTGTATATATGTCTCATACATACATATGCATGTATGTGTGCATTCACACACATACATACCCACTGAGACAAGTTTAAAGGAGAATTCAGGAAAAGGCCTGTGAAAGATCTTAAAGGGAGATCATTTTCACCTGGAGGTGGAGGAGATGGATGATCAATTTGGAGGTAATTCCCTCAATTATGAGTCAATGAATTCTGGTAATTATCAGGCATCAAACAGTATTTGAACACATGCTGGTGAAATTCAGATCAAAAACATAGGGACCTATTTTTGATTCTGATATTTTAAAGCAAATGAGGAAAAATGTTTTCTGTATTTCAAAAAAGGATTAAACTACACTATATAAATCTAAATTTTATGTCATTGAGAATTCTACTACTTCCTATTTAGAAACACATTCCTGTCTGAGGATTTTCTTTTTTAAATCCCCGAATAATAAAGGTGATATGCATAGAATGGTTTCTTCTGTCTTTGTCATCACTGTTAACTGCACAATTTCAGGGGAGTGGCTAAAAAATAAGGAAATATCTGCAATTCAACAGCAGAGGGCGCAAAGTAATGACTCTTTCATGGGCTATTCAGGGTATTTTCATAGATATGAATTATACTCCACCTAAATATTTGATTTTCTGATATTTGTATTAAGGCTTTACATTTTAATTCTAAAAAAAAATCTGAGGTATATGTGGCTTTGTTCTCATGAAAATGTGGTATTTTTTAGCATTTGAAAAAGTAACTTAATTTTTTAAGATGCAAGCCCTAATTTTTCCTATATTTGCATAACTCATTTGCTTCAGTAAAAATAATTTATTACACTTGAATTGGCAATACTCCATAGCTGACTTGAGATCAAATATATTCTATTTAAAAGACTAACAAGGAATTTCAAAGGTATCTTTTTTATAACAACTTAGAATAATGATGTTAGTATAATTGAAGAGAAGCCATTAGATATAAAAATGTTGCATATTTAAAAAATTTTAAAAGGACACTGAAACTTCAATAATTTAGTATTTGAGGAATAGATTTAATAAGTGTTAAAATTTATGTTGATTTTTATTTGGATAATTATGCTACATTTCTCTAAGAACTTTTCTTTTTCTGACTCCTTTTGAATTCAGTTATTAATTCATTTTTAACAAACATTTTTCTATGTCAGACAATTCTGATTTTCTTTTCTAAAGAAAAGCATTAAATTAATTTTTACCTGTAAACACATATGCCCTGGGAAATTTTAGTACATAGAAGCAATTTTATATGGAATGCTCACATAATAGAATGGTAGATTGCTGCAATTGTAGGGAACCTACAGGTCATCTACTCCACTATTTTATGGAGAGAAAATGAGAGGTGGAAGAGACTGAACAGTCTTAAGAAAGGAAGGAAGGAAGGAAGGAAGGAAGGAAGGAAG
>NW_027186473.1:63838145-63842342 GCF_028583685.1 Petaurus breviceps papuanus
AAGAAAGAAAGAAAGAAAGAAAGAAAGAAAGAAAGAAAGGAAGGAAGGAAGGAAGGAAGGAAGGAAGGAAGGAAGGAAGGAAGGAAGAAAGGGAGGAAGGAAGGGAGGGAGGAAGGAAGGAAGGAAGGAAGGAAGAAGGAAAGAAAGAAAGAAAGGAATAAAAGAAAAAGAGAGGGAAAGAAAAGAGAGAAAGGAAGGAAGGAAGAAAGGAAGGAAGGAAGAAAGAAAAAGAAAGAAAGTAATGACCATAGGGGGGAAAAACCAAGAACAAAAAAACAAAAAGGAGGCCTAGCAAAATAAATTAGCAAT
The DNA here is from genome assembly GCF_028583685.1 of Petaurus breviceps papuanus. Lineage (NCBI taxonomy): Eukaryota > Metazoa > Chordata > Mammalia > Diprotodontia > Petauridae > Petaurus > Petaurus breviceps. The sequence goes on from NW_027186473.1 coordinate 63,838,455, forward strand.
AGTTTTAGGATTTTGCCTTTCTTCCTGTTATAAAGACTCACATTTTGTCTTGTAAATGTCATTAAAGCAAGGATTACTAAATCTCCAGGGTTTGCTGACTTTTCAAGAAGGGTGAAGCTAAAAAAAATTCCTGATTTAACTATCCAGGAAGCAAGTTTAGGAATTTCTGGATGTAAGTCCAAAGATCCTTTCCTCCACCTATTAAAAAAAAAAAGATTTTGGTTTTCCCCTGAAACATCATTTTAGTTGCAGAATTACGACTTCGACTTTTTTTCTTTACCTGACAGCTATTCTCCAAACTACCAGAGAGGATATCCCATATCAGCTCATAGTCACGAGTTGTTCACTCTCTACGTCCTGAAGAAGTTCAGCTGTTCCCACCAGCTTTCTAGCTTAGGTTCTCTTCACTTTCTTATATTCTCTTCCTCCAATGAGCTGTTTCCTCAGCTCTCCTAGTTTCATCTTGGGGAGTAATGTACTTCTAGGAAGGAAGATTGACTTCTCTCTGGTCCGCACTTACAGGTCACCTGGAGGAATCCTGCAGTGAGAACTGAAAGACAGAAGCCAACATACGATGTGGTTCGGGAAGTCCGCATCTCATGCTATAGGGAATATGCTTTAAAGAAAGAAAAGACCTGCAGTTCTTTTATCATATATATATATATATATATATGCTCGAGAAAAGCAGTCTGTCTTTTTCCTTCCAATGCGGATGAGTCTTTGAAGGAAGGACTTTGCTTGTCTAAGACTCTTGCCTGCATACAGAATATATTGGAATTTACATAGGGGGGATTTTTAAACTGGATTTGTTTGCTGATTTTGATTTTTGGATGTCTGGAGAAGGACATCTAAGAACGACAAGGACAAATCATCCAATCCACCCCCCCCCCAAAAAAAAATTGTTGTGTTGGACTTTAAATTCTATACATTTATGTGGAAACAGACTGGAGTATGCACAAATAGATTTAACTCATCTGGGGTAGAAGTGGGCTCGACTAAATACTGCAAACTGCAAGGCGCAGTTTCATAACAGTACAACCCTTGCTTTCGAACTGGTACTCGCAGCTTTTGGGATAGCGGCTCTCTCTCTCTCTCTCTCTCTCTCTCTCTCTCTCTCTCACTCTCCCTATCCCTCTCACTCTCTCTCTCTCTCTCTCTCTCTCTCTCTTCCTTCCCCCCCCCCTCTGTTGCAGATCTTATAGACTTGTGGTGCTGTCCTCGGTTCTAAACCATCTTAGGAACTTAGGGTGCTTTCAGTGGCAGCTGTTCTGATAGTGAGAGGGTGGCCACCCCTGTAGAGGTATAGCTCTTGTCCAAGTTCGGCGAATCCCTGCTCTAGGAGCTGCGTGGGGTGAACAAAAGGGTGGTGGGGAAAGGCGCACTCCCGGCGGCTTTGGCGAATCGCGCACGCGCTCCTGAGACTGCCTGCCTCTCTGTGACTTGCCTGTATGTGTGCGTGTGTGTGGAAAGAGGGAGAAGAGAAGAGAGCGAGCGAGAGAGGGTGAGTGTGTGTGAGTGCATGTGAGTGTGCTGAATGTACTGAGACACCCGGACCACAGCAGCACCACCACTGAAAACTGCATTCAACCATTTCTTCTGACTTCTGGAGCTAGGATAGCGATCAAGCTAGCAGCAGCCACCAGCAGTAGCTGTTACAAGGGGCTCTCTTGTCTTCACTTCGAGGTTTTTAAGGGCTTGGTGCTAAATTGGTCTCGCAAAATGCAGAGGATCTAATTTACTGACGGGAACGGTCAAAGAAAGAGGAGGAAAAAAACAACAAAAGAATATTTTGTGGATGCTCTACTTTTCTTGGAAATGCAAAAGATTATGCATATTGCTGTCTTCCTTTCTCCTGTTTTTTGGGGACTGATTTTTGGTGTCTCTTCTAACAGCATACAGATAGGTAGGTAAACCTTATGATGTGCTTCTGAATTGTCCTTTATTCGATACTAATCTTGGTTCTGGATTGACAATTCTTGTCATGTAGAATTATGTCATACCTTGACCACATTCCAATTTTTAAATGTCTAGAATATGCATATAGTAACTAGAATGTGGCTATGGGGAAATGATGCCCATGATACAACAGAGGAAGATGTTCACCCTCCAGCTGCACAATGTTCTTACGTGTGCTCGGGTTTTTCAGGATCTGTATGGGAACCTTTCTGGTGAAAAGAAAAGGCGAACGTCTTTGGCTACTTATATTATCGGGTCTGATTCTGATAAATTGCATGACCCCATTTTCCATAGTTAGTTTGTCTGAGTCCCCACTCCAACAGAGGAATGATGTCTTTATTCTTCCCTTTAAGGAATGAACAGCTCCCGGAGGGTTCTGCTCTTCTCTTTCTGGCATTGACAACGTTCTCTTGTTTCTATGTTTGTTCTTTGCAGGGGGGTTATTTCCAAGGGGCGCGGATCAGGAATACAGTGCATTTCGGGTAGGGATGGTTCAGTTTTCCACTTCAGAGTTTAGGCTGACGCCCCACATCGACAATCTGGAGGTAGCCAACAGCTTTGCAGTCACCAATGCTTGTGAGTAATGAATATTCATGTTATTCAAATGAACAAAAAAGAAGCTGGGTGCGAGGAAGTGGGTGGTGGTGGTGGGTGCGCCTGTGTGGTGGGATGAGAAGGGTAGGGGGCCCGCTTGCTGAAAGGAATAGAGGGGAACTGGAGAGAGTGTGCGTGCGCAGTAGGGCTTTGGGGGCGTGGGCAACGTTGAGGTGGCCTGGGCCTGCCTGCTTTTACCTAGGGCCTCTAGGTTCCCACTCTCAACCCCAGGCCTTTATGCTGGGCTCTCTTCCCTTCACTCTTTTCTCACCTTATCCCACCAGTCTTTGCTAGCGTCTTTGCCGCACTGGGACAAACAGTTATCCGGGGGTAAGCAGACTGATAGGATGCTGGACAGATCCAGGAATTGAATGAGAGCTTATAGCCACTCTAGCGGTTGTTTCCTCTCTTGGTTCTGGTTCCCTAGCTCAACTCCTGCACAGCCAGCTATGGCTCAATGGAACATCCACTATTTCCTTTCCATGGGACACATTTTAAAAAATGGTTTCGGATGCGCTGGGCTCGGGGCACGTTACATAACACCTTTTTTAAGGGGCCCTGGGTGAGCTGTATACCAGGCAGGGTTTTTCCTCCACTAGGGAAGCTAGACTTGATTCTTAGCTCAGATTTTGTGATGTGTGCGTGCTTATTGGGGTCGGAGAGATCTCCTCTTGAAGGTGTCTGTTTCTTGTAAGGCAGTTATGCTTCCAGGCTATTCTGAAAGAGATTCTTTTGTCCACTCGGCAGCTCTTTGCTAGTGGTTTCTGCCTGCTCTGTTCTCAACTAGCTTTGTGTTGCATCGCGGGGCTTCAGGAAAGGAAAGGAAATAGTAAAAGATCTGAAAACATTTGGATCTGGTTGAGTTTGAGAAGGAACGGCTGCCTATCAGCCATTTTATTCTTTTCTGCAATCCATATTAGCTCCCTGCTACCCTCATTTCCCCTCCCATCTCCCAACAATCTTCGGCCCGCGGGGGAATCCATTGTTGGCTGTCATTAAAATAATGAAAAGACGAAGCAACTGATTTTTAAACTGCATTGGAATAGTTCGCCTCTCTAACTGCAAATCTCCACTCCCGTCACTCCCTTCCCAAGACCGCAAACCTGACTGAGCTTGTCGGGGGGGATGCCGCTAGCAAGAGACTGTCTCTCAGTTTGGCTTCCATAATTTCCTGCTGGATGTATTGGTCTGTTTTCCCCTAAGCCTTGATCTTCACGCCATTATATCATATTAAATGATGCAAGTGATTTGCCAATGACCATTTCCTAACTCTTACCCCACTGCGCGCGCGCACACACACACACACACACACACACACACACACACACACACACACAC
>NW_027186473.1:63842352-63870905 GCF_028583685.1 Petaurus breviceps papuanus
CACACACACACACACACACACACACACACACACACACACACACACACACACACACACACACACACACCATGTGTCCAGTATCCAAGAGCTAGGTGAACACTTTCACAGTGGGGGAAAAACAGAGTTGAAGTGTCTCCACATTTCACCAACATCTTTGGGAAGAAGTGATTGAAATTTCATTTCCATCGTCTTGAGTTTATAATCAATAATTTAGGTTAGATTTAATAGACTTGAGAGTCATCAACTCATTTCAAAACCATTGGGGGCGGGGAGGAATCTCTTCATTTGATTAATAAAACTGGAACAGGACTGGGATCACAACAGAAGCCTGAAATATCAGGGCTTGGCGGGGGGCGGGGGTGGGAAAGAGTGTTAGCAATGAGGTCTTCAGGGGACAATAATGAGAGGAAGACATATGTCCTTAAAGTGATTTTGTAGTTTAGATGGTAGATAGTATAAAAAGTATTTGCCAAGTCTGGGGTGGATGAGAAGGCAGCAGAACTATAAAGATGGGGCTACTGTAATTTTAAAGTAGTATTTTTATTGAACCCTCAATGACTTGTCTGAATGCTTTTTCTTAATTTTAAAATATTTCCATTGAGTTTCAAGATGATTTCTCCCTCCCCACTCCCCTCCTCCACACACACACACACACACACACACACACAAACACACAATGTGTCTGCTATACCAGGTACTAGCAAGCATTTATGTGGATAAATATGACTGGGAAACAAGTTCTGAAAGGTAATGTGTAACAAGAAGCAAACTTTAAGAAAGATTTAGTGAAAAACTTAGATCTTAAATGCAAAGATACTTTAAGAGCATTACCTTATGGATTGAAGTCTCTTATTTGGTTTGGGGAGTCTGATCAGGATAGGTTTAACTCAATAATAAGTGATGTTGAAAGATTCCCTAAACAACCATTACTCAAACACAAAAGCACATCTATGGTAGGGAGATACGGTGCTTTTAATTTTGGCCTCCCTCTCTCTCTCTCTCTCTCTCTCTCTCTCTCTCTCTCTCTCTCTCTCTCTCTCATACACACACACACACACACACACACACACACACTCTAGTTTCAGAATATCCTACATGCTTCAAAAAAATACAAACTATGCCCAAAACAATTTTTGAAACATTTAAAAAATCCTAGAAAAAATAATTATATGATAATTAGTTGACTATAGGGAAAGGAGTAGCATTCAGAATGTAACTATAAGCAACTGTTGGACATCAAATTTTGAATATCCAAATTTAGACCATAAATATGCCTGGGAAACCTTTCTTGAAATGGAAAGTGAGCATTTTTGATGTACCAATTATTTTACTCCACAATTTAAATGTGGAGTCATTAATCTAGGTCAAATGTTTTACAATTTTGGGGTATTCCAATTCAGACTTATTATGCTATGATTCCAAAGTTATAAGTAAATTTATCAGATATTTGATGAAGTATAACATATTATAATCTAATGTAGTAATTCAAATCTAATGTAAAAACTCATGATAACTAGGTTAGGCTTTTCTGTGTGTGATTTTGGGCAAGTCACATAGACATTCTTTGCCTCAGTTTCTCCTTTGTTATAGGAATTAAAATATAAGTGGTAATAGGAAAAATTGACACTGGTATAAAACTTTGTGTTAACAAAATTGTGTCCAAGGGCCTGCATTCTAGGCCTTCCCCTTTTATTTTATCTCAGACAAGGAATTTAACTTTTCCAATTCTAATAATAATAACTCTGTTTCTTCATCCATAAAATCGGGATGCTTATATTGCCCTAGTAAAGCTATAGGATTGTTATACATGTCAAATTAGCAAAATATATGAAGTGCTATGTAAATCATAAAATCTACATAATTATGATATGTTATTATTATTTAAGCTTTCTGAGTCTCAATCTCTTCACTTGTAAAATATGGATAATTATACCTGTCATATTAATGTCATAGGATTGTTTTGAAGATCTGTTTAGATAGAATATAGGAATAGAGAATGGGACTAGATCTGAGGGTTCAGTTGCCAGATAAGAAAACTCCCTCTGCTGATATAGGTGGGAATCTCTGCAATTTATATTCTTAAGGTACTGCCTAGAAAACATAGGGTTATATAACCTGGATATGTCAGGGACAGAAATTGGACTCAGGTCTTGGCTTCAAGGTTTACTCTCTATACTTTATGCCCTGTTGCCAAACTCAACTGTTAAGCCAAAGACTGGAGCAGAATGTAAGGTAATATTGAGAAAATTAGATAGGCTCACTATCTGACTCTTGACCCTTTTCATCTTGCCAAAATTCATGAAAACCTCTCACTCCTGTGTGGTTCTTTTTCTAGTTTGCTCATCCTAGAATTAATTAATTTTTGCTCATGATGCAGTTGAAGCAGTAGGATCATTCAAGATTCATGATTTTAACAAATACATTTCCTTTTCCATTTAATTCTAGAAATTGAAGGAATTTTTCTTTCTGTTTTCATTTTGAAAATTTTCTAGCTTGTAAAGCAGTGCTTATTCCAACAATAAAAGAAAGTTAAAGAAAAAAGGACAAATCTCATAGTTTTAAACGAATACAATATTAGCGTCATATGACATTAAAATGACAAGGACCATAAAGGTCATGATTTCTAATCACCTTATTTTACAAACGAGAAAATTGAGGCTGAATGAGATGAAGTGACTTGCCCAATATCCCACAGGAAATCAAGTTTTATAGGGTATATTTCTGTTCTATTTTCAGCAGATCAGTGCTTTTGATTATTGCATATCTTGTTCATCGCATTTTATGTGGGATACTAGATTGAGGATTTTCTCTATCAGATCAGACTAAATAGACTTCAGGAACTGATGAGATCAACAATGTGGTTAAAAACCTAAGTGAAGAGATCAGATGATTTATTTATTTATTTTGGGGGAAGTCATCTATACTTCAATCTGTAACACTTCCTTTGCTATCCTTTTCTTTAACATTCACAGCAGAGGTAATGAAGTTACCATTAAATAATGTCTCCCATTTGTTATCTGTTATTTCTCTTACTACCTGGAGACTATATATATATATGTACAATTTTACTTCTAAGTGCATACTTCCAAGTATGATAGACCCCCTCCTGCTTTAAATTGCTCACAAAATGAAATTTTATTTTCAGAGTATAACTGCAAAAATTTCAGCGCAGCAATTAAATACAGTAGTATTATCATTGAGTAGTAAGTTCTTCTATATTTCTTCATCTGCCTTTTTTTTTAACCTTTTGGAGTATCTACCTCACCCAATTATGTGGATAATATCCTTCACACTGTTTCCAATTTGCTTTTTGGTGTGAAAAATAGGTATGCTTCTTTTTTTTATATTAGCTATTCATAATTATCCCATAAATATTTGAATTCTTATGAAAGCATTCTCCTAAATCTTGACAGCCTTATTACAAATTAAATTCAGTTAAATACAACAGATAAGAGCAAACTTTGGAGATGAATGATGAAATTTTCTCTACTTTGACAATTATAGCATTACTGTCTCATTAATTTAAAAAAACTTTGAAAGGCACATTTCATGGCAAAAAAACCCGCAATCCTAGCAAATGTGACTTTTGATGACATTGCTGTGAATATAAATCCAACCTCCTCTTCAATCAGAATAAGTAACCAATCATTTAACTTGTCCTTGACCCTTTTTTTTGAAAATATCTAAAGTCTTTGAAAACAAAGAATTTTCTATCTTAAATTCATAAAACAAAATTTATTGTGAAGAACATTAAGTTAAATAAATGGAAAAATCAAAATCAGTTTTTCCTGACTTTTTTCTCTGAGCCAGCAGATGGAGATATAGGAGAAAATATTGTGTCCTTCACATAACTGTCACAGACAGATATAAATGATGTTGGTAGAGCTCCCACAGAAGTCAGATTATGAAATGTGATCAATTAAAAAAAACTGAACATGTTAGCTTATTTTAAATGTTCTTTTAATAAGAAAAAGAATATATTATAAAAAGAACATTAAAATTGAAAAAAAATGAACTAGCAACAGATTCTAAGATTTAAATTTTCTGAAAAATGCATCTCTAACTTCCCTTTGAAATCAGATTCCTAAGCTATTCGGTGCAGGTCTAATACCAATGACTGACTCCCTCTTGGCACTTAGGTGTTTTCGGGTTACAAAGTTCTTTATCCTTTAATGTGTTCAGCAGATGGAGATATTCTATGAAATGGTGATAGTTAGAATTGTATCCTTGGTCCCTGGTCAGTGAGGTAACATAAAGGAAAATGGGAATATAGATATTATGTGAAAAGACTTTAGATAGCTAGGCTGCAACTTAGAGCATATATGCCAATTAAGAAGCAGAGCATTTAGATGGTAAAAAGAACTAAACAGTAGATGTCTCCCAACACCATACCTAAAAAAAAATTAAAAATAAAACATTGGTAAATTTTCTTATTGCCTTGTAAAATAATTGTTGTTCAATACAGCTATACTTCATTTTTAATTCTCTACTACATCTCTAATGCACTTGTCACATACCATTATGTATTACAGTTATTTGTATTTACACCTCGTCCCAGACTGTGGTGTTTCCTTTATGAATGCAGGGACAATTTCCTTTCTAAACTTCTTCATTTAATCTCCTCCAGTTCTCAGTACAGTATATTGTATGCCATGGGTTCTGAGTAAGTATTTGTTGAATTATAAATTCCATTCAATTCTAAAAACATTTATTAATCATCTACTATGTGCTAAATATTTGGGATACACAAACTAAAGTGGAACTTACATTTTGCTGGGGGGGGGAGAGAACAAAATGTGTACTAATGCACAAACAATCTTATGAAAAATTACTGAATTTTGTAAATGCCCCAAAGTACTAAATTTAATTTAAAAATTTAATCATGAAGGGAAAACTAGGTGGTGCCTCATGCCACCTGAATCTCTATTCACCTCAGGAGGACCTGAGTTCAAATGTGCCCTCAGACACTTAACACTCACTAGCTGTGTGACCTTGGTCAAGGTCACACTTAAAAAGTCACTTAACCTCAATTTCCCTGCCTTCCCCCCTCCAAAAAGCAAAAATAAAATTTAATCATGAAGTATCCATTTGTAACTTGTGTTTGTCCTTCATTTTCAAAAAGGACCATGACATCAGGGAAATGATGACATAACTTGCAGTTGACTTTGATTTGAGGAAGGGAGGGCTGTGCAAGGTCACCAGTCTCACTTTCTCCTCCAGTGCCATCTGGGTTCAGTGGCCAGATATTCATCAGGAAGACTGGAGATGACCCAGGATGCAATGGGAGACCCTGACACTTTTAGGCTAAGGCCTTTTCAGGTTCTCACTTTGAGGTAATGCCTATTTGTAAAGAAACATTCAAGCTTTCTAAATTCTAAGATATATATGTAGATGTTATATGTATACATGTGTCCATACATTATGTATATATGCATGTATTTGTGACAATTTTCTCAATGATGCTGTTACCACTGGCAAGTACAACTAGAACCTCTAGAGCTGTAAGAGGAGATATTAGAGAACACATAGTTTGATCCACTGATAATGTACATGAGTAAACTGAGGCCTAGTGAGAAGAATATTCCTAGATGACATGGGGAGAAGTGAACAGAGCTTGACTTCATATGCAGTTTCACTGAAACCATACCCTATGATCTTTAGACATTAATATGGAAATTTTGTAAAAATAGAACCTTGGGTCTTCTGCAAATTTTTTTGTGTATTTCTTAACTCTCCTCCTTTGCCTTGCCCAACTAGAACTTGCAATTCCACAAAATATGTTCAAACTTCTGTTCTATTATTTTATTGTATACATGTATGGATGCATACATAATATATGTATTATAATACCCCTAGATTATTGGAGGAACTTAAAAGATCAAGAACAGTGAGAAGTTATTCCTATAGTATTCTCTGCACAGAGGTGACATATATGAGATCTTAGAAATTTAATCTTGCTGGCTCAGGAGGGGATGAGCATTTACATTTTAAATCAAGTCTTAGAACTCTGCAGGGATCATTGCACCATGGCTTTATGACAAGAGGATGCTGATTCATTTTTAACTTCAGATCTTCACGCTATTACTTCAGTCAATGTGTTTCAAGTTTATGGAATACCAGAAGCTCTGACAAAAAAAAAAGAGGATGAAAAATTATGATATATATTTTCCAACTATTACAATATAATGTGATTTTGAATTAACTTTTTTTTAAAGCAATTGGGGTTAAATAACTTGCTCAAGGTTACATGGTGAGTTATTTCTGGGTGTGGTGCTAAGTATCTGAGCCCGGTTTTGATCCCCAGGTCATCCCAACAGTGGGGTCAGTGCTCTTACTTGCTGTGCTACCTGGATGCCCCTGAATTAACTTTTAAAAAGAAAATTTCATTAATTTTCGTGGGAAAATGTTTGATTGCGATACAAATTGTAGCCCATGAAAATACAGATGAATGAAAAATAGATAGTTGTATGGGTATGACAGAGAGGACAAAGAACATTGGACAAAGAATCAACATCTCCCATTGCCTCCTAGAATCCCCAGAATTATTTATTAGCAAGAGTTTGATAAATTGTATCTCGTGTATCTCTTTCAACATGATTATGTTAAAGTTTTTCTTTTTAAGTTAGTGATCTTTCCCTCTTAGAAAAGAAAATTTTACCACCACTACTGATATGGTATATATTTTAATAGTATTACTTATTAATAAAACATATTTTATTTTTAATGAGTGAATCTACATAACACAAAATACAGTTTTCACTTATTGATTGTAATTCAAGAATTAGAAATTAAAAATTACAGAATTTCCCATATTTTCAAAATATGCATATTTGTCAGAGCAATTATAGAAACCCCTCTCCTTTGGCAGCTTCATGTGTCTGGAATGTGTACGTATAAACTCTAATTAGGATATCTTTAAGGGTGAGCAAACTTCACAGCACTGGCCATTGACTACTATTTATTTAGGTCCTTTTCCCCCAATTAATTTTGATCTCACTAATTTGGGTCTTCATTTTCACAATACACATCACAACCTACTCATGCCTGCTTCTCTTGATTGAGTATTGTTTTTGTACTTCTATAGATGCAGTACTGGACGGTATTCCAACCCCAATAGGGGGCAGGCTTCCCTATATTCTTCTGAAATTTTGTGGATGACAATGGAGCACATAACTAGTCCCTCTCACAACATGACCAGTCCATCCATTTTTTTTCAGTGAGATATTTCTCTGATAACATTATTTAAATTTCAAAAGTAAGTTGATTCAGTCAAAATACATATTGTTGGGGTGGCCAGGTGGCTCAGTGAGTAAGAGCACTGGCCCCAGGGTCAGGATGACCTGGGATCGAATCCAGGCTCTGATACTTAGCACCACACCCAGAAATAACTGGCCGTGTAACCTTGAGCAAGTTACTTAACCCCAATTACTTAAAAAAATACATAGTTTTCTTCCTAAAATATAATTCTAGAAAGAAAAATGCCTTTTGGCAGAATTCTTCACTTTGTATTCATATCCATAAGTGAAGTAGTATAGGTAAAATTATTATTTGTAACATTAAACAAAGGCTGAACGCCTGGTGGCTGAGAATATTTAAAATGCACTTTGTCAGCATTTTAATGCTTTTGCTTTTTTTTGATATATATTTTCATAAGATGCTGGTACTATTGACAAGGAGGATCAGAGCCACTACAACTGAAAGGGACCTTAGAGAATACCTAGTGTATCCCTCTCATGATATACTTGAGTAAATGGAGGCTAAGAGACAATGAGATAAGTTTTCTTTGGTCACCAGGGTAACTATGAGCAGAGCTTGCCTACAAATACAGGTCTACAGAAATCACATCAAATGCCTTTCATACATTATAATAGTTTAAGGTAATTTATTTTCCTCTTAAGGAAATTTTGCAAAATTAGACACCTGGGTCTTCCACGAGTCAATTTTTAAATGTCCATTTCTTAAGTAATTTTTTTTTTATAAAAGTTGTAACTTTATAAAAATGCATAAAGAATTCTGTTCTATCCTTTCATTGTTACTTTGTAAATCTATACTTCAATTCTCAAAATTATACTGTTTTAATATTTAAAATTTAGAGTAAAAACAAAACAAATCACAAACTTGTAAAAATTCATGTTTGGTTGCGTGTGTTTGTCAACAACCAGGAATTAAGATAACCACATGAATGGCCATTCTTATTTTCTGTTAATGTTTCTAGTATGATTTTGTAGGGGAAAATCCTCTTCCCCATTTTGGCATATTATTGACCAAATATACTTTCTTAGAATTTTACTTTCCCTACTTTTATTGCATTAAAAAATTATGCCATATCTCTTTATCTTCACATAAAATTATATTGAAAGAGAAAAAAAAGAAGATACTCAGTAGTTAATAAACATAACAAATTCCTATTCAGGAAACATGAAGTATTATGCTTTTAATTGCTTATATCTTTCCACTTTATATATATGTATATGTATATATATATATATACATATATATATGAACAAAGAGAGATAGTTCGGAAGATGTAAAACAGTAAGCAGGAGAGAGAACAGAATAAGAATAAAAATTTTGGCAAAAATTTCTTATGCAATTTTATTTTATTTTTTAGATACCTTGGGGTTTTCTACAAAATTTCACATAATCTTTACTATCAGCATGTATAATTTTTAGAATTGTTTTACATGAAGATGAACTATGAATTATCACTAATTTTCATGCCTAGATTCTTAAATGGGAGCATATATATTCTTTCCATATCTGAATTAAACATAAAGTGATTGACACAAGAAACACTTTGAGTTAGTACCTTTAAAAGAGTTCAGATAAAACATAGCTCTGGACTGAACATGGGTCTGGTGAGTATAAAAGGAAACTATAAATTCTAGGGCTGTGGTTCAAACCAAATTGTCTTATATTCCCTTTGATGTGCTTCAATGGGATAGAAGTAGGAAAAGGTTTGTCTTGCACATTAATGTTTTTAGTCTGATATTTCTGTCTCAAAATCTTACTACAAAATTGATGAGAACCATAGAAATATGCTTCCATATGACCAAAAATCTCTTTTAATTATTGCCTTTAAATCTTATCCAAGCATTCTTAATATTCCCATTCCTGTAGAAGTATTCATAAAACTTCAGATACACTCTAACTTCTGTCTAAATGTACCCAGAATTTACCTTAGTTAAGTAAATATAGGAAATATTTTTCTTAGACAACAAACCTTTAATGATTTTGTTACGTTATAGCAACAGTCATCTTACATTAGTTCTATTTTGCTTGAGCAGGAACTCTTGTTTTTCCAAGTGTCTTATTGTATTCATATTATGGCACTTCAGCATTTTCTAGCTTATCTTTTTATAAACATTCATTTCTTTACTTATGGAAAATGCTTCCCTTTTGGGCCACATTTAATGAAATTATTAGAATTTCTAAATAATAGAAATAATCAGCAAGAAATAGAGATAGATATGATCCTTTGTGAGATAATTAGGGGAATTTATTGGGAGGTATGCGTTTTGCCTTTTAAATGCCATTTTTCTGTACTAGCATGAATAAGCATATTATTATCAAAGTCACGGTAATATATGTTAACTTCCACACTGTTTTAATGGATTGCTTCTTCACAACAATATCAGTGACTCCAGGCTTTTCTGGGATTCTGAGAAAGTATAGTGAGCATATTTACAATTTCAATAAATGAAGCAGCACTTTCTCAAATAACTTTGTAAGTATGCTATTTTAAACTGAAGGTAGATTTAAAACATATGATATTAAATATTGATCAAAATTCTCTGTGGAATTTTGGAAAATATTAAAAATATTAATTTAAAATATTAAAGACAGACACACCTCATGAAGTATGAAGGATAAAATTATATCTGTTCATCAAGGTTTTTATTTTTTGCTATTGTTATAGATTCAAATGAATTGAAAAACCATATTTAATGTTTTAGAGAACCATTAAGTAGTAACAATAAATATTTATGTGCACTTTAAGGTTTGCCAATCAACTAGCAATAATTATTAAGTGCATGCTAGATGCTATGCTAAATACTGGGGATAGAAAGACAAAGGAACAACCTCTATTCACAAGGGGCTTACATATAAGGCACTTTCCATAGATTTGCCCTTTTGACTCTTCTAACTAAGTAGTGAGATAAGTGCTATTATAATCCCTGTTTTACCAGTGATTGAGCCTCCCTCTCAGACTCAGAAAGATTAAATAACTTTTCTCTATTTGCACAGTCAAGAAGGCAGAGATGAGTTTAAAATGGAGATCCTACTGATTCCAAATTCCAGTATTCTTTCCAGAATACCACTCTGATTCTCTGAATCATTCAGTTATTCTGCCCTGAGGCCAAATATTAGTAGACATTTTTGCAAGTTTCATAATCATGATAATGAATTTTCTGGAATAAAGTATACTTTATATTTAACATTTTTCTCAGAAGGCCAAGCACTTAAACAAAACAGCATTTAAAAGACACTTTATGGCTGTATTCAGGATACCAATAAGATACCGTAATCTATGGATTTAAGATTTCAAACCATTTGGAGATATCACAGTGTCTTAGGTCAATAATATGCATTTTTAAATGTCTCCAACCACATGTTAACAAGGTAGACTGTGTTGACTTTTCTTGGGAAGTTCAATTATTTCTTTTGATACCTTTTATTTTGAATAGGTCCCGCATATGCATTTTAGAATCTGTTCTTACAATGGCAATCAATCTATTGACAAGCATTTATTAAGTGCCAGGTACTATGGTAAAAGAGAAAATAAACAATTCCTGCCCTTAAGGGACTTAAATTTTAAGTTCTGTGGCAGATTTTGCCCTATCCAGCCCTTTCATCTTTGGTTCTTGCCCAGGACATTACTGCAAATCTGTTATCAGGGGTCTACCTAACATGATGGTAGTCTTTCTGTTCAATTATTTTATGCCAGAGTGTCAGGGCTTTGGGATACAGTGTGGTACAGTGGAAAGAACTTTCACTTAATACCTAGACGACCTTACATAAAACACTTAACTCTTAACCTCAGTTCCTTTATATATCTAATGAAGACATTGGACTTATTGGTATGAAAGACCCCAGTTCTAAATCTTTGATCCTTATTAAACTCAAAAAGGGTCAAGTATTGTCCAAGTAGTCCTTTTTGGGACACACAAAAAGAAAAGATATCCCTTACAATTTATCAAGAGCACTGGGAAAGGACAACTTGAAGTGTGAGCTCTCTTCTCTCTCTCTCTCTCTCTCTCTCTCTCTCTCTCTCTCTCTCTCTCTGTCTCTCTGTCTGTCTGTCTCTCTCTGTCTCTCTCTCTTTCTCTGTCTCTCTCTCCTCTCTCTCTCTCTATTTCTCTGTCTGTCTCTCTGCTTCTCTCTGTCTCTGTCTGCCTGTCTGTCTCTCCCTCCCTCTCCTCTGTCTTTCCCTCCCTCCTTCTGTCTCTCATTTGTTTTCATTCTACATTTCTGGGGTTTTGATATACTATTTCTTTCCACACATTCTAAAATACAGCCATACTGGCAGATTCACTGTTCCTTATACACAAAACTCTATCACCATTCCAGTGCCTTTGCATGCCTGGAATATTCTCACTTCTCACCTCTGCCTCTTAGAATTCCTGACTGCCTTAAAGAGACAGCCTGTGTTCCACACAGGTCCCATCTTTCTCCAAGCACTAGATCTGACATGAGCTTATTAATTTACTTTTTGTCACTTTTATTAGAATGTAAACTACTTGAGGGCAGGGATTGTTTTGCATTTCAAAATATTTTATTCATAATGAATGATGAATATTCACATATTATTCATAAGTTCTTAATACATATTCTTAATTGAGTGATTAATTGCATTTGTGTATAGGCAATGGGTGTGTGGATATTTTTTAAATAGTTTCTGGGGGCCCATGATTTCATTTTATGCCAGTGCCTGTCTTCCCCACTACAATTCTCACTAAAGGAGTCAATGCCTTATTTTAATGACAGGTGGAAGAAACTCAGATATGATTCAGCTTTGATTCTAACATGGACAGTTTTTGTTAGGTAGTTCAGAAGTTCTTTCATAATTTATATTTTTAACAATTACCAGCTCACCTTTCCCATCCTACCTTGTTCCCAAAGGATAAAAAGTTTAGAAATCTTTTCAGAAAGAATTATAAGAATAATAAAAGTGATAATGGCCTACATCTGTATAGGCTTGAAAAGCTTATAATGAACCTTCACACACATATTATTTTATCTGAGACCTGCAGTCTATATGATGGTGATATGGTGTCATTGTCAGGAGACATGAGCTTTGACCAATTTTTCCTGCAATGCAGATGGATTTGTTTGGATTTCTCCATAATGTTTTTCAAAATATTCTTTTTAAGCAATATTTACACATTTATAAGAGGTTAGCCCATGTTTAAGAAAGCAGGGCCAGGTAATAATATTTTTGTTTTTGGAATAGACTTTTTAATTTCAAAGATTTAATCAGTGTGGATAACACTTAGTGTTTAAACCTCCAATGATGCTGACAGGCAATTGCTTGGAAACATATTCTTAGAGTTGTTGGGGTTTTGTGATGTAAGTGACTTGTTCATGGACACATCTGTAGTTTGCAGGGACTGTTTTTTTCTTTACTCCAGCACATAGAAAAGTCATTTTTACTTAATAGGTGCTCAATAAACAATTGTTGAACTGTACGGAATGTGTCAGCCAATCAATAATATTTATGAAGCCCCTATTATGTGCTGGGCACTGGGCTCAGCGTGGGATTTTAACTCAGATTTTTATGACCCTCAAAACAGCTCTCACTCCATAATACAATGTTCCTTTTCCAAAGTAAAAATAGCTGTTTAAAAAATTTACTTGCACTTAAAAATTAGATCAAAACTTTATTTATGTCCTGTCCTTTTCTAATGAATATCTTGCTCCCTCTACAGAACATTCCCTCGCACCCAAGTATTAAGCAATACAAATCAGTACATCAACCACCTCTCATAATTTGTCTCATTTTTTACATTGAGTTTACTCCTTCTCCACTGAAATAAGGGAGACATGCTTCATTAATATTTCAATTGAATTATGATTAGTTATTGCACTACCCAGATTTCTGATTTCATTCAGTAGTGTTTACCTTTACATTACTATCATCGAGTAAATTGTCCTTCTGGTGCTGTTCACTTAGATCTGCATTGAATCACTCAAAGCCTCTCATGTTTCTGTGAATTCTTTATGTTGGCCATTACTTACAGCTATAATATTCACACACACACACACACACACACACACACACTTCTTCAGTCCTTTTTCAATGGATGGACACTTTCTTTTGAACATAGACTGTTATGAGTTCATTTGATCCTTGAAGAGTAGAGAACCCTTTTTATCTTCACAAGCTTTTAGTGCACTGAAAAAATCTATGACAGATGAAATGTACAAGGAAAGAGGAGCACTTAAGGTTAAAGTACAAAATTAGAAATTTGAGTTGCTCACTTTCATGTAAACCCAAAAATGACTTTTGTGCTTCATCCTGAATAAAATTGGGTGATAGACTGGGTATTCTAAAAAGGCTATCAGAAAATTAAAAGTGCCATATTCGAATACTTAATTCTTCAGAAATTCTTATTGTGAAATCAAGGCAACTCAACAAGTTTATATCTAGTTCTTGGATCAATGCTTCCATGGTTCTATCCTAAAACATCTTGGAGAAGAGACACATGGGGACATCATAATAGATGACTTTAAATCCTTGAAGGATTTTCAAGTGAAAGAAGGATTCAATTTTTTCTACTCATCTCAAGAAGTAGAGCTAAGAGAAATATATGAACATTTCAGAGTTGGACTGAAGCTTAATGTAAGGACAACTTTCCTAAGATTAGTAATATTAATAATGGATAGCATTTATTTGATATTTTAAGCTGCTGTCATCTTATTTTGTTCACACAACAACCCTGGGAGATAGATGCTTTTATTATCCTTACTTTATAGATAAAGAAACTAAAGACTAAAGGGGTTAAATGATTTGCTCAGGATCACACAACTGGTCAATACCTGAGGCAGGATTTGAATGGGGTTCCAGGGCCAGATTTCTATACATGGTACCATCTTGTTGCCTGAAGTAGAGCTAACCCCAAAGTGTTATAAGCTTCCTGGACAGGTAGAAAGTCCTCTTTCAAGAGCTATCATTAAAAGAGTGAATAACACCCCATTAAGTATGTTATAGAGAGAGTTTGCTTTCAGGTGTGACCTGGATTAACTTATCTTAAAGATCTTTTCTAACTCTGAAATTCTATGTTTCTTAGTATCTGTTTATTTTTAATCAGACTCCTGTTTCATCTTAAGCACGAACAATTCCTCTTTTTACATGGTAGCATAAGTTATATTTGGTAGTGATTCAGTGGAAAAAATATTTGGAGAATTTGGCAATTTTTTTTACAACTTATGATTTCAATATCCTTGGGGGTATGGAGAGATGCAAAAATTTAGGTGATGAATTCTGTAAGGAGGAACATGAGGACTGAAAGATACTTTTGTCACACATACTCCTTTGGTAAATTGGGTTACCCCTAAAGATTTTCCCAGTGGTCCAGTTAATTTTCTTTCTTTTTTACTCTTTCTTGGTCATCTTAAAAGTTTCATTGGTTCAATAACCAGAGAATAATTCCAGATATATAAATTTGGCCCTATTCTCTCTCCTTAGTTCTTGTCTTCTTTATTTCCATCTGAATGTCACACATTTATCTCAAACTTACTGTATCTAAAATGGAACTCATCCTCTTTCCCCATAAACTCTCCCTTCCTCCAAACCTCCCTCTTTCTTTTGATATTACTATTATTTTTTTTCTTCATGGTCCAGTTGCCATGGTCCCCTGCTTTGTAGTTATACTCTATTTTTGCCTCTTCTTCACCCCTCATATCAAATAAGTTATCATGTTCTTGATTCTCCTCTCTCTGAATCTTCTGTATTTAATTCTTCTTTCCACTCAAATAACTATCACCCCAGTTCTGAGTCTCAGTTCTGGGTCTCCCAAATATCCCCCCATTATTCTATTACAAAAATCTCTTAATTGATGACCTTGCTCTAAGACTCTCCCCTCTCCAAATAATTCCCCACACAGATACCAGAAATAATCTTCCTAAATCACATGAATGTCACTCGCTCCCTTTATCAAGATGCTTCTTCTACTCCATCCCTCTGGTATAAAATATTCACTCTTTGACTGAGCATTTTACAATCTGTCTCCAATCTACCTTTTTAGCACATTAATCACCTTTAAACACTGAATATTCTAGTCCTAACTCGGCATTTTAATGTGTTCCCTGTATGTCTTTACAGACACCGTACCCCTCACTGAAAATGCACTCTTTACCTCTCTCTCAAGAGTATAGCTACATTTAACGCCAGCTTATAGGCCACTTCCTATGGGAGGTCATTCTATATCCCCTCCCCCTATAACTCAGTCCTCTTTCTTCTCAAATTAATTTGTAATTTATTTATCTGTTGACTTACTATATTCTCTATTAGAATGTTAGCTTCCTGGGACCAAGGGATATTTAAAATATTGTTTTTGCCTTTATTTTTTCCAGCACTTACCATATTGCATTGCATAAAATATTTTCTCAATGAATATTTGCTGAATTGAACTTAATGTTTCCCACCTTCTCATGTTCATTGTGGCCATGTTGGTGTTGCAACGAATCATAGCAATACACAGAGATAAGAAAAGCTAACTTTAAGTAGTAATGTTCAAGGTAGTAATTTTTACTTCTAAAAAAATTTCCAATACTTCTATACACCAGCAATTAGCACAGTGCCTGACACATAGTGTGATTATTGTTTAGTCATTTCCATTGGCTCTGTTTCTGCATGATCCCATTTGTTGTCAGTGGTTGTTTTTTGGTTCTTTTTTTAAGATATTGGATAGTTTTGCCATTTTCTTCTCCAACTCATTTTACAGATGAGGAAACTGAGATAAACAGTGTTAAATTTTTTTCATTTAGCACACACACACACACACACACACACACACACACAAACCTAGCCTTGTGACTTTGGGCAAAAAGCAAAAAAATGATTTTCCTAGGGTCCCATAGCCAGTAAATGACTGAGGCCAGATCTAAACTCAGGTAGATGAAATTTCCTGACTCCAGATCAAGCACTCTATTCACTGAGTCACTTAGCTGACACACAGTAGGCACTTAAGAAATGTTTACTTATACAGTAATTTGTTTTAGGCACACTGGGCATAAGTTCACCTCTATGGCTATTCAACGAAATTAAAATCATAACTAGAAATTCTGGTGCTTAGTTCAAATGCTAGGGAGACCATGCACAAGGACCTTAGACCTCAGGGACCAGCATCTTGTGGAAGCGAGCTACCCAACACATTGCCCCATGGTGAGGAGGCAGAGTCTCCAAGAGCCTGGCACATGATAAAAGGTACACAGGACACCTTGAGATCACTATGGGAAGCTTCTTCTGGGGGTAAAGAATACAGTATGAGGCTAGACTGTGGAAGAGGCTTCACCCCTCCCTGGAATGGATCCCTGAATGGGACATATGGTAGAAGGAACCTAATTATTTTTGATGTCTTGGTTGAAAACATAATTATTTTTAACTGCTAAAGAACTACAAGTACTGTCAGCTGCCTCTAAAATTTGGTACCCTGGGAATAGTTCTTAGACCTACCTAACCTAATTAAAAGCTCTGTCTAACATGCTCAGAGCCTCAATATCATCATTTCCCTGATTATTTTCAGTAAAGAATTGTCACTGAACTTCCTCAGTTGTACCTCTATTGTGTAAAAATCCACACTGGTGACTAACTTTGATACACTGGGTTCCTCTCAACAATGCAATGCTATAAGATAGCTCCAAAGGACTCATGATTAAAAGGACTGTCCAAATCCAGAACTATAGAGAAATACAGTCTGAATGCAGATTGAATCAAACTACTTGCTCTCTCTCTCTCTCTTATATGTCTTGTTTTGTTCCATCTTTTTCGCATTCATTCCATTGGTTATAATTCTTCTTTACAACTTGACTAATGTTTAATGTGAAAGTATTTGTAGAACCTACACTGGATTGCATGCTGCCATGTGGGGAGGCAAAGGGGGGAGAAGGAGAGGGAGGGGTCAAAAATTTGGAAATCAAGGGATTGTGGAACTGAATGTTGTAAAGTAAAAGTAAATAAAAAAATATTTTTAAAGGAAAAAATAGGAATCCACACTGGGAGTCAATCCATCTGTATGGAAAGCCCCCACTTTTCTTGGAAGGAGTAGTAGTAGTGAAAATCAAAAGAGTATTTGAATCTATTGCATTTTCTGTGGATACTTCCTATGCAGAATGATCATTGTCTTCTTTTTATATAAAGTATATGATTTTTTGAACCTAAGCTTGCCATACTTATTTTTTTTGGTCATAAGAAGTTTTAATTAATGATACATTGTTCACTAAAGATATAATAGTTCAAAGAATTTTAAAAGCTGAACTGAAAAGATCAAGTCTTTTTAAAAGCTTTTAAAAATGGTATATAGGGGGTTGTGTAGTCCGATGGTAAAACTAATTCTTCCATGAGGCTCCTTTTCCTGCTCTTCTTGTATTCTAGGTAGTCCTGCAGTTCCATTGCCAAAAGAATATAAACTCTTGAATTGGGATTAGAAGGTGTTAATATGTATGATATTTTGTATATAATTTGCATACTTTTTTGGGTCAAAAGCCCTTGTGTGTTTCCCAGGAATGACCTGGGGAAATCAGGAAATCACTGATGGGGTGTTTGCTAAGCTCATCCATCCTTTTTACCTTTCTTAGTGATGCTAGAGAGCATCTGAATTAGTTCCAGTCCATGAATGTGTTGAAATAGTTGGTTCTAAGTGAACATTTTAACATAGTTGTTCAGATCACATAATGAATGCTGCCATGGTGGGAGAGTTAATACCCTCTTTAGATTGGAGCATCTGCTGTTAAAGTACTTTTTTGTAACTTCTAAAAAATGAAATTTCACCATTGATTATAACTCTCTGAGACCCCAAAATTAAAATCTATGGTTTTTATTTGTTTTTTTTCCTGTTATGCTTATCTGGCATATTGAATAATTGTTGCCATATTGCAAATGACATTGAATTTTCTACAGAAAAATGTAGAATACTTATCTTACAAGGTAATATATTTGGGGTTGATTTTTTCCAAACTCTTGGGAAAAGGGGAAACTAATGAAAATTGAAATCCTCACTTTTACTCTCTTGATATTTAAAAATATATGTTGTAAAATAATCAAATTACTTATTAAGGGAGTAAAGGATAAGAGAAAAGGGAGCATAGATGTTTGATCTCCTTGCATATTATAGTTACTTTAAAAAGTCAGAATTGAATAAATAGCATTTGCCTAAAATAAAAGGCCTCAAATTTAAACTTGTACAAGATTCTCATAATTCAAGCAGTGCATTCATTATATTTCATTACTTTTTCATTATTGGGATTTAAGATCCATAAAGAAAGATGCTAAATTTTGTGCAGAAATTCAACCCAGATACATATATATATATATTTTTTCCAATATCTTGGTTTGTATCATATCTGTAATACTGCCGAAATCAGGTGTAATTTTTACATATTTCTACAGACTATTGCCCTCAGAATTTCAATAATGGACTCATGATTATGCCTTGATTCATGCATATTATTCTGAAATTAATTCAATAGAACATTGCAAAATGTACCAGAAAGCCAGATATTGCCAAGGGACCCACGTACATTTTTTTCTTCATATGTAGGTTTAAAACAATCATTTTTCAGTATTTCTTTGATCACAGGATTCATCAGTGGTCTCATTGGCTGGTTGTATTTATACCTGGGTACATGTTACATTCTAGATTGAACATTATTCATTGTGTACACAAAGGCATTTAGGGAATATAATGGAAAGAATTTACTTTAGAAAGACCTGAGTTTAAGCCCCACCTCAAATAACCTTAGTACATATCTGACTTTGGGCAAGACTCCTACCTATTCAAACCCTCAGTTTCCCCACTTGAAAATGGGGATAATAATAGTACCTTTCTCAAAGGGTTGTGAGCCTCAACTGGGTTAAAACAAAACAACTTTAAAGCATTTTGTAAATGTCAAATCATTATTCTGTGATTATAAACTATAATAACAAATTATTATCAATGAGTTTTAAAATGAGAATTAGTGATTAGTGTATGGAATATCTACTTATCCATGACACTCCAGTAGGCACAATATCTTGCAGGGATACATTATTGCCCATGTCTCAGCTATTATGGTAATAGGCATCATTGGAGGTAGTATGATATTGTGGAGTCAGGAAGTCCTGGTTTCAAATCTCTCCTCAGATACAGACTAGCTCTGTGACTCTGGAAAATTCATTTAACCATTCTCAGCCTGGATTTCCCAATATGCAAAATTGGATTTTTTTTTAAAAAGCATCCAACTCATAGGATAATTATGAATTATCAAATGAGATAATGCATATGAAGTGCTTTGTAAACTTAAAGTGCTACATGTTATATTAGATATTGTCATAAATTACCTAGGTAACAATGCATCCTCAGTGACACTGTGAAGAGGACGTGCATATATAGTTGCCTGAATATTCTCTACAAAGATAAAATGACATTTTAGGGTCCTGAAATGATTCTTTCATGGTTAAAATTCACTGCCATTCTATAAGATTGAAAGATGGTTATTTTAAGATGACAAATCCATACAATGAATATCATGAAATTTCTATAAGTATGCAGGAATCTGGCTCCTGGGAACTTTAAATTTTATCTTTTGGTGCATGAATAAGTTGCTAGTTGCAGCATTTCATATGGGAAAAAGATAAAAATAAATTTCATTATCAGAACTGTAGTTTCCAATTATGTCTTTTTAAGATTTGGGGCATTTTTCTTTTTCTAAACGTTCTTCTAAATGGTGAAGTCATCCTTTCTCCTCATTTTTCTAGGCAGAGGAAACTGAATGTCAGAGGGTATATTTTGCCTATTACTGCAAGTTAGGGAATCACCCTTCTCTGCCCCTTCTCCCCCCTCCCCCCGCCAACCCCAGGATAAGTAGTAGATTTGTGTAGTGGAAATGACCTTTCTACTTCCTTCTGAATAAATAAGGATGATAAACTGTTTATATACACTAGGTTTGGAAGCCAGAAGATGCAGGACCAGGTCCCAGATTCATAAACATTTGGATTAATATAGCCAAAGATCTTTTAACTTTTCCAGGACATAATATCTTTATCTTCTAAGCCTGTATATTTTCACAGACTGACTCAGTAACTCTCTCTTAAATCTAGGGTAAAATACTCTTTCATTTTGCATTTAACAATCTATCACAACCTAATCCCATCCCTGGTTATACAATACTTTCTCATATTCTATGGTCCAGATAAATAGGACATTTTCCTTTTCTTTCTCCCGCCCCCACCCTTCGCACATGACATCTTAGCTTGGATCTCCATATGTTCCCCGTGACTGTAATGCTGTTCTTCCTCATCTCTCCCTCCTAGATTCCATTGTTTTCTTCAAGATTCAGCTCAAAGGTGGGTCACATTGCCAGTCATTTTGACTTTTGTTTTGCTGGCTAGACACTGATGGCTCCGAAGGAGACAGTGAGGTTGATGACTTTGCATAGCTCTCTGCCTCACTTAAATCCAATTCACTCACAAGTCTTCACCCTCCTGATGTCATTGGTCCTCTTTGTAAAGAAAGAACAAACAACAATAACTGCTAGTAATCTTCCTCCTCAAACTAATTTGAATATTCTGTGTGTGGGGGGGGGGTGTGTGTATATATATATATGTATGTATGTATTATATGTACATAATGTCTCCTCTGGTGGAAAATGATCTCTTTTGAGATCAGGCATTATTTGCCTTTCTTCCTATCCCCAGAATCTAGAGTAGTAACTGGTACATGGTAGGCACTTAATAAATGCTCCTTGACTAAAAGGTCATTCTTATAAATGTGAACAATTATTGAAACCCCTTAGACCAAATTTGCAGTGACTTCTCCTGTATTGTTCCATTTCATGTGATCAGTCTTGATTAATCAGGTGACTATTATGGGCATGGTGAAGGCAATTTTGTTTCTCCTTTGGTAGGAATGTGTGTGTGTGTGTGTGTGTGTGTGTGTGTGTGTGTGTGTGTCTAAAGCAAATCATACAGCTTTAAGCTTGGGATAAAAATTTACTTTTTTCCTTTTTTAAAGGTGAATGTTGGAGGCCACAAGTTAGCTCTAAATGTCTTTGAATGCTAGAGATTTGGCATTCCAGTTCTCTAATTTCTACAGAGGCAGTTGATGTCAAAGTAGATAAAGTCCTATGCCTGGAGTCTTGAAGACCTCAGTTCAAATCCAACCTCAAACAATAATAGTGTGATCCTGGGCAAGTCATTTAACTTCTATCTGCCCCAGTTTCTTGAACTGTCAAATGGAGATAATAGCAGAACCTATATTTCCAGATTGTTGTGAGGATCAAAAGAAATAATAGTTACAAAGCACGTAGCATCATGCTTTGCGCATAGTAGGTACCACCTAGTAATTTCCTTCCTCCTTCTCCCCAAGTACTGCTTGACAATTCATCTCCTTTTCCCACCTTTTCATTAGACTGCTTTCCACCTTTAATCTGACTTGTGTCATTGTAGCCAAAATGAAGTGGATACAATTCAGTGTTTCATTTTTTCCCCAAAATTTCTCCTTATTTTTACCTGCCATTTCATTTTTAATGGCATGTTTTAGCTACATAATCTAGTTCCAAAGACCTATCATACAGTATTTGGCAATTATGTTAAATATAATATAGATTCATAATTTATGACATTTTTGAAAAGTTCAGCATGTGATTGATAAACCTAAACTAAAATATGATAATGAATTGCCATATATAGCCAGCAAATTGTTAATTTCATATTTAATCTTTAGATCTCAGTGTACAATTATGAAAACAGAAAAATAAAACCCACCTCAGATCACTATTTAAAAACCCTCACAGTCTTACTTTGAGATATGTCACAGTAGTCCATCATTTTCTCTCATGTGTTATACCTTCTAGGAAACTTGGTGTAGGCACTGATATTTGAATTTGGAATTTTATATTCCACCTCAGATGCTTTGTCTGTTTTGTCACCCATTACTGGAATGCATTCCTTCCTCCCCTCTCCTTTCAAAATCCTCAGCTTCCTTAAACACTTGCTCCAGGTGCCACTTCTAATGGAGATCTTTTCCTGATTCTCTTTTTAATTAGTGTTCCCCTTATCCTCAACTTATTTTGTGTTCACTTCTCTGCTTCATGTCACATCACATGGTAGAATGTAATCTCCTTTAAGGGAAGAGTTGTTGTTCATTTTATCTTCATATCTCTTGAAACTACCTTCACATAGTAGATGCCTGGTAGATTCTTTCTGAAATGAATTGACATGAATGTGAATCATGTGGCAATTAAAAAAACAGAGAGAATTAGAAAATTGGAATATAAAGTGACTATGTGTTTAGGGAGGTGCTAGAAGATTCTGTGAAGTGAGAAAAAGAGGGAGGGGGAGAAATGGCAAACAATATGAAACAAGGCATATAATGCAAGATTTATGGACATCACTATAGGTCTAACACTATTTCCCTTTGTGATTCAGCTGCTTCATATTAAATCTCAATTTCCTATATTTCTCTACTTTGCAGCCTTCTATAACATCCATTTATTTCCAAAATGCAGCCTAGACCACTGCATTAAAATCATCACTTCCTATAGACAAATGAGACTGAACTTTTCTGCAACTGGTAACTTAAAGATCATAAGAACTACTATAATGGCTATGTCAAGAACCTCAACTTTTTTTTAAAGCAATTGGGGTTAAATAACTTGCTCAAGGTTACACGGCCAGTTATTTCTGGGTGTGGTGCTGAGTATCTGAGCCCAGATTTGATCCCCAGGTCATCCCAACACTGGAGCCAGTGCTCTTACTTGCTGAGCACCTGGCCGCCCCTAAGCAATTGGGGTTAAGTAACTTGCTCAAGGTTACATGGCCAGGTGTTTCTGGGTGAATGCTAAGTGTCTGAACCCAGATTCGATCACCCAGGTCATCCCGACACTGGGGCCAGTGCTCTTACTCGCTGTGCTACCTGGCTGCCCCCAAAACCTCAACTTTTGACTGAATTCATTTAGTCATTTAGCCTTTTACTGGCCTTTATTTGCCACTCATGGAAAAGTAAGAATGCATCCTGACTGTCCAAGAGAAAGGGAAAGACCCAGGAGACATGATGGTATTATTCATTATTACCACTCTTTTTATCTTTCCTTGATGTTTCAGGGTGAGTTTTATTGTTCATCAGCCAAGCCCCAGGAGATTAAAAGGTATATGGATGGCATAATAGTGTTCATTAGATTCCTAGGGGGAAATGCAGTTATCCAAAGATTTTTTTTTCCCATGTGAATTTCAGGCAGAATGATTTCTGCCTGTGTGTGTTTTCCACCAAAGCCTTAGTAAGATTTCATATATTCTATAATTCTGAAACAGGCAAACACCTTTACCCTGAAAACATCTATTTGTCTTTTATCTAGTTCTGACAATTCATTCAGATTCCTATTTATCGCATTGGTTTGATATAGTTAAAGGGATTTCACTGAGTGTTGAAATGTCAAAATTCTCCATAATGATAACCTACCTTGGCTGCCAGAGGAATAAACACACACACACACACACACACACACACACACACACACACACACATACAAATTTTAACTTAAAATCCACATGGATAAGGAAGAAATATAATTGGAAGTAGAAAATCATGTTGTTGGTAGAGGTGTAGTAGAAATTCCACTTTAAAATGGAAGACTCAATAATTAGAGTTAATCTAGCATATATTTCTCAGGTAATAAATCAGTTAACTCTGGGGAGAGAATGTAGTATTACAGAGATGCCAACCACAAATTCCTGACTTTCCATATTGAGGTAACTTAGTGTATTGAATAGAATGCTAGACATGGAACTTAGCTCAAATCCTACTTCAGAACTTTACTAGCTGTATAACCTTGGGTAAATCAATAAGTTTTCTGAACCTTTGTTTTCTAACTGGAAAAGGAGTAGGTCGAATTTGATGAGCTCAAATGTTTTTCCCTGCTTTAAATCTATAATTTGCTACTTTCTAACCAGGAATATAGAGTCAGTGACAGTCCTCATGAAGAGAAGAACTGATAACATGGACATTTATTTAATGTTATAGTTTCAATTTTAATGGGCAAAAATCAATTAAATAATCATTTATTAAGCACTTATATGCAAGGCCCTAGGAATATCATTTTTGGCTTCAGGGAGTCATATTACATTTGGCACAGGGAGTGAAGGCAAAAGGAAGCAGTAAAAGCACTTTCCCAATGGCATTTGATGAGAAAAATATTTTGGGGGGTTAGAATCAAGGAAAACTAACTAGAAGAGATAATACATGAGCTAAACCTTGAAGGAAGATAATAATAACTGACAATTATTAATTTCAAGATTTTTCTAAATGTTTTCTATGTATTATCCTATTTGAGTTTCACAAACCCCTTTGACACAAGTAATTGCATCACATTTAACCCCTCATTATGAAGGAAGAAAGTGAAGTTCAAAGAAATACTTTGTAAAGCTAGTAAAGTGTCAGAGGCAAGATCTGAGTGTCAATTTCTCCTGAATCTATGTTGAGCATATTCTATCCATAGTTCTATCCATACTGTTGCACTCTTTCCAATAAGGATTTTGACAGGCAGAGATGAACAAGAAATACCTTTCAACCATGTAAGGGGAATATTCATGAACAAGATGAGAATGTGGATTTAGCGAATAACACATATATCAATTTGTCTTGAACCTAAAGTTCATGAGATGAATAGAAATTAAGCTGGAAAGGGAGATTGGTGCCATAAGTGGAAGACCTTAAATGCCTAATTAAGAGGTTTGCATTTTATCAAAGAGGCAATAGGGAGTTTTGCGAATTTTTGAGCCAGGAAAATGATGAAGTGACACTTTTCCTTAAGCAAATGATTTTAAAGGAGAGAGATTGGAGAGGGCAGAAACTAGAAGCAGGGAATCTAAGTGAGGAGACTAGAGGAGACTTCAGTAGTCCAGGGGCAAATGATGAAGGCATGAATTAGAGAAATAGCCTTGTAAATGGAGAGGAGTGAGAGATGTGGAAACAAAATGAAAACTTGCTGATTATATATTGGGCAGGGTAGTGAGAGAGGGAAAGGAGTCAAAGATGACTTTGGGTTTTGGAACCTGGGTGACAAAGAGAAAGATGACATCCTCCAAAGAAACAAAGAAACAGCATAAGTGTGGGTGAAAGGGAGAAGATGGTATTTCTTTCTGGACAGTTGAATTTGAGGTGTGAGCAGAAAATCAAAATGGGAAGTGTCTAGCAGGTTATTGGTGACATTGTAATGGAATTATGGAGGGAGATTAGCTCTGGCTTTAATAGATTTATAAATCAATTGTGCAGAAATAGTAAATGAACAGATGTGAGCAGACAAGCTCACTAAGGTAAAGAGTTTAGAACAGGGGCTCTTAATCAGGCATATAAAAACAAAATAAATAATGCATTTAAATGTAATTGGTTTTCTTTGCCAGCCTATATATCTTTGTTTATGAAAAATATTATTTTGAGAAGGGATCCATAGGCTTCAGATTGTCAAAGGGACCCAATACCTACATACATATACACTCACACAGATTGAGAAAGAAGAGAGAGAGGAGAGCCTTGAGGGGTACCTGTGCATAGGGAAAGGGAGGTTGATAATAATATCGGTGAAAAGATAGAAGGGACCCCTAGGAGGAATGGAAGTGGTCAAAAGATTCATGGATGATCTTGCTCATAAATGGGTGAATTGAGGGAGGCCATCCATGGTTTTCTTTATAATTACTGTCAAAAGAGAACTGAGTTCTTATCTAGACTCTGACACTATCTATTTGACCTAATGAAAATCACTTACTTTCCAAATAGAAACTATCTATTGTTCCTACCTCACAGGAGTGTTGTAAGAATAGGACTTGGTTAACCTTGACCTGTATAGGATAGAGAGTGGATCTGTGATTTCATTGGTGTAAGGAACTTCTGGTTGAGAAAGTTCCCTCTACCAATGCAAGTCCATACCTGCTCTACAACTTGTAGTCCTAGAGATGTTTTTTAGATTACTGGTGAAGAATGGAGTTTGCTGAGGATAATATTAGTTAGATATAGGATGTGAATTTAAGTCTTCCTGATTTTGAAATAAGATTTCTATCCCCTGGCATTCTGGCTCTTTACAATATCTCTACATAAATGTGAATATTATTAATAATTATTTTGAATGGTACTCATTAGCAATTCTAACTTTTTTTAAGCCTCTGGGATTCTCAGAGTCAATGAAAACAAAAATATATGAGGGAAAGAATAAATGATTCTTTCCAAAAATTATAAAGAAAAGTTGGTTATCCAGATGTCCCAATGTGATTCAAAATATCCTTATTCTTGACAACTTATATTAGGTGGATAGCTCTTTGGAATTGTCCTTGTTAGGGTTAATATGGGAACATATAGTTTCAGGTTAACTTGGCACTATGGTTGTTTGCTTTGTGAATTGCCATTAGTAATGGCCAACTTTTTTTCCTTTCTTTTTTGGGAGGTCATTTGGAGTTAAGTGACTCGCCCAAGATCACATGCCTAGTAAGTATTAAGTGTCTGAGGCTAGATTTGAATTAAGGTCCTCCTGACTACACAGCCAAGGCTCTATCCACTGTGCCATCTAGCCACACCATTAATGGGCAACTTTTATGTAGCATTTTAAAGTTTGTAAAATACTTTACCTTAATTTTCTCAGCACAAATCTGTGATATGGAGAGCATAATTGTTATCATACAGATTTTAAAGATGTGAAATACAAGGCTTGGAGAGATAAAGAGATTCCCATCAAATGGCTAGTGTCAGAGGTGAATTTCAAATTTAGGCCTATCCTGACTCTAAGTACTGAACTCTTTCAGAGATAGCATACTACTTCCAAGAAAGGTGGTGATACTACAGTCTAGAAGTAATGCAAAAAATTCAAATTTTAATTATAACTTCAAATGGTTACTCCTTTCCCAGAATAAAAAGACAATCCAGAAAAAAAGATGGTACAGTGAATGAAGCATTAGCCCTGGAGTTAGGAGGATCTGAGTTCAAGTCCAAACTCATACACTTACTAGCTGTATAACACTGGGGAATTCACCGAACCTCTTTTTGCCTAGATTTCATAAACTATCAAAGGGGATAATAGCAGCATCTACCTTGCAGTGATTTCTGTGAAAATTAAATATGATAATATTGGTAAAGCACTCAGCACATTGCCTGGAACTTAGTAGGTGCTATATAAATACTTATTGTTTCCCCTTCCCCTACTTTATCCTACTCCAGGGTAATTTGCTTAAGCAGTCCTCAGTTCCCTTTTCTTATCATTAGAGGGCAGTGCTAAAATTGCAATTGAGAGGGTTCTTATTGCATCCTTGGGAGCAGCTACTGTGATGTCCCTTTCCTACTTCTATATCTATCTATTGCTTTCTTTATATGGCTTTATATTAAAGATATTTATGGAAAAAAAGGAAACGAACTGGATTTTCTCATATTCTCCTCTAGTTTTGTCCAATGTTACCATTTCTTGTCCTGGACTGACTAGTCAGAAACATTTCCCTAAAGTCCTTCTGCGATAGCTATTTTCTAAAATATCTTCTTACGCTAATGTCAATTTGCTTAATGGTCAAAGAATAAGTCTGTCTTCACTACCCCAACGTCAAATAAAAAGTGACTCAAGTAATATAACATAGGCAATATTAATATGTTGAAATATTGGAATAGCTGACTAAAGCTCAATGGAGCCTCTAGGGAAACTGTGGCTATTCCAGTGTTTTCTGACCTAGACTACTGTTATTACCACCAAGTATTAAATTAAGGTGGCGTTAGATAACTCAGGGCCTGCTTAAACAGCCAGGTTCAATCCACATCCTTAAAATAGGTATTATTCTCTCTATGGTGAAATTACTTTGCTTTTTAAGACCTTCTAATTTGAGGGCGGAGCCAAGATGGCAGAGTAGAAGCATGACCTTCCCCTAGCTCCGGCTTCCACCCTCCCCAATTCATGTAAAAAGGGGACTCTAAACAAACTTTGGAGCTACAGAACCCACAAAAAAGACAGAGAGAAGCTAACCTCCCGCTGAGGACATTCTGGAGGGCAAAGGAGCTGGAATTAAAACTAAGAATCACCTACCCAGCAAAACTGAGTATCATGTTTCAGGGGAAAATATGGTCATTCATTGGAATAGAGGACTTTCAAGCATTCTTGCTGAAAAAAACCAGAGTTGAATAGAAAATTTGACATTCAGATACAAGAAGCAAGAGAAACATGAGAAGGTAAACAGGGAAAAGAAATCATAAGGAACTTATCAAAGTGGAACTATTAACATTCCTACATGGAAAAACAATAATTGTAACTTATGAAACTTTTCTCAGTAGTTGAAGGGATTAGAATTATATATATATATATATATATATATATATATATATATATATATATAT
>NW_027186473.1:63871005-63909748 GCF_028583685.1 Petaurus breviceps papuanus
TATATATATATATATATATATATATACATACATATATTTATGTCTTTATATGAGGGTATGCAGGCATATGTATACATATGTGAATGTGTATATATGTTTACAGGCATACATAGATAGAGGGCTGTAACGTAATACCAAGGAAAGGCAACTTCCCAAGGTTCAAAATACCAGCATAGGTGCTCTCCATTTTATTCAGTGACAAACCAAGAACAGAGAAGGTCAAAACATGACATCATTCAAAATACAGCATTTACTAAGTGTGATTAAATAATCTCCAAGGACTACCCCACCCCAGGACCTTCCAATCATTCAATCAATTACAAAGTCCCTGTTCTAAACACTACTCCACCCCTAGGCTATACCTTCATTTAGTCCACCACAAAACCCCTCTTCTCAAATGGAGATTAGTTTCCAAACATAAGTAATCTACATTCATTTGTGCAACCACAGAACACAAAAAGGTCAAAAGTTCCCTACCCCTGGGCCACAATTGAATCTACCCCAGAGTTACATCAAGTTTAAGCACAGCACTTAATACTCAAATGGAGGTCTTTTCTTCATCTTGATGCGAGGCAAGTTCTCAGCAATCTTAGTTCCTGGGGAGACAAGGCTTAGCAAGGCCATAAGATACATTGCCTGTCCCTTCATTAATTCATCCTCTGCCTGTAGAACAGTCCTAGAACCCCTGAAAACATTAGCAAAACCCTCTCCCAGGATTTCTGTAAACATACAACAAGAAAATCCTTCTTCAGGGCTTCTGAACCAACAGAAAGGTTCCCAGACCCCTGCCACAAGAGCACTGTCCCTCACCAGTGGACAGTATTCACTCTGTCTGCAGGACAGTCTCCAGACCCCTGCAACAACAGCACTGCCCTTCACCAGTGGACAGTATTCACTCTCTGTCTGCAGGACAGTCTCAGGGCTTCTTAACCAAAAGCCAGGTTCCTGGTCTTCTTCAACAACAGGACTATCTTTCACCAGTGGACAAATCTGGCAAAACAACATCAAAACAGACAAAGTACCAGCACAACAGCCATGTCTCCTCAGTCCTTGGCAGCTCAGGGGGCAGGTCTCAAAAGTCCAGGGCAATTCAAAGTGGCTCTCAGCAATCCTTCTCAGTC
Organism: Petaurus breviceps papuanus; assembly: GCF_028583685.1. NCBI lineage: Eukaryota > Metazoa > Chordata > Mammalia > Diprotodontia > Petauridae > Petaurus > Petaurus breviceps. Next base: position 63,872,127 of record NW_027186473.1, read on the forward strand.
TCTCTCTGCCTCCATGAGGTGCCGCTTCCAAAAAGTTCTCCTGCCTCTCTCTTGTCTCTCCAAATCTACGTCACCAGCTCCTCCCAGTTCAGGACTCTCTTTTCACATCAACAAGTCCATCCCACAGGTGGGATTAACAAGCTCTGGGTTTTAACACAATCAATTTGAAAACCAAGCCAATACAGGGGAATCTTTAATTGCCATTACTATCACAAGGGCACGGGACCAATTTAATAGGGAGGGATGATACTTAAAACGTGAAATTAAGAGGTGAGAGGAATATAATGAGAGGAGATGGGGAGAGACAGATTGGGGCAAACTATCTCATACAGAAGAGGCAAGGGAAAATGGTTACAATGGAGGGGAAGAATAGGAAGGCAAAAAGGAATGGGTCAACCTTATTCCTATTGAATCTGGCTTGAGGAGGGAGGGAAATACACACTAAATAGGGGATCTCACCCTCTAGGAGAATATGGGGGAAAGGGGATGAGAGGGGGGATGATGGAAGGGAGGGCAGGCTGGGGGGGAGGGAAGTTGGAAGCATCCACTTTTGAAAAGGGACAGGATCAAAGTAGAGAATAGAACAAGTGGGAGGTGGGATAAGAGGGAGGGAAATATAGTCAGTGTTTTACAATATATCTACTATGTTATTGTTTTGCATTACCCGCACATGTACAACCTATACTGAACTGCTTGTCTCCCCAGTGGGGGTGGGTGGTAGGGGGGGAAGGGAATGGATCTGGAATTGAAAGTTTTAAAATCAAATATTCAAATATATATATATATATGCATATATATGCGTGTGTGTGTGTGTGTACATACACATATATACTATTATTAATACCATCTTACATGTAATTAAGAAATAAGATATACAGGCACTGAGACATAGAGATCCCCTGGAAAAGTCAAAACAGGTATGGGAGAAAATATGGGAGAGAGCAGATTGGAGGTGGGGATATCCTGTGGGACTGCTGTTTGGGTGGGGGAAAAATGGGGAGAAAATTTGTAACTCAAAATCTGGCGGAAACGAATGATGTAAATCAGAAGTTGATAAAGCATTAAAAAAAAGACCTTCTAATTTTCTTAGTGTTTTCTTTTCTTCCAAATGAAATAGTCTGGTTTGTTATGGGGCATTCAGATGGGGAGGGTCTATCCTATGAGTGGGTTCACTTTGGTTTTTGTCTTACAATATCTTCTGATCTGACTTGTTTGGGTCTATGTGTTTTCTGAATTGGGCAGAACTTGGTTTTCCTTAAAGAAATATTAAGCAAGATTGAGCTCTTGCTTCATTATTTAAGGATTCCTGATTAAATAGATATATCACAAGATTACAACCCACCTATGCCTTAATAGATCTTATTATTATTATTATTATTATCAGTATTTTGTAAGTAGATTTATGTGATTCTATGACCAAAAGAATTTTCCATCTTGCACCAAAACTTTTGGTGGTGGGATTATAGATCTAAGGACCTCAGAATCCATCTAAGCCAATATCCTTATTTTACAAATGAGAAACATTATTCTTGTGAAGTTTGTTGTCCAAGGTCACACAAGCAGTGAGTGCCAGAAGTGGAATTTGAATCCAGGTTTTCTGAATATTCCTTCTCCTGTACTGCACTACCCCTCCTCTTTTGGGCAGAGTAGTTCTCAAATTAAAAAGAATCCATTGCCTGCCCTGTAGTTGAGACCTTTTGACCTAAGTTTGAGAGCACTTGTCAGATTTTGCACACTGAAGAAATAGCCCTTAAAAACTAAATTTTACCATCATGCCATGATAAAACATCAGATGAGTAGACACTTGTACTATAGAAATAAATTCCAGTAGGATGAAAGAGACTTGCATAGAGAGATTTTTTTTTATTTTTTTTCTCTCCATTTCTATCACTTAGCATAATTCAGATTGAGTGTGATATTTGGAAATTTTATCTGATATTCAGAAAAATTTTGAGAGATTTCTTATTAAAACTATAAATGGTAAAGAAACAGAACATTTTCCCCCCATCCAAGCACCAAGTCACTAGGGTCAGTGAAAAATTAACCCATATAATATATTGATTACTTGCAGATTATGCATTTAAACATCTTAAATGATGAGACTTCTAAGATTTTCTCAGTGGCCAAAATCATCACTTAATCACTTTTTTTTTCTTTTTAGAGGGCAATTGGGGTTAAGTGACTTGCCCAAAGTCACACAGCTAGTAAGTATGTCAAGTGTTCAGCCTCAGGGCTGCATTTGAACTCAGGTCCTCCTGACTTCAGGACTAGTGCTCTATTCAATGTTTCACTTAGCCGCCCCTACTTAATCACTCTTATAGTCAAATATTGTCTTACATCTAACAACTTTCCTTTGTGGCAATTTACCCCTTGTCCTGAGCTCCATTAGAGTGTGTGGTGCAGTGGAAAGAATACCATACTTGGAGAGAGAAAAGTGGGTTTAAATTCTGTATGTGATACTAGCTAGTTGTGTGACCTTGATCAAGCAACTTAGCCTCGGTTTTCTCATCTATAAAAAGGGAATGAAATAATATTTGCTTTCTAGTGTTTTGTGAGGATTACATGAGATGATATGAAACACATCACAACTATATAAAGATGAAGTACTATAAAAATGTGTTCTAACATTATTGCTATATACATTCTCCATAAATTTCAAGTTAGATAATTCTGCAATATAATTATTGAACATGCATTTTAAGTACTTTATATGTATATATGTACTTATATGTACCAGACTCTCTATTAAGTGTTGGAGATAGGAAAAAAAATAAAACAGGAATTTTTAAAGTGCTCTTTCAGATAACAATGAAATTTGCAATCTTCATGTGCATAGTGGACATATAAAGTTTTATTAATTTATTAACCACAGAATAGTAACCAAATCTTGTTATAGTTTTGTTTAAAAAAAATCAAAGAAAGAAATCAAAAAGAAAAATAACCCAACAGCAGCAACACGTACAGAGGGTTCATGCAAGAAAAATATTAAAATATTCCCACAATGAATACCTGTGCTACAATAAGAAAAATTGTGAGAATTGGGTGCTACAATAAGAAAATCGAGTGAATTAGGGTTATGAATCATAGAATCACAAAATTCAAATGGGAAAGGTACAACCTCTTCTCTCAAGGTACTTGCTGACCACTGGGGGAAGATGTGACAGGTACATAAATTACTTTAATGCAGTTTGTAATATTAGTGCATGAGAAAAAATAATTGCCATGAGAGATTCTGGTCATGTTTAATTTTGAAATAATAGAATTTCATTTACAACACATACTTTGATGTACAATTTATCATGACTCCTGGGATGTTTTTTCCTTTTCATCTACATACTTTGGATTTATTGTGGGCCTTTACAGGCAGCTAGATGGTACATTGGACAGAGTTCTGGAACCCAAGTCAGGAAGATCAGAGTTCAAATTTAGCTTCAAACACTTACTAGCTTTGCCATCTTGGTCAAATGACTTACAGTATGGGAATAATAATAGCACCCACCTCTCAGTTTGTTGTAAGGATAAAATGGGATGGTATTTGCAAAGTACTTTGCAAACAAAGTGCTATATGAAAGCAAACTATTGTTGTTATTATGTTGTGTGTGTTCTATAGCTTATTGCCTTTTAAAAATTTAATGATCACTTTTGTTTTTAAAAACACCTTAATAGGGGTGGCCAGGTAGCACAGCAAGTAAGAGCACCGGCTCCAGTGTTGAAAAGACCTGGAGATCGAATCCCGGGCTCAGACACTTAGCACCCACCCAGAAACACCTGGCGGTGTAACCTTGAGCAAGTTACTTAACCCCAATTGCTTAGGGGCAGCCAGGTGGCTGAGTGAGTAAGAGCACCGGCTCCAGTGTCGGGATGACCTGGATCAAATCCTGGGCTCAGACATTCAGCACCACACCCAGAAATAACTGGCCGTGTAACCTTGAGCAAGTTACTTAACCCTGATTGCTTTAAAAAAAAATTTAAAAAAACACCTTAATTTCCAAAAATACTCCTCCTTTTCCTACCCAGAAAACTAATCATCCCTTGAAAAAAATAGGAAAAGAAAGAATGAAAAAAGTTCAATAAAATTAACCAACACATGAACTGAAATGATAGCATATTGTTTTCAATAAACCATTAAAAAAAACTTTGGAGAACCCCAGAATCCTAGAATTCATCCAAACTATCTAGGCTAATCAACAGATGAACATAGCCTCTATGCTACATCAAACCTGCCAAGTGGTAATAATACATTTTCTTGAACCCCTCTGGTGCTACCTCCTGCTATAATCTATCCAAGATGAGAGAACTCATTTTCAGGAAATTCTTATAGGAAGCCTAAATCTGCCTCTCTGAAATTTCTAAGGTTTGCTCTTTATTTCACTCTCTGGGGCCAAATAGAAATCTATTATGATTTCCACATTACAGATTTAAAAATATTTAAGACAACTAATTCTTCTCTTTGCCAAATTAACCCTCCTCAGTCTCTTCAACCGATCTTTATATCGCATGATCTCAGGAATCTTTATCATTCTGGTTTACCTTCTTCTGCATATTTTCTAATCTATCATATTTTTTTTTTTGCTTTTTAGAGGGCAATTGGAGTTAAGCGACTTGCCCAAGGTAACACTGCTAGTTTTTGTGTTAAGTATCTGAGGCAGGATTTGAACTCAGGTCCTGATTCCAGGGCTGGTGTTCTATTTGCTGGGCCACCTAGCCACCACTGCCTTCATAGCTTTCTTAAAATGTATTCTGACCATGGTAGAATACAAAAGAACTTTAAATTTTCTAGTCTTGTATTTTTGAATGTATTCTACAATTGCATTAGTTTTTGTTTGTTTGTTTGTCAAACTTTCTGCTAACATGACTGTCAGGTCATTAAACTCACCAGATCTTTACCAGACAAACTGTTATCTAGATACAGCTTCCCTGTGTTGTACTCATAAAGTTTTTTTCTTAAACATAACACTAAACACTTATTCCTAATAAGTACCTTCTAATTATTTTATCCAAAGAGCACCAAAGACTATTTGGATAAAAAATAAGTTGAAAGGAATCTCAGAAGCCACATATTCCATTTTTTTCCTATTTTTTCTCATGACAAAACTGAGATTCAGACAGTTTAAGTGACTTGTCCAAGATGACACAGAAAATATCAAAGGTCTTCTAGCCAAGAAATGTATAACACTAAGTAGCTCTCAATAGTTCTAAATGCAGCCCAGAACAGAATAAAATATAATTGGGAAACATTTAACAAAATAAAATTTAAAAAATAGAACAAAACATTGCATTTTAAAACTGTCACTAGGTGGCTTGCAAGGATCCTTATACAGAAATTGGTGGCACCTATTTCAATTTGAGTTTGATATCACTGTTTCAAACTATCAAGATTATTTTTTGAATACTCACTTGATAATCTAGTCTGTTAGCTAACACTCTCAGCATTATGCCATCTACAAATTTGATAGTCATACTGCCTGTCTTTATTCAAATCACTGGTAAAATTTCAGTCAGAAAAGAACCATATACCTGAGTCATTTCACTAAAGAACTTCATTAAAGATGACATAGAATTATTTTTATTTAGAATTGTTGACATAGAAAAAAAAATTGACAAAATTTGCTTTGAAGTATTCTTTTTGTTCAGCCCTTTAATTGACTCTGAGTTCACTTCTATGTACTAGCTTCACTCCACATCTCTCCACCATAATGAAATATTTACCTAAATATTTTTTTAAAAACATTTTATACATTATATCTATTATTTCCTTATAACTTCTAATTTTGTAACCCTATAAAAATATTAGTGTAGCTTGATGGAAAAACTTGGATGCTTTGTGACACTTCCTTTTCTTCAGATTCAGTTAGCATTCTTTTAAGAAGATAATCTGGACTTTCAGGGATGTAGCCAAAATACTGTAGTAGAGAATTGAGTCAATTGAGTCCTCCCAACATTTCCCTCCAAACAACTTTAAAATAATGCCTCAAATTGAATTCTGGAGTGGCAGCGACATAAAAGTTCAGATTAAGACATTCTTCCAGTTGAAGATAATTTAAGGGGTCAAAAAGAGAGATTTGTGACACAGAGTATAGGATGATCTGAAGCCCACATGAATGAAGCAGTGCTGGGACCAGGTGGTGGTGATGGAAATGACAGGAGATTTAGGGGTTATCAACTTGGAAATGGTAAAAGAAACTGACAACTATTCAAAAAGAGATTGCTAGCACTGGACATAGGACGAGATGCTGTTTGTCAACTCTATGGTTTATATACATTTCTAGGTAATAGTTCAAGGATGGAGAGGAACACTTTTGGTCAAGAGGGAATGGAAGTCTCAGTGGGCAATATCGCTTTTGGTTCTAAGGGATCAAGTACCCTGAGGAAGAGTATCCTTTCTAGTTGCAAGGGAGCAGGACCCTGAGGAGCAGTATCATATGTAATTTGAAGGGACCAGAAGCTTTCCTAGGCAAAGACTAGAGTGCAGACTAGAACAGCAGTGGTCATACCCTTCCCCAAATCAGAAAACATCTAAACCTTCTGAACTACCTCTGAAAAGAGAGGTGCAAAAAAGTCTAAAGCACGAGGAATTCCCCTTGCCCCCTACACCAGGAACTGAACCCAACTTTAACATAAAGTTCAAAATCAAAAAATAAGATTAAAAACAAACAATGACAACAGAAAGAATCTGACCAAAAAAAGCTACTATGGTGACAGGGAAGATCAAGGCACAGTCTCAGAAGAAAACAATATAGCCAAAAGAGCTACAAGCAAAGCCTCAAAGAAAAAAAAAGTGAAATGGACATAAGCCTCAAAAGAATTCCTGGAAGATCTAAATAATTATTTTCAAAATCAAATGAGTAGTAGAGGGAAAAAAATGGGGAAAGCATTAAAAACAAAGGAAGAAAAATATGAACAGAGAATTAACTGTTTGGTAAAAGAGGTACAAAAATATGGAAGAAAATATCTCCTTAAAATGCAGAATTGGTCAAATGAAAAAAGAGCTAAAAAGTTTACTGAAGAAAATAATCTTTCCCCTCCTTAAGTTAAATTCAATGAGAGTAAGGTTGAACCATTCCCTTTCACCTTCCTGTTCTTCCCCTCCATTGTAACAGTGTTCTCTTGCCTCTTTTATATGAGATAATTTACCCTAATCTATCTTTCCCTTTCTCCTCCCAATAAATTCTTGTCTCACCTCTTAATTTTAATTTTTAGATATCATCCCTTCATATTCAACACATCCTGTGCCCTCTCTCTATGTATACATGTACACACATATGCACACACTTTCATATATATATTTATACACACATACATCCTCCTATACATACATATAGGTATATATTTGTGTGTGTGTGTGCTTGTGTGTGTGCGTGTGTGTATCCCTTTCAACTATCCTCATATTGAGAAAAGTCTATGAGTTACAATTATAGATTTCCATGTAGGAATGTAAATAGTTCAACTTTAATAAGCTCCTTAGGATTTTTTTCTTGTTTAGATTCTCTTGCTTCTCATATTTGAAAGTCAAATTTTCTCTTCAGCTCTGGTTTTTTCATCAAGGATGCTTGAAAATCTTCTATTTCACTGAATGACCATATTTTCCCCTGAAGCATTATACACAGTTTTGCTGGGTAGGTGATTCTTGGTTTTAATCCTAGCTCCTTTGACCTGAGGAATATCATATTTCAAGCCCTTCAGTCCCTTAATGTAGAAGTTTCTAGGTCTTGTGTTATCCTGATTGTGTTTCCACAATACTCAAATTGTTTCTTCCTGACTGCTTGCAGTATTTTCTCATTGACCAGGGAACTCTGGAATTTAGCTATAATATTCCTAAAAGTTTTCTTTTTGGAATTTTTTCAAGAAGTGATTGGTGGCCTTCTGCTGTGGCTGCCATTGGGGCTACATGCTGCAGCCATGGCTATCCAGTGCCCCATGGCCATGGGCCTCAACAAAGGCCACAAAGTTATGAAAAACATTTTGAAGCCGCGACCCTGCTGCCACCATGGGCGCTTGACCAAACACACAAAGTTTGTGAGAGATATGATCCGGGAGGTGTGTGGATTTTCCCCTTATGAAAGGTGGGCCATGGAATTGTTAAAAGTCTCCAAGGATAAGCGAGCCCTTAAGTTCATCAAAAAAAGGGTGGAAACTCACATCCGAGCCAAGAGGAAGAAAGAGGAACTCAGCAATGTTCTAGCTGCCATGTGGAAGGCTGCTGCCAAGAAGAACTAAACTGGACTCTACCAACCTGCTCCACTTACCCAATAAAGATTTGACAAATAAAAAAAGAGGTGATTGGTGAATTGTTTCAATTTCTATTTTGCCCTCTGGTTCTAGAATATCAAGGCAATTTTGCTTGATAATTCCTTGAAAGATGGACTCTTGGCTCTTTTTTTGATCATGGCTTTCAGGTAGCCCAATAATTTTAAAATTATTTCTCCTGGATCTGTTTTCTAGGTCAGTGGTTTTTCTAATGAGATATTTCACATTGCCTTCTATTTTTTTTCCTTTGTTTGGATCGGTTTTATAATATCTTGATTTCTCATAAAGTTATTAGCTTCCAGTTGATCCAATCTAATCTTGAAAGAATTATTCTCTTCAGTGAGTTTTTGAAATTCCTTTTCCATCTGGCCAATTCAACTTTTTAAGGCATTCTTCTCCTCATTGGCTTTTTGGGCCTCTTTTGCCATTTGAGTTAGTCTACTTTTTAAGGTGTTGTTTTCTTCAGTATTTTGGCACTCTCTTTTAGCAGGCTATTGACTTGCTTTTCATGATTTTCTTGCATCATTTTCATTTCTCTTCACAATTTTTCCTCCACTTCTCTTACTTGATTTTCAAAATCCTTCTTGAGCCGCTCCATGGCCTCTGACCAACTCATACTTTTCTTGGAAGCTTTTGATGGAGGAGTTCTGACTTTGTTGTCCTCCTCCAGTTCCATGCTTTCATCCTTTTTGTCCCCAAAAAAGGATTGTATGGGCTGATTGTGCTTCCTCTGCTTGCTCACCTTGCCAATTGCTTGACTTTTGAGTTTTTTGCCACAGTAGAACTCTCTTTACAGAATGGGAAGTATTTTGTCCCAAATTGCTGGGGTTTTTACAGCTTCTGGAGCTATTAGTTGGGCACCCTCTCTACAGTCCCCACAAACTCTGGCATACTGGTTTTCCTCTCCCCAGGACTACCACCTAAGACTTTGATCTAGATCCAAGCAGGTTGAAGAAAGAGCAAATATCCTCTGAATGTTCACTTGGTGCCCCTATGAGCTGTGGACCAGGAGCTCTGGAAGCAGCCATGCAGTAACAGCTCCATCTACCATGCCTCCACTGCTTCTTGCCCTGTGGAGAGGGGCCAGATTATACTCTTCCTTCATCCTTCTAACAGAGTTCCCCACTGACCTTTTTTTTCTCTTTGGTATTTATGGGTTGAGAAGTCTGGAAACCACCACAGCAGCTGGTGTTTCACTCTACTTAAGTGTGCTCCCACCTCTGCTGGAGTGGGCTGCCCTGGGGACAGAACCGTGGCTCACAGGGGACTGTGTGGCTCCCAGCATGCTGGGATAGACCTTTTCTTTTGGCCTGCCAGGCTGCCTTCAGTGGGAGATTTGCTTCTTTCTGTCACTTTGTGGGTTTTGTAGTTTCAAAATTTGTTTAGAGTCATTTTTTACAGGTATTAGAAGTGGTTGGAGCTGGAGCCCATACCAAGTTTATGCTTTTACTCTGCCACCTTGGCTCCACCCCCAAGAAAATAATTTTCTTTTTTTTTAAGCAATTGGAGCAAATAACTTGCTCAACGTTACACGCCCAGTTATTTTGTGTGGATGCTAAGTATAAGAGGCCAGAACTGATCCTGGGTCTCCCGATTCCAGGGGGCCAGTGCTCTTACTCACTGCTCCACCTAGTGGCCCCAAGAAAATAATTTCTTAAAAAAAAGAATTGGGTAAGTGTAAGTAAATGATTCCATGAGACATCCAAAAATAAAATAAATAAAATAAGTCAAAAGCATGAGAAAATTGAAGAAAATGTGAAATATCTCATTGGGAAAACAATTGAGTTGAGAAATAAATTGAAAAGATAATTTAAGAATATTAGCCTGCCTAAAAGTCATAATCAAAGAAAGAGCCGAGAAACCACATTTCAAGGAATTGTCAAGGAAAACTGGCTTGATATCCTAGGACCAGAGGGGAAATAGAAATTGAAAGGACCCATCAATCACCACACAAAAGAGATCCTAAAATTAAAACTCCTACTAATATTATAGTCAAATTCCAGATCTTCAAGGTCAAAGAGAAGATGCTTTAAACAACCAGAAAGGAACCATTTAAATACTGTGGAGCCACAGTCAGGATCACACAAGGTTTAACAGCTACCATGACTTGGTTCCTGTTAAAACCCCAAAAATCCCAAAAACCCCCCCCAAAAAAACAAAACAAAACAACAACAAAAAAATCATATATTTAATGAAAAAAGAGCATCTTCAAGCATTTCTGATGAAAATTCCAGAGCTGAAAAGAAAATTTGACTTTCAAATACCAGTCTCAAGTAGCAAAGAATACCCCCCAAACAAACAAACAAAAAACAACCAACTATATATGAAATAGAAATCATAAGTGATGCAATAAGGTTAAACATTTTACCTTTCTATATGTGAAAATGGTAGATACAACTTCTAAGAACTTTATAAGTTAAAAAGATTCTAAATAGCAAGAGGCCATTTGAGTGAGTCAATTATTTAGGAATGCTATGGAAAAAAGTGGATAGCTGAGAAAAAGGGGTGTCTGGGAGGAGAATAGGGAAGTTATATAACATAAAAGAGGTGTGCAAAAAAAAAATTTTCCAGTAGAGGGAAAAATTGTGGGGAAAGGAATGGGTTATACTTGAACCTCACTCACATCTAACTTGGTTCAAAGAGAGGAAAAAATATCCATGTATACATGCACACACATATATGTATGTAAATACATGTATACACAATACATATGTATACATACACATACATGCATATATCTATATAAACATATACTCAATTGGTAATAGAAGTTTATCTTATCCAATAGGGAAGTATAAGGGGAAGGGAGTAAGTTCATAAAATGGGAGAAGTGATAAAAGGGAGAACAGATAAAAGAAGACAGAGGTCAAAAGCAAAACAAACTTAAGAGGAAGGACATGATAATAAGAGAAAAGGATAACCATAAAAAATAGGATGGAGAGAAATCAACAGATAATAATTGTAACTGTGAATGTAAATGGAATGAAATCACCCTCAAAATGGAAGTGGATAGAAGAATGGATTAGAAACCATAATCCAACAAAATTCTGTTTATAAGAAAAATATACTTGAAATAGAGAAGAGAAATGCTCAGAGTTAAAATGAAGGACTGGAGCAGAATTTATTATACTTCAGTTGAAGAATAAAATAAAGAGGTAGCAATCATAATCTCAGACAAAGCAAAAGGAAAAACATAGACCCAACTTAAAGGGGATAAATGGAAGACATATCTTGTTCAAAGAAACCATAGACAATGAAATAATAGAAATATTAAACATATATACACCAAATGTCATAGAGTACAAATTCTTAAAGGAAAAGTTAAATGAAATAAAGGACAAAATAGATCATAATATTCTACTAGTGGGATATGTCAGCTATCCTGTCTAAGAACTAGATAAATCTAACCATAAAATATAATAAGAAAGAAATAAAGGAGATGAATAGAATCTTAGAAAACTTAGCTCTTATTAAAGGAGGGGAAATTGGGAATAGAAAGGAATATAACTTTATTCTCATCTATAAGTGGCATCTTCATGAAAATTGACCACATATTAGGGCATAAATACCTCATAACCAAATACAGAAAAGTAGAACTATTAAATGCACCCTTTTTAGGCCATGCTGTAATAACAATTACATTCAATAAAGAGCCATAGAAAACTAGATTAAAACTTAAATGAAAACTAAATAATCTAAAGAATGATTTGGTCAAAGAAGAAACAATGGAAACAATCAATAATTTCATTAAAGAAAGTGACAACAATGAGACAATGTCCCCAAATTTATGGAATGCAGCCAAAGCAGTAGTTAGGGAAAAAAAAATCCATATCTCTACTTGTGTATATCAAGAAAAGAAATAAAGAACAGATCAACAAATTGGACATGCAATGAACAAAACTACAAGAAGAACAAATTAAACATCCCCAATTAAATACCAAAATAGAAATCCTAAAAATCAAAGGAGACATTAATAAAACTGAAAGTGAAAACAATTGAACTGATAAATAGAACTAGAGATCATTTAATGAAAATCCAGTAACATAGATAACCCATTGGTTAATTTGATTTAAAAAAAGTAAAGAAAACCAAATTACCAGTATCAAAAATGAAATTAAAGCAATTATGAGGAGTTATTTTGCCCAATTATATGGCAGAAAACTGACAATCTAAGTGATATATAAGGATATCTACACAAATGTCAACTGCCAAGATGAACAGAAGATGAAAGAGTACTTAAATAACCTGTATGCATAAAAGAAATGGAATAAATTATCAATGAGCTCCCTAACCTGATGGATTTACAAGTGAATTCTACCAAACATGTAAAGAACAATTAATCTCAATGCTATATTAACTATTTGGGGGAAAATAGGTTAAACAAAGAATTATAGCAAGGTCATACAGTTAGTAGATGTCTGAGACCAGATTTGAACCCATGAAGATGAATTCCTGATTCCAATACTAATAATATGCCCTATGTTACCTAGCTGCCCTTCCAGGTACTTAATAAAAGCATAAATGTTTCAAACTACAATAATTATGTACCTCACCACACTAAGGAACAAAAAACTTAATTTACACGTGAGGTGTTTGTTTGAAGCTAATTTTCTGCCTGAAGTTTTAAGGAATAGACGTCATCCTTACCCTGCTAGCCATTTGGAACAGCCAAAGTCCCCATACCTATCCAATTAAGTTTTTGATTTCTTCTTCATCTCTTCTTTGCGCTTCTTATTTTGTCCCTTTTGTTATTATTTCAACTTTCCTTCTGTTTATCTCCTAGAGGTCTGGCAATCAGAACAGATTTCTGATGTAACTGAATTTGACTTACATTATATTGGGAGAACATGAAATTTCTAAATTATAATGAATATGAAATGTGGTATTCATTTAATCAAAGAAATATAAACTGTAGTAGCTGACTTATCTTCTTTGTGAGAAATCTTGTTTTAGTCCTTGTGTGAGAGAAGGGGTGTGTGGAGGAGTGGGACCCACAGAGAAGGAATTTCCAAGAAAACAAGTGTTCTGTAGAAAACTACTTGAAAGTTACCATGGGGCTTTTGGATCTGAAAAATAGAGTAGTTAAAAGGATATAGAATGGACCTGTAATTTAATTGCATAAAGAAACTCCATTTACTGAGACAGGCCAGTACCTCTTCTCCAATTTATAATGTTACAGAATTACTTTGAATATTATATGGTCAAATGACTCGATCAGGGTCACACAGACAACATCAGAATCGAGACTTGAACTCCTATCTTTCTGTCTTTGAGGCTGGTTTTTTATTAGCTACACAGTACTGCATTTCCAGTGATATGTGTATATGTAAGTATAAAATTAATCACCTGCATCATTAAAATAAATCTATGATTTTATTGCTGCTGTGATTTCCTAACTGACTCTAATTTAATCCTATTAACTTAATACATAACTTTTGTGAGTTGTGGCTAGGAAAAAAGTGGCCTACTAACGAAATCTTTGTTGAGGAACCTCTCTAAACCTAGTCCCTCTCAGATGTCAGATACACAGTCCATTACCCATACTCATCTCTTCAGCTTAATAGTATCTGCCAGAGTTTCTACTATATTGGCCTTGTCTCTAAGGACCTAGGGTCACTTCTATGTGTTGCAGAAGCAGTGAAGAAGGACTTTTGTGAATGTCACTAAAAAAAACAAAACAGAATGCCCCATCTCCTAACAGGTCTCAATGTCTAGTCCTTTTCAAAATCCCTTCAGGTAAAATCAAATTTTGTTTTGTAATGCAGCTAATTTAATAATAGATAATTTTATTAGCTCTTATTCCTTCTCTCCATGAAAAATGAGCATTTTTAAGTACCTGACATAACTTTATTCACTATTTAGTGTATGACTTAATGAGGTACTAAGTTAGTTTATATTCAAAACTCTTCTCTGTTCATTAAATATTAACAGAAACTCACTCTTCTGAAGATTAATCCATAACATGTCCTCAAACTAGTACCATAATTATTTTTAGTATTTTCTCAATTAACCATTAGAATATGAAACCACTGCTGTGCACAAAAATCATCACTCCTTTGGAAAAGTCCTAATTTTTCCCCCTTCTTATTGCCCCTGCTAAGCTTCCTTATCTCCTTTCGGCCTATTTTATCCTTTTGAAAATCTAGTTAGACCCAGTTCCTCATAGTTAATCAACAGTAAACAGGAGTTTCTATTATCATCTTAAGGTTTTTCTTTCCCAAAATCCAATCAGTGAGCCCTAATAACACATATGAGCCTTAAGGATATGTTTCTATAAATAAACAATTCTTAGATGATCTATGGATGTTACTTACTCATCTAGTGTCTTTGTTGGATTCACTTCATACTGAAGACTACTACATACTGATCTCTTTGTCCCCAATGAGGCTTGAATGATACAATAGAAAGAACTTTGTATATGAATTTCTAGGGACTGGTTTTCAAACCTGGAATTATCACTATCTGTACCATCTTTGTCAAGTCACTTAATTGACTTGGGCCCCAGATTTTTCATCTGTCAAATGAAAGAGTTGTACTTGATGACCTCTACATTCCCTTTCAGCTTTAAAGCTAAGTATTCACTTCTGGGAAAATGTACTTTACCTTAAACCCACATCATTTTTCTTAGTAATAACAAAGTGTTTTATGCCCACCAATAAAGCTGATGTTGTGGTTCAATTGTAAGACTAATGAAGATACATATCTTTTCAATAAAAAGGCCAAGCAGAGAGGAATGCAACTCCAATAAATATTGTTAGTAGCAAAGGGTACAATGATGAAGTTATTTCTTGAATTATTTGTGATTGGGGTCTCTCTATGAAATTTAGAGGGATGGTGTAAGCTAGTGAAGTTTTATTAGATCAGTCTAAAGGAGGACAAAGAACCACTGATATGCTCTGCATTCTACTTTTTCTTCACCAAAATAAAAGCATGCTCTTGATTCAAACCTACAATTCCAAGCAAAATATCCCAAATCAGGATATTTTAGACAATATCTAATTCTTATCATAGGGCCATACTAGACTATTTGCCTCTATTTGACCAATGATATATGAGTTCTAAATCAAAGAAATGGTCGGTTTCTTTTCATAACTGATGCAGAAAGCAGCTGTGATTTTTCAGAATAAGAAACTATGACCATCAATACATATTTTGATCATCTAGAACTTAGACCTGTGAAACATACAAGTTAAATGACTTGATTCTGGTCACATAACTAAGGACTGGAATTCTCTAGCTATGCCCCTGAGGTTAGCAAATGAAGAAAAATCAAAACTAATTCTCAGCCTCTATATTTTGCTATTCAACCAGCCTCATACACTGGCAATCTGAATTCTTGACTATGTATTGTCAGCCTTTTACCTGGTCTTATGGTTTTGACCCTGCTTCCATTACACACAATGCTTCCTACTGCTGGCTGCCAGCTCTTCTGATTGCTTTTTTTTTTTCTGAAAATCAGTCTGTCATCTTCCTATGCTTCCCCTGAATAAGCATTCTCCACAGTCTCTTTCTCCCTATTCTCCAAACTAGGGAGCATTTATTCAGCATCATGGACCCTAGATAGTTCCCATCCCTTGTCAGTCTATTACTTTTTTTCTTTCTCCTGGTCAGGGAATAGTATGAGTAAAATTAGGGAGTTGGAGAATTTTAAGACAAATTCCAAGAATGGTAAAGTGATTAGTTTCATTAGGAGTGAGGGCTTATATAAGAAAATAGTGGCAATAGTACAGTAAATGTAGACTAAGGCTAGATTATAGAGTACACAGAATGCCACAAGAAAAAGGGATTACTAACTTGGAATGCCATTATTAATTCTGACCGGAATAATCTAGAAAAAAAAAAAGTATGTCATCTTCTGAGAGAAGAAACAAATAAGGTATTGCTTGAATAAATCAAAAGAAAAATGTTATTTGGACAGGTTATTAAAAGGCTTTAGTGGGTAAAATATACCCTAAAACTAAAAAAAAAATTGTTGTTTTCATCATATGTGATTCTTATTATAACAATCCTTTCACAGCTACAAATATGTATCAGACTGTATACTTTCTGGCACATAATTAAGGAAAATAATTTACCCTGGCAAGTCAGCAAGTCACTGTAATCATTTAGTATTCAAAGAAACAGTGCCTGAAAAGGTGAATTGGACCTCTTTTTGTGTGTGTTACTTTCCATAAACAAGAGAGCAATCAGAGACTCTACGATTTATTATGAAGAAAGGGAGTTCAAGGAGGATCTTTATTTTTATTCATTCATCTATTCATTCATTCATTCATTCATTCATTCATTTATTTATATATTTGGTGGGGGAAGAAATTAAGGATGGGGTACAGTTTTGATATCATCCTAGTGAGGAACTCCTGAAATTGCAACTTATCTGTGACTTCTAGACTAAGAAAGTTGGTTGGGGGCACTGAGACTTTAATGGTCAAACATCTATGATCAACAATCAGTAGAAGCAAAAAGCAGGATCTGAACCCAGGTCTCCCTCTGTCCACTATGCCATGGTACCTCTCCAGGCCAGGATAATTTTCTTTCAATGAAAGAGCACTATGATGTTGTCTTAGCGACTGAAATATAAGAAATCACTTTTAAATGCATACAAAGATAATACATGTATGAGAGACTAAAAAGTTATGTTTTTAAGGTAAGGGAATACTTACCTATCAAACTTGATCTTTCCACTAAGGAAAGCCTACCTTGGAAATCCATGAGGATAATGGTCAAAATAGTAATTAACCTTATGTAATGCACTAAATAAACTAATGATAATAATTTACGAATCTTAAGCAAATCTAGCAAAATGTCAGTAAAATTGGCCATAATGAATTTCCCCCTCTCTCACCTGCTAAATCCAATGACTTGTCAAATCTATTCTGTTCTTCTCCTGAAACCATCCTCCCATTTATTCTTTTTCTTCTACCCATATGACTCTCACCTCCTTACTTTTTACCTGAACCATTGCCATATCCTCCTAATGGTTTTTCCTGTCACCAGTCTTTCTTCTGTAATTTATATTTGTATAGTTTCCAAACTGATGTTCTAAAGCTTCTCTTATTTCTTATTGGGCAAGACATATATTTAATCTGGCATTAAGATCCTTCACAAGCTGCCTCCAAATTATCTTTACAATATTATTTAATTAGTCTCCTTTATATATCCTTGTGTCAAGTGAAGTGGACTACTAGATAGCTCTTTTGTTGCTACTGAACAGAATTCTTATTAAAATACTTCTCTTCTTTCTATTCTCAAGTGCAATTTCCCCACCCATCCAGGAATACTTCTCTGATTCTTCTAGCCAAATAAGTTCTTTTTTTCATTTTTTTTCTCAGATTACTTTGTCTAGACTTTTCCATGTTATCCATTCCATTCTATTTTTATTATATCTGTTGTAATGGCTTCCACACTCATCTGGGAAGAATGTAAGACCCCTGAGGGTAAAGATTGTGTCATTTTCCATCTTGGTATCCTCAGTGTTTAACAGAGTTCCTTGCACATAATATTAAATACATATATTGAATCAAATTAAGTCACAAAATGATCACTGGCTAAGGAAACCCCAGCAAAATTAATCTAACGTCTAATAATTAAAAGGACACAGCCATTACTGTATAAATTCGCAAAGAGATGGAATAATGTCAGATAAATGATGTGGGAATAAAAAAAATTAATATTTATCAAATGAAAGAAAAAGTTAAATTTAAAAAATGATGTGAATTTGTAGTTTGACCTTTCGAGCTATTCCTTAATTATATCCCATACCTCAAAATGATTTCTGTGTTAAAGATTCTTAGAAGAGAACTTGCAAATTAAAAACAATAATCCAATCCCAATCCCCAACTACAGCCAAGCCATATTTTGACAGAAAAGACAAACAATGTTGGGTGATGAATTTTGCCTAGGGTAATTAACACATGCTCGCTTAAAATTTGACTTTCATAGCTGTCATTTAAATTTGTCAAGGAAGGCTTAGAATAGCTAGATTCTCATAAACAAGGTCAATCTTCTTGCTTAGATATTTCTCAAAGGTAGGAAAGCAGGAAGTAAAATTATATTAAGCCTTTCTTCTCCAAGGATCTATTAGCATAACCCTTTTTTTCTAAACATTTTGCCAAAATTCGATTGTGTTCTTAAATGTCAAATATATTAAAAAATATATTTAAAAGAATCTGCTTTTATTTCATTTGTTGCTGTTGTTTTTTTTTTTTTAATGATAATTTAAAGGCCCTTTCTGATTTTTATTTGGTTCTGTCTACAAAATATGGTTGGCCAGGTGGTTTCCAAAAAGTTCTGCTTTGATGTATGTAACTGAGCAAGATCTGCATATAAATGGATCATAGCATATGGCTAAATGTTCATTTAAAGGTGTGACAGCTTTTTCCTCCTGTTGCACTGAATCAATATAATGAGAGTCAGGTGCCTGCATTTAACTCTCTTGATAGAGGCATTTCACATTGTTTGGGGCTGTGTTTGTGCTACATTGATTCATGAAACATGTCTCATGATTCCAGTGTTTCCAGCGGAGTCCTATTGATGGGGGACGGGATCCCAATAGGTTCAGCAGGAATAATGATCTTATCTAAGACCAGAAAACCTGCAATATCATCTGGAAAGAATTCAAGGTCTCAGGCTTAATTGGAGTGAAAGTTGTAGAAGTTTATTGTTATGCTTCCATGAGAAGCTGGCAAGAGTCCTTTAGGGGACCTGCAAGTGAGAGGGGTACATGCTTTTACCTTTAAAGGATAGGGCTGCCATTGTCAGGGCTGACCAGAAGGGAGGGGCCTCAGTGCATAGACAAAGGTCAGAGCTGACCAAGAGGAGCATGTGAATAGGTAGTTTAGATAAGATTTGGGCCAGGTGAAGGAGACAAAAGGCAAGGATTAAGGAGGGTGTGGGCCAGGCCCAGAAGAAATGAAGAGATTAAGTAAGAACAAAGGAGTCACAGGGTGTTGTCTAGGTGGAGTGTGGGATAGGGAGAAGGGGCAGATCTCCAGGGTGGGAAAGGATAAATTGCAGTTACAATTGAACAGACTGGTTTTACAAGTTGGTTTCACAAATTGATCTAGACCCCAGGTACCCCATCACTATTACTCAAGTGGGGAATCAGGATCATGAAATTCTTTCAAAATTTAGTTGTTGCTGAACATACCTGGTGTACTTGATTCTTGGGCTTTGAAAGTCTTCAATGCCAAAGCCATACTTTTCAAGTTTGAAGTCAGGGTAAACAGCTCAAAACATATCTGACAGCAAAAAGTAACATACAAGCCCTCACATGTACTCTTCATCTAAATTCTGTTGGAACAGGGAGAAACTCAATTGGAATTCAGCCATTGGGTAAGAAAACAAACTACTTTGTAGCTTCCTAATTTGTCTAATTATTCTCAAAAACTTGGTGTGACATACACTGTTGATTTTATGCTGGGAAAGTACTACTAGTACTTCCTGTGAACTCTAAACTCTAATGCCTTGAAGTAAAGCTTTGGTTGCTCTCCCCTAATGGTCCCTTTGCCTGATCCATAGCAATGTGTGTACCTCTCCATTCCCTTCTTCTTCACTGATCCAACTTTTGCCACTTTTCTGATTTTTTTATTGCAAATCTTAGCATGTATGTCCAACCAACTGCAGATGTGAAAATTTCCTTATTCAACATGAAAGAATATATAGAATTAGAGTTCTATTGTCACTGAAATAAATCATCTTACTCTGAAAAAGGAAAGAAATATCACAAATAATTAGAAGTGTTGTAGACACAGAGATACAGATAATTCTCAACTATTCATGGTCATTCATGCATGAAAAGGGATGAGTAATAGGCCGCTATCAGAGCAGTCAGATATAGTGGTAAAAAGACCCATGACAAAGGTATCCCTGATAATTCAGGAAATGGGTAATGAGGTCTTTCAGGATTATAAGGCAGTGGTGTTACATTTTGTTTTCTTAGTTTGATTTGGGGGAACAGTTCTCCCAAAGGGTTCTATCAAACTAAGAAAACAAACACAGCAATTCCACAATCTTATGATCCTATGTTTCATAGATATAGATATATAGATACATATTTCATATATATACATACATATACATGCAAATATACACACATGGCTAAAGACTTATATATATAGTTTGAAAAGACATTATATATGCATGTATTCATCATTTTAAAGGATATATTCATATATATGAAAATATGTATAATGTTATATATATATATACAGACACACATACATCAACAAGAAAATTTTCACCATCTATGTGGTAGGCACTGTGTATTGAGGATACAAAGGGAAAGAAAAAGAAATAGTTTTTTACCTTCTAGAAACTTCAGTATTTTGTGAGAGGAAGGAGTTTGAATGAAGTCAATTTCCCAAACAGCTATATCATCCTTGGAATTAAGTGATGCTACAAATGAATGCAAGCATTAGTTAAGTTGTAGGATGCTAAAAAAGTATAGACAGGGCAAAAAGGCACCAGGATTTGTGGTATTTGGAAGGTCAGTTGTCTACAGTGGCTGTCATGATCATAAATTATTATTGAAATGGAAAAACTCCAAATGACCCCTTCACTAACCAGGTCTTAAAGCTCAAACTTGGCTTTGAAGTTTGAAGTTGAAGAGAAAAAAATGTAGATAATTTTGTGGACAAAAAGGAAGGAAATATTTTATTTTTCATTTTTATTTTTTTTTGATGAAGGTTAAGTGATTTGTCCAGGGTCACATAGCTAGTAAATGTCAAAGGTCAGATTTGAACTTAGGTCCTCCTGACTCCAGGGCTAGTGCTCTATTCACTGTGCCATCCAGCTTCCCCAGAAGGGAACATTTTGAATGAGTTATTTATTAGTTATTCATTAAACCATGGCTGGATTACCTTGCATTCTTCATATCCTTTAGAAATGTGATTAATCTGGCTTCCTGGGTGAGACTTTATAGTACCCAAAGTCTATTCAGGTCACACACCATTTGATGTTACTTATTTAATATCGCCTATAGATTTATCGATTCATAAACAAGGGAGTACATGGCAATGACAAATAAAAAAAAGGGGAAAGAAATATGGGAGAGTAGAAAGGACATAAAATGAGATTCAGGAAACCTGGTTAACCAACCAAATGAACTTAGACAAGTGATTCAAAACTCTCTATGTTTTACTTTCTTTATCTCACTTGAGTATAATAAAATAAGTTCAAACTACTTTATGGGTTTGCTTTGAGAAGTAAAGGAAAGCATAGATGTCAGAGTCTTTTTAAAAAGCTAATATACTATAGGCACAGAATATATTATTAGCTTTACTGTGTAAGACTTCATTTTGTTGTTGTATTACTCGTGTAATTCAAAAGAGCTTTAAAATCTTCATCAATTGAGTAGGCCAACATTCCAGAAAATGAAAAAAATATCCAATTTAGAAAATGCATGGCGATTACTGCAATGATTTCTTTGAACACTTCTGACTCAACAAACAAGGGTGGTAAATCAGTTTTAGCATCAACAACAAATAATAAATGCTAGCATTTATATAGTACTAAGGTTTACAAAATGTTATACATTTTCTCTAATCTGATACTCACAAAAACCCTGAGAGTACTTTTATTATTACCATTTTATAGATGAGGAAACTAAGTCTTAGAGAGGTCAAGTGACTTACCCAGGATCACAAAGGTAGCAAGTATCTGAGGTGGAACTTGAACTCAGGTCTTCTTGACTCCAATTCTAGGATTCAATCACTGGGGCACCTAGCTTCCTAATGTTACTTATGCCAGTTGGCAGTACCAAAGAACAAAGACTTAAAGAACCAGGATCTTACAAACTTAGAAAACTGTTAAGTACTTCTTGATATAACTAGGAAGCAGGTATTCCACCTGTCCATTGAAAATTATGATCATAGTTAAAAGAAAAATTCTAGATTTTTAGAGTGATATAGAATGGGATTGCTCACTAAACCCCAAAGTACTAAAATTGAGAGTGTGCCTCTAAAAGACTGAATGCATTTTTTTGTAATTTGCCCTCTAGGTAATGAAAGTCAGTGTTTCATACTAGATCACATTGGCAAAAACAAAAACAAAAAAAACCACATAGAACTCAAAGTGGGGTTAAGAGAGGAGCACAGATAGGCAAGACAATGCTGCTACTAGATTAAATTTAATATATATTAAAAGGAACACATATACTATAACCTTCAATATGTAGTCTTCTTTATACATGGTAATGTTTATTCTTGCTGATGTTTTTCCAGTTCATAGTCAAGTAAAGATAATCTTTTGGTTAATATGGATTCAAATTTGCAATTCATAGTCTTCGGGATTGTCTTAGGGATAGCAAGAGGTACAGTAATTTGCCCACAGAACCACAGCTGCAGAGAGCAGAGATAGGAAGTATTATAAGAGTTATTTTAATTTCATTTTCCAATATTGTTAGTGACTTGGAGCATTTTAAATATAAATCTATTGACTCTTTATTGAGGAATAGCTCATACTCTGACATATTTGTATCAGTTCCCTCTATATCGTGGATATCAGATCTTTATCATGGAAATTTGACACAATTTTTTTGTTGTCCTGGTAACTATTTCCTTTTTTTTAATTCTAACTGCACTGATTTTGTTTGTGAGAAAAATATTTCACTTTTACATAATCAAAATATTCTATTTAATCTCTTGTGATTATTTCTATCTATTGTTTGGGTGAAAAATTCTTCTATACAATTGTATATAAGGTGAATTTTAATGTAAGTAAGGTGGATTTTATTGTGCTTAAAATAGATTTTTGTTATTATTTCTTAGAGTTCAGTTTCCCAGGATCCATGGCCATATCTATCTCATCTTCCCAGGCTCATGACATGTAAATGTCTCCATGTTTAGGCAGCGTTATATAATGTTAATAATATAAACATTTGTGCTTAAATTGTAAACATCCACTGCAACTGTGCAGTGAGATAAAGGGATGAGGTGATGTAACCTTGTGAAGCTATTGCTGACAATATGCCTTCTTTGTCTGTTGCTCTACAAAGCAAGAGGACACTGGTGGGGGTGGGATCCTTAGGGTTGAATGCTAGAATGATTTTGTGTTTCTTGACTGGCCTCCATCAAGGCTTGAGGGATCTGTGTTTTCTTCAGCTGGTTCCCATTGAGGCATGAGGGTACTTAGGGGAATTAACAAGCTATGCTTGTCTTGATTAACCCTATGGAGATGTGGAGGTAGTTGTTCCCCCTTCTTGCCTCTCCCTGCAAGAAGGGTGATTAGGGAATACTAAAGCAGATGTATACACATTATTAGCAACCCTTGTGAGAAGAATAAATTAGAATAAATTAAGATTACTAACCCCTCCAAAGCTGTTTTAATGTCTTTCCTATCTGACCAGATCAAGAGTAAACTTGTACTAACAGTCATCCTGTATGCTGTATCTATCTGTCTAATAATAGTTGTGAAGGGAACTACTTTCCTGCTCCTATATGTTGTGAGATGTTGATCTAAACCTAATTTCTACCAAAAATATATTTTACGTCTTTATAGTTTTTCTTATCACAGTGTGAACTAGAGCAAAACAAAATTTAAATACTGATGCACACAGTGGGTAACAAACTTATACACTTATTAAACTAAGGAGCGTGTGAAAGGACATTAGATCTATATCTATCTATATATATACAAGTGTGTATATGCCCATGTACAATAGATTCAAGGAATATTTACATAAAATAATTCATCAAATTAGGAATATTTGTAATACAAATTTAGTAAGACAAACCACTTTTATAATCCTTTAAAATCTGCAAAACAGTTTACATACATCTCATTTTTACATGCATACATACATACATTTGATTTGAGCTCCTCAATCACCCTATGAGGTAGGAATTTTCATCCCCATTTTACATATGTGGAAATTAAGAATCAGAAAAGTTAAGTGACTCACCCAGGGACATTGTTGTTGTTGTTATTTGTCCTTCATTCTTGAAGAGGACCATTACATCAGGAAGATGATGCCATAACTTGTAAGTGAATTGGATATAAGTGAGGAAGGGCTATGCAAGATATGAGAAATAATCATTTTATCTAGAACTCCACCTGTCCCTTAGTGAATTTGGAAAAAAAGATTTTTATATTTATAGGGTGACCCCTAGGAAAAGTCATACCTTTTCAGGAAATTACAGAACTTTTTATGTATTATCCTGATTTGCATTTCCCTCCTCTGTACCCATTTGCAGGGTATTTCAGAGTTTACAGCCTATTGAAAATACCTAAAACCCACCCCTCTGTGGGTCTCCACCTCTGCTTACATCTCTCATTTCCACATTTCAGTTTCCTCCCCCTTTATATCCTCATTCTCTTTATACTTTATTTAGTAAAGAAATACCAAGCCATAAATACATTAAATCTCATCCCTGGATGTCTGTATCATTCAGATTTTATGATCTCTGTTACATGACAAAGGAATCTTCTCAATTGATAAGAGTTAACAAAAGTGTGAGTTGAAGATTCAACCCAGGATATTCGCAAGAGAAGTCTAATATTCTATTTGGGTTAATGGGCTTCATCCTTAGTGAGCTTCACTTGGCCTGGCAGGTTGTTTTGTTTTGTTTTTTTTTTACACAGGAAAAAGGCCTTCTCAGAGAACAAAAGAGTGTCTGTTCTCAACCTCTAGGCTACATCCCCTATTGTTTTCTACTACAGTCAATTTATCTCTTACATTAGCCATAAGTATGACTGCTTTGGTTTCATAAATTATGTATCACATGATTTCTGTGGAAACAAAATTTCAATCACGTCTCACAAAGGTCTCCAGCCTCACTTTCCCCTCCAGAACTATCTGGGTCCAGTGGCAAGATATAACTGGAGATAATCTGAATGTAGTGGGAGACATTGGCCTTTTTAAGGATCTTTTTAAAGATTTGTCTAAACCCCAGGATTATTTTCTTTAAACTATCATCATAGTTTTCAGTGAAAGAATGGAACACCTGCTTCCTAGTAATGTCAAGCAGTACTTAAAGGTTTTCTAAGGAGTTTTTAAGACCCTGGTTCTTTAAGTCTTTGTTCTTTGGTACTTCCTACTGGCCTAACAAACATTAGGAAGTTAGGTGCTACAGTGATTGAATCTTAGAGTTGGAGTTAAGAAGACCCAAAATCAAATACCACCTCAGATCATTGTTAGCTTTGTGACCCTGGGTAAGTCACTTGAACTCTCTTAGACTCAGTTTCCACATCTATGAAGTGGTAATAAATAGTTAAATTTGCATAATAAAATAATCCATTTCTCAAGGTTGTTGTGAAGTTATTTCCAAGTTCTCACTTTGACTGAAACCATACCTATTCAGTGGTTAAAACTGGTTAAGAAATGAGCCTATGGGGGCAGCCAGGTAGCTCGGTGAGTAAGAGCACTGGCTCCAGTGTTGAGAAGACCTGGAGATCGAATCCCGGGCTCAGACGCTTAGCACCCACCCAGAAACACCTGGCTGTGTAACCTTGAGCAAGTTACTTAACCCCAATTGCTTTAAAAAAAAAAAAGAAATGAGCCTATGAATGGCCCCTTTTATCTAATAGAAAAAACAACCAAAATCAATCTGGGAGGAGAAGAACCTCAGAGTTTCTGACCAAAACAGAAAGGGATATAATGGTATCTTGTTTTGCTCCCACAAAAGTTATTGGGAGATGATCAATAGCTGTGGGGAAGCTCACTTGTCTTATTTTACTAAGACAATGGCCATCCTGGCTCCTGGCTCCAAGTGGGTTAGAAAGGGGTTAAACTGGAAAAACCAGTTTAAGCCTGAGGGGTCATGCCCAGGTCACAATTATCCTCACTACCATGTCTATGTAACCTGTGTACACATAGAATGTAGAATATATAGAGGGAAATAAGTTGAACAGTAGGAGGAATTTGAGTAACCTTTGAGGAATTTGACTATATATATATATATATATACGTATATGTATATGTATATGTATGCATATATACATACACAGAGAGAAAGATAATGTAGAATATATATGTGTATATATGTATATGTGTGTGTGTATATATGTGTGTATATATATATATGTATACACACATACATATACAGAGAGAGAGAGACAGAGACAGAGACAGAGAGAGAGAGAGACAGAGAGAGAGAGAGAGACAGAGAGAGAGAGTAAAGAATTTGAGGAATTTAACTAACCCTAAATCTACCAGGAAGGACAGAACTTGTAGACCTTCACTCCTGCTTCTTTCTGAGTGTGGTTGTGTCCCAAGTGATAACCAAACCTGCTTCCTTCCTGAAAGGGTAAACACCTTCCTCTGCATACTTTGTATCTTGAGTTCTTTCAGTGAGAAGGGCTTCATTGTTTAAAGGGATACATCATGTGGATCTTAAGGGTCCCCCCAAAAAGGGAAGCAGTGGGCAGTGTAAGCTTGCCCCAGATTAACTCCCTGACCCTACCTGGAAGTCTTGTGATCCCCACAACTGCATTGAGGGGCATCCCACATGGAACTTTCTAAGGGCCCACAAGGGAAGCTCATCCAACCTACCTCCCTGACCCTGCCTGAGAAGTTCTGTGATCCCCCAAATGTGTTTCTCACAGGTCCTTTTTTCTTCCTTAGTGATGTGTATTTGTAGAAAATAGATATTTCACCATTTAAAAATCATAGAATTGATAGCAAAAAAAATTAAGATGAGTGTTAATTTTACTCAATTTTTGTGTTTTCCTTTATGGACTTGAAATGTGAGTGACCCTCCCACTTACACTCCCTTTTTCACACAACAAAGTACCTGACTTAAATTCAGGAAGGGAGCAGCTGACTTGCTCTCAGCATTTGGCCCCTTCTGTCCTTTATTTTGTGAAAAGAAAGGCATCCTATGTTCAGTTCATAATGAACTACTCTAAATGTGCTTCTCTGGAAGACACCTGGATGCCTTGGTGAAGCAGAAGGCCATTGCTCAAGGATATTTATTCAGTGCCTACTGAGCAGGTTCCACCTGTGTGCCCCAGCTTGGGCAAGACGTTCAGATTTCTTTAAGCTAAGGAGTCGTGAAAAATTCAAACACTGGATGGATGCTTCCTTCAGACATTGCTTCCCTCTGGCTTGTTGTTTTTCTTTTTTCTTCTGGTTTTATTAAATATTTATTTCAATATTTAAAGAACAAAAAAATATTTTTCTTATGAAACTGAAATTTTACATGTTTTTAAAGTTATAAATTAAATTTGACAAACTAGAGACAGAATATTTTTGTTTGTGCTCCCATTGGAACTTCATGTTTTCTTCTACCTTCCTTCCTCCTTTTTCCTTCCTCATTTCTCTTACCCTTCCCTTCCTTCTTTCCTTCCTTCCTATTGTTGTTAGATTTTATAATAGCATTTTTTAACTGAGTCTATGATTTTTATTTTTTCAGTGACTTTTTAGTCTTACGATTTTTAAAACAAAGAATTCTTCATTATGATTTTTTTTGTTTACTTTATACATAGCCTACAAGAAATATTAGTAGCCAAATGCCAATGTTCAGGTTACTTAATGATTACATGATGACATTTTCCATTGATTTCTGCCTTAGAACATAAAAAAAAGAAACAATCCCTGACTGAATCAGATCCCTTCCAGCATTCTGTCACTGACAGGGATGGTTTGTAATAGAACTTAAGTAACTTTTGTTGTTATTACATGGAGAATCTTTGATTTTATGAGTATGGGAAAGTCTCAATGTTGTCATCTCTTCCATCAACATAGAAAGCAATCTGTTTATAATGTAATATTGAAGTTTTTAGCAGTTCCCTGAGGCACATCCAAGTCAAGAGTACTAGAATTAGACTCAGAGTATGTGTTCAAATTCTCACTCTGCTACTTACTTATATGACCTTGGGCAAGTAATTTAATCTATTTACATCTCATTTTCTTCAACTGAAAAATGAGAGATGCTAAGGAAATTATTTCTAAGGTATCTTCAATTTAAAAATTTATGATTCTATAAATCCCTGACTTGTCTAGGATCACACATCTAAGCTAGTATCAGAGTCAGGATTTAGGTCTTCCTGACTCAAATTCAACATTTTATTTACTCTATCATAGTATTACTTTCTTTTTCAATCACATTATCTACCAGAACAATATTAAGGATGTTTTAATAATCAGTGCTATTTTCCCTTAACAGAATATCCCAGAAATTTGTCTTAGGACATCTTCAATTCTTACCAGCAATTATTATAAGTTTAAAGTTTTTCTTTGGATTTTAATCTCTGGAGTAAAGGAAAAAATGTTGTGGGAATACATGAAGTTTATTTGTTGTTTGTTTGTTTTGGTTTTAACATTTCCCATGGCTATACAGATTCAGGATTTCATAATAAATAGAAATCCATAGATTAAACTGACACCTTATAAAGTCTATCCATTTGAACCTTCCTATTGACCAAGCCTTTTTGTTAGAAATGAGCACAAAAATGGATTCAACATTCATTTCTTCCAGCCCCAGTATTTCATGATTCTGTTATTCTTTTTCCTTTCTTGAAGGTACTAACAAGTAGCATGAACAGAAAGAGGAAATCATAACAAAAAGTTGGAGGGTATGGATGATCCAGAGTTTAGAGACCTGAAAAATGGAGAAAAAACAATAACAATTCTATAGGTGGACTCTATGAATGTCACTTGTCCAAATTTTTCTCACCATTAAACATATTGGGACCCTTGATAAGAGTAAGATCAATTGTACATCAATCAAAAATGGCTAACGAAGGTGAAGCAGCTTCAATGACAGTGTTGTCTAGATAATTATATCGGTTCTAGGAATAGGTAGGGCTCATTAGAAAGTTTATCTAGTCTTTTTATTGTTTCTGGTATGAATTCTTTGGGTTTAGCATTCTATGTCTGATGAAATAAAATATTTCCTACATAGATGTGTGCATATACACACATACATATTCATACATATGTTATTGTTCAGTCGTTTTCAATTTTGCCAACATTGTGACTGCATTTGCTGTTTTCTTGGCAAAGATAGCCATTTCCTTCTCCATCTCATTTTAATCATGAGTGAATAGAGACAAATAGGATTAAGTGACTTGCTTATGGTCACACAGCCAGTACATGCCTGAGGAGAGATATGAACTCATGATCATGAGTCTTCCTGAATCCAAACCTGGCACTCTCTCCACTGTGCCAGCTAGCTGCCCCTATACATACACACATGTATATTTATATATGT
Organism: Petaurus breviceps papuanus; assembly: GCF_028583685.1. Taxonomy (NCBI): domain Eukaryota; kingdom Metazoa; phylum Chordata; class Mammalia; order Diprotodontia; family Petauridae; genus Petaurus; species Petaurus breviceps. Next base: position 63,901,523 of record NW_027186473.1, read on the forward strand.
ATGTCTGTGTGTATGCCCTACTTATTTAATTATTACTAAAGGACTCTTTTGTGTTAACCATTTATGAACAGTTTGATTCCTAATTCATATTCTGATGTTCCCTGAGAGAGATAGTCTAAGTGGGGAGGAATGATATAAAGAGACAATTTTAGACATGTCCCCAAAATAGAGATCCAACAGTATAAAATCAGAAAGAGGTTTTTGGAACATGGACTTTGATAATGATTTCTACACTTTAGTGGAAGGATAAGAAAAAAGGAATCTTAAGTCAATTGAGTTTTGTATTCTAGATGGATTATAGTATGAATTAATTTTAGGAGTGAGAATTTAAAATAAAAATATGGTCCTTGGACTTGAACTGCTTCTAGAATAAATTCTGGAAGACACATTTCTAAAACTAGCTCTATTTTTGAAAATTAGAAAAATTCTCAAGAATAAAAGTAGAATTTACATTTCTTACTCAAAGGAAGTATGTTTCATAAAATCTGGTTCCTTCCTTTCTATACTATTTTTCAAGTCTAATCCCATGCTCCCTTGATTTGCTTTTTCTAGTTTAGGGCATAAAATAATGAAAGTTAGGAGAGTCTATAAGAAAACAATGAATACAACATTTTCTTTATAAGTAAAATTAACAATGGTCTGAATTTACAAAGCCAAAACTTATTAGCACTCAAATAAATAATAGTTTTTTTTTTAAATTACTGACTTTTGCACAGTGTTAGACAGAGAGACAGAGACCCCTCTGTGTGATAGTAATGGAATATAAAGATCCCCCTGTATTGGCTTGGTTTTCAAATTGATTGTGTTAAAACCCAGAGCTTGTTAATCCCACCTGTGGGATGGACTTGTTGACATGAAAAGAGAGTCCTGAACTGGGAGGAGCTGGTGATGTAGATTTGGAGAGACACAAGAGAGAGGCAGAAGAACTTTTTGGAAGCAGCACTTGTGGAGGCAGAGAGAGACTGAGAGGATTGCTGAGGGCCACTTTGAATTGCCCTGGATTTTTGAGACCTGCCCCCAGAGCTGCCAAGGACTGAGGAGAGATGGCTGTTTGCTGGTACTTTGTCTGTCTGTTTTGATGTTGTTTTGCCAGATTTGTCCAGTGGTGAAAGACAGTCCTTTTGTTGAAGAAGTCCTGGAACCTGGCTGTTGGCTAAGAGCTCCTGAGACTGTCCTGCAGACAGAGAGTGAATACTGTCCACTGGTGAAGGACAGTGCTGTTGTTGCAGGAGTCTGGGAACCTTTCTGTTGGTTCCAAAGCCCTGAAGAAGGATTTTCTTGTTGTATGTTTACAGAAATCCTGGAAGAGGGTTTTTCTAATGTTTTCAGGGGTCCTAGGACTGTTCTGCAGACAGAGGATGAATTAATGAAGAGACTGGAAATGTATCTTGTGGCCTTGCTAAGCTTTGTCTCCCCAGGAATAAAGATTGCTGAGAACTTGCCTGTGTCAAGATGAAGAAAAGACCTCCATTTGGGTATTAAGTGCTGTGCTTAAAGTTGTTGTAACTCTGGGGTAGCTTCAATTGTGATCCAGGGGTGGGGAACTTTTGACCTTTTTGTGTTCTATGATTGAACAAATGAATGTACTTTACTTATGATTGGAAGCTAATCTCCATTTGAGAAGAGGGGCTTTGTGATGGACTAAATGAAGGTACAGCCTAGGGATGGAGTAGTATTTAGAACTGGGACTTTGTAATTGATTGAATGAATGTAAGGTCCTGGGATGGGGTAGTACTTGAAGATTATTTAATCACACTTAGTAAATGCTGTATTTTGAATCATGTCATATTTTGATTCCCTCTGTTGTTAGTTTGTCACTGAATAAAATGGAGAGCACCTATGCTGGTATTTTGAACCTTGGGAAGTTGCCTTTCCTTGGCATTACATTACACTCTGTCACACACACACACACACACACACACACACAAACATACACACAATTACTAACATTTATGCTTAATACTTACTAGTGCTGTAGCATATAATAGCATTAACTATGTCTTAAAAAGGCCCCTGCTGATACCTAAGGGAAAAAAAAGTGTTTCATTTACACCAAGATATTTTAAATGCCTAGAGTAGTGGTATTGAAATAATTTAACTATGTGAAAATGATACTGGACAATATCCCTTGCTTGAAAATGACTAGTGAGGGGAAATGTTAACTATGCAGTATAATTTTGCATTTTGGAACATCTTTAAGTGCTAATAAATTGTACATGAAACCTAGATTTACCTCCCCATCCCTTCCTTACCCTTTGCCTCTTCCATTCATTAGTGGCTCCACCTTCTGCTCTCTGAGGTCAAAAGAAACAGATCTGAGCTTCCTTCCTATAACATCACTTCAATCACTTGAAAACAATGATTGTATCTTCTTCAGGCAAAACATTAGTAATTCCAAAAAATAGAACACATTCATATGGTAAGTGTCAGCTGATAACCTGCTTCTCTCATACCTGTAATGTAGGTATTACAAGAAAAAGCAACTGGGGCTGAAACATACTAAATGCCTTGTCAAATTACGTCAACTCAAAAATTTATTAAGTACCTACTATGACCTGGACAATGGTCAGTGTTGAGGACTCATGGCAAGGTCCCAAACAGTCCCTGATCTCAGGCAGCTCAGAGTTAAGTTTACATAATAAGGGAAGGAACTTGAACTTGACCTACCCTCACATCTAATGCTCTTTACAAGTTCCATACTATTTTTTTGAAGTTCAAACTTGATCATTTTACACAACCTGAACATCATTGAATGAATTTCAGCATGTGAGGCAGTTACGTGGCATAGTTGATAATGCCTTGGACTTGCAGTCAGGAAGTCCTGAGTTCAAATTTACTCTCAGACACTCACTAGTTGTGACCCAGGGCCATAATTTAATCTCAATGTGATTAAGTTTTTCTCATTTATAAAATGGGAATAATAATAGAACCAAACTCCCCAGGTAGCTCTGTAGTCAAAATGAGATACTTTTTTTGTAAATGCTTTGTAGAACTTAAGGTATTATATAAATGCTAGTTATTATTGTTATTATTAATCCACAGTATTGGCAGATGAGATAGCTATAATTAAGATCAGACCTATCTCAATATTTATTTTCCATTTTCCTTGACTTTCACACTTCTCCCCCTGACTTTTTTTTCTCATTTTTCTGTTGTACCTTTCTGCTTTTCAGATGCACAAAGCTCGCATGCTCATTTTCACATGCTATTATCAAAACTTCCTCTTAAAAATTCATTCTCACTGAGAAGTAAATTGCTGATTATAATAACTAAAAGTCTTGCCATTGCCAAATATTTGTGTATTTCAATAGGAACCAATGCTTTTAGTTAAAGAATTGTGGTGGTGGAATTTCAGAAGTTGGGAGAAGGGTTGGGTATTGTGCCTTCACAGTGCTTTAGAAATCATATTTAGAAGCAGTTGGTCAAACCCCCTAATTATTACAGAAACTCTGACTACTACTTTAATATGTTACACCAGTTAACTGGGGATTATATATGGTTGAAATGACAAGAAATCTATGGGGTAAATTGACTTTCTGTGGCTAAAACACTAATATACTAATATTGGTTCCCATTCAAGCACATTTTTTTATACCGTTAGGTATTTCTTCTGAGCCTGAGGTCTTATGAATTTCAGAATCTCACAAATGTTTCATAGAATTTTAGTGTCTTTAGCTGACAAAGAAATTATTTTGATGCATTATACAATATTTTATAAAATTTTCAATAACTATGCTGTTTAATTTTTGTATTCACAGCAGCCAAGATATTCAATCAATTATTTATGTTCATTTTTTCAGTGAGAGTGTGTCCATGACTTTTCATAATGTAATATTAAAACAGCAACTACAATCCTCTTGTCACATCTTTTATGGTAAAAGGAAGCTCATACTCCTTGTTATTTATCATTTTAAAAATATGGTTTTTAAGCATTATTTGCATAAACTTACAAGTTAATTTCTTAGTATAATGAAATCAGACAATTGTATTCAAGATATGGGAATATTGTCATTGAGGTGCATGGTGGTATGGGTAAAACATGTCTAGCGATGTTATTTTTTAAGTTGCCTTTTTGCCAATAGCTCAAATAGTTATTGACTTCAGTTTTCTTGGGCCCCCTCATTTACTGGTCCACTTTTCTCCTGGGTCAACTACCTAGTTTTGGTTGTTCGTTCTTGGAGCAGGGTCAGATGTCTCTAGAAAGTATACTGACAACTTTGCTTTGCTTGGTTTATTATTGTTAAGAATCCATTCTGAAAGACTTTATGAATAACATCCTTCTGTCTCTCTATATAGAAACAGTCCCAGTGTAATTTCAATGTAGGGACATTTTAAGTCAGTGAACTGGGAATATAAAATATGGGAGAGCTGTATTACTCAAAACAGAATACATTGATTCGAACAGTCTTTATGGTATACAAATAAAGTGGGCTGACTATATTTTATGATCTCACATTTGTTTAGTTTGAGAAAATGTAAAAAAAATATTTTTCTCTTCTCTAAAATATAATCAAGGCAGAAACATAAAAAGAATCAATATGAGAATAAATTTTAATGCTATGAGAGTAAGAGATTGGAAACTGAAAATGTCTTCAAATTAGTTAGAACGGCTTGAGACCACCTACATGTGCTACTTGAATGCACAGAAAAATCTTAAAAATAGTAACTGTCCTAGGTAATTATAATTTATTTTAACTAACCCTAATCCAGTGAAATAAAATTTTGGTCTTTTTTCCCCTTTTAATATAACTGTATATAGATGATGAGAAGGCTATATATAGTCTATTAAAAATGGGATTATATGATATTGGGGAGGTATGAATATAAAACAAATGTAAGTGGACTTTGAAACAAACTAAAAGAATATTATTTTCCAGGAGATTGATAATATGCCCTGACTGAATGAACTTAGATGTCTTATGAAATGTGAAACAACAGTTAACATGAAAACAGTAGCTAAGGAAATTGCATGGGTTGGCTAGTAATTTCTAAGCATTACAGTATTTGTAAAGTAGCAATTTTAATGCATATTTAGTTAAGTTAAATTAAGATAATCTTTTAATGAACAAAACCAAAACAAAACAATTCCCTCAGGTGGAAACTTCTTTTGGTAAAGGATGAATCACTGGTGTTATACTTGGAGATCATTCTTTTATATTATTCTTGGATTGACAGAACCACGAAAATAAAACTTTCCACTGAAAATACCTTCAAAGTAATATACTTGATGATAACCTTTGTTTATTTTTTTATTCTTGTAGTTTTTTGCTAATTTCTTCTTCACATTTTTCTTTACCTTACTTCTGGGCTTGGATTTGGCACCAATTTTACGCAATTAGGACCTTATTGATGAAATAAATTAAAGCCCTTCATCTAGTTGGTACCAGTTAACCTAGCTAATATTTTCATGTTGAAACTTTTTGCCACCTTGGAAAAGAATTGAGGAAAAGAGCACCTACCATTCTTCATTGCAAAAGTGGGAGCCCATGGGTGTGAAGTACTTCCTGTATTGGCTAGTTTTGTTGAATTGCTTTATTTTTCCTTCTTTACCACAAGAGATGGCTTTCAAGGTAAAGAAGTAGAGACAGACATATTTAAAAAATAAGGTGATACAAAAACAAAAATATATTAATAACTTTCATTTGGTCTTTATTAATGTGTTCACTCTTAGTTTGCAAGATTCATTTCCGCAGTTCCTTGAGTTTCAAATTTTCTCTCCTCCATCCCCCCCCATGGTAGTATTCAATAAAGTATAGTATTTGCAAATAATTTCACATTAAGCATTAGTGAGGTTATAAAGAAGGATTGTATCAGATGGAATGAACAATGGCAAAGAGGAAATAAACCAAACAAGAAAAAGATAAAGAGCAGGTAGTTTGCTTCAATCTGGGTTCAAACTCTGTTTTTTCTCTGGACGTAGAGATCTCTCTCCATCATGAGTCTTTTGGGGTTGACTTATAACCCTGGATTGCTGAGAAGAGTCCACTCTATCAAAGTTGGTTGGCATACATACATTGTGTCTGTGTGTACAAATTTCTCCTGGTTCTACTCTTCTCACTCAGCAAAAGTTCGTATAAGGCTCTACAGGTAAATATGAAGTCTATCTGCTCCTCATTTCTTATAGCACAATAGTATTCCATAACAACCATATACCACAACTTGTTCAACCATTCCCCAATTGATGGACACCCCCTTAATTTCCAATTATTTGACACCACAAAAAGAGTTGTTATAAATATTTTTGTATATATGCGTCTTCTTCCCACCTCTATGATCTCTTTGGCATACAACACTAGAAGTGGTATTGCTGGGTCAAAGGGTATGAAATTATTGATAGCCCTTTGGGCATAATTCCAGATTGCTCTCCAGAATGATTGGATCAGTTCACAACTCCAGCAGCAATGCAGTAGTATTCCAATTTGTCCACATCCTCTCCAGAATTTGTTGTTTTCTTTTTTTGTCATTTTAGCTAATCTGAATGGTGAGATGTGGTACCTCAGAGATGTTTTGATTTGCATTACTCTAATCAATAGTGATTTAGAATATTTTTACATATGCTTATAAATATCTTTAATTTCTTTCTCTGAAAACTGCCTGTTCATAACCTTTGACCATTTATCAATTGGGGAATGACTTATATTCTTAAAGATTTGACTCAATTCTCTGTATATTTTAGAAATGAGTCCTTTATCAATAAGACAGGTTGTAAAAATTCTTTCCCAATTTTCCACTTCACTTCTAATCCTGGTTTCATTGGCTTTGTGTGTACAGAAAATTTTCAATTTAGTGTAATCAAAATTATCCATTTTCCATTTTATCATGCTCTCTAATTCCTGTTTGGTCATGAAGTCTTCCCCTCTCCACAAATCTGACAGGCAAACTATTCCTTGCTTTCCCAGATTGCTTACAATATCAACCTTTACACCTATATCATGCACACATTTAGACTTGATTTTGGTATTTGGTGTTAGATAATGGTCTATGCCCAGTTTCTGCCATATTATATTCCAGTTTTCCCAGCAGTTTTGTAAAATAGTGATTTCTTATCCCAAAAACTCGGGACTTTGGGTTTATCAAACAATAGATTACTATAGTCATTGGCTGCTCAGTCTCTTGTATTCAATCATTTCCAATGATCCCCTGCTCTATTCTTCAGCCAATACGAAGTAGGATTGAGGATAGCTGCTTTATAGTATAGATTAAAATCTCTTATACCTAGTCCACCATCCCCAGCATTTCTTTTCATTAATCCCCTTCATATTCTGGACCTTTTGTTTTTCTAAATAAAATTTGTTACTATTTTTTCTAGCTCTATAAGTTAGTTTTTTTTTTCTTGGTGAATTGATTGTTATGGCACTAAATATATAATTTAACTTAGGTAAAATTGTCATTTTATTGTATTGGCTTGACCCAGCCATGAGCAATTGATGTCTTTCCAATTAGTTAGATCTGTCTTCATTTGTGTGATAAGTGTTTTGTTGTTGTGTTCATATAGGTCTTGGGTTTGTTTTGGCAGATAAATCCCCAAATATTTTAAAATGTCTACTGTAATTTTAAGTGTGATATATCTTTCTCTCTCTTGCTGTTGAATTTCATTAGAAATATATAGGAATGTAGAGGATTTATGTGGGTTTATTTCATATCCTGCAAATTTGAAAAATTTATTTATTGTCTCAAGTAGTTTTTTACTTGATTCTCTAGGATTCTCTAACTATATCATGATAATATCTGCAAAGAGTGATAGCTTGGTTTCTTCTTTGCCTAATTTGATTCCTTTTCCTTCTCTAATGGCTACTGCTAACACTTCTAGTACCACATTGAATAAGAGGGTGATAGTGGACACCCTTGTTTCACTCCTGACCTCATTGGAAATGCTTCCAGCTTCTCCCCATTACATATAATACTTACTTACAGCTTTAAATAGATGCTACCTATTATTTTAAGGAAGGCTCCATTTATTCCTATACTTTCTAGTGTTTTTAATAGGAATGGATGTTGTATTTTGTCAAAAGCCTTTTCTGCATCTATTGAGATAATCATGTAGTTTTTGCTAGTTTTATTGCTGATATGATCAATTATACCGTGTTTCCCCGATAATAAGACCTATCCCCAAAATAAGCCCTCCCCTTACTGTGTAAGATTCCTCTAAAATAAGCCCTCCCCCCAAAATAAGCCCTATTGAGATTGCTACACATTATGGTACCCTCTGTATGCACCGTTCCCCCC
>NW_027186473.1:63909848-63953798 GCF_028583685.1 Petaurus breviceps papuanus
TCATCCTGTTCTTCCCCAGTGATTTGCTTGCTGGTACATTTTTTTGTTCACATTTACCTGTTTATTAAAATTGCTGTCAATGTTCATTAAAATAAGCCCTCCCCTGAAAATAAGCCCTCTGTTGTTTTTCTGTCCAAAAAAAAAAATAATAAGACAGTGTCGTATTATCGGGGAAACACGGTACTGATGGTTTTCCCAATATTAAACCACCCTTGCATTCCTGAAATAAATACTACCTGATCAAGTGTATGATTCTTGTAATAATTTGCTGTAGTCTTTTTGCTAATAATTTCTTTTAAATTTTTGCATCTATATTCATGAGGGAAATTGGTCTATAATTTGATTTCTCTGTTTTATCTCTTCCTGATTTAGGTATCAGTACCATATTTGTGTCATAAAAAGAATTTGGTAAGACTCCTTCTTCACTAATTTTCCCAAATAGTTTGTAGAGTATTGGAATCAATTGTTCTTTAAATGTTTGATAGAATTCACTACTAAATCCATCTGGCCCTGGAGATTTTTTCCTAGGGAGTTCACTGATGACTTTTTTGATTTCTTTTTCTGAGATGGAGCTATTTAAGCAATTTACTTCCTCTTCAATTAATCTGGGCAACTTATATCTTTGTAAATATTCATCCATTTCACTAAAATTTTCAAATTTATGTGCATGCAATTGAGCAAAATAATTCCTAATTATTATTTTAATTTCCTCTTCATTGGTGGTAGATTCACCCTTTTCATTTTTGATACTCATAATTTGGTTTTCTTCTTTATTTTTTCATCATATTGACTAAAGGTCTATCAATTTTATTGTTTTTTTTTAATAAAACCAGCTCTTAGTTTTATTTATTAATTCAATAATTTTCTTAATTACAATTTTATTAATCTCTCCTTTGCTTTTCAGTATTTCTAATTCATTATTTAATTTGGGATTTACAATTTGTTCTTTTTCTAGCTTTTTCAATTGCATGCCCAATTCATTGACCTCCTTTTTCTCTAATTTATTCATGTATGCAGTCAGGGATATAAAACTTCCACTAAGAACTGCCTTTGCTGCATCCCACAAATTTTGGTATATTGTCTCTTTGTTGTCATTCTCTTGAATGAAGTTACTGATTGTTTCTATGATTTCTTGTTTGACCCATTCATACTTTAGGATTAAATTGTTTAGTTTCCAATTAGTTTTTAGCCTGTCTTTCCATGACCCTTTATTGCATATGATTTGTATTGCATCATGATATGAGAATGATGCTTTTAATATTTCTGCCTTTCTGCACTGAAATATGAGGTTTTTTATTTCCTAGTACATGCTCAATTTTTGTGTATGTGCCATGTACTGCTGAGAAGAAAGTATATTCCTTTTTATCCCCATTCACTTTTCTCCAGAGAGCTATCATATCCCTCTCTAAAATTCTATTCACCTCCTTAACTTCTTTCTTGTTTATTTTAAGGTTGGATTTATCAAGTTTGGAGAGAAGTAGATTAAGGTCCCCTACTAGTATAGTTTTGCTATCGATTTCTTCTTCCAATTCCCTTACCTTCTCCTCTAGGTATTTGGATGCTATACCACTTGGTGCATATATGTTAAGTAGTTATATTGCTTCATTCTTGATGGTGTCTTTTAGCAGGATATAGTTTCCTTCCTTATCTCTTTTAATTAGCTAAATTTTTGCTTTTGCTTTGTCTGAGATAAGGATTGCTACGCTTGCTTTTTTTTTTTTTTTACTTTACCGGAGGTATGATATATTTTACTTCAGCCTTTTACCTTTACCCTGTTTGTATACCTCTGTTTCAGATACGTTTCTTGCAAACAGCATATTGTAGGATTATGGTTTTTAATCCATTCTGCTATCCACCTCTGTTTTATGGGAGAGTTCATTCCATTCACATTCACAGATATGATTATTATCTGTATCTTTCCCTCCATCTTATTCCCTCCCCTGTTTATACTTACAGTTTTTTCTCCCTTTTTCCCTTTCCCTCCTTAATAGTTTTCCTTTTGACTCCACCTCCCTCAGTATTCTCTTATCAGCCCCCCTCCCTTTTCCTCTCTTTCCCCTTTACTTCGTCCCTCCCTTCTAACCACCCTTCCTCCTTTCATTCCCCTTTCTCCCTCCTACTGCATGTAGGATATTTTGATGCTTAATGAAATATGGTATTTCTTCTTTGCACCAAAAGTGACAGGAACAAATCTCATGCAAACTTTTCTCCCTCCCCTTGTTCCTTCTATTATACATTTTGCACCTCTTCTCCATAGAGTCCTATGCTTAATTGGTTGTGTTATACTCTCCTTGCACCAGAACCAATGATGCAAAAACTCATATAATATTCATCTTCCTCCCTTCTTTCCCTCTCCTGTATTGTTTTTTATGCCTCTTTGTGTAGCTTGATTTACTCTTTTCTACTTCATTCATTCCTCTTCTTCCATTGCAGTCCCTTTGTATCCCTTAATAAGATTTTTTAACATCATTTTGTGTAATTTATACTCATATCTTCTACTTGTCTATAAACAGTTTGCTCTTATTAAATGACAGGGTGTGTGTGTTTGTGTGTGTGTGTGTGTGTGTATGTGAGTGTTTTTCTTGTTTACCTTTCTATGTCTCTCTTCTGTTTTGTAATTGGAGGTTGAATTTTCCATTGAGCTCTGGCTTTTTCATCAGGAAGGTCTCTAAATCTGTTATATCGTTGAATGACCATCTCTTTGTCTGGAAGAATATGTTCAGTCTTGCTGGGTAGGTGATCCTTGTTTGTAACCCAAGCTCTTTTGCCTTGCAAAAAATTGTATTCCATTGCCTCTGATCTTTCAGTGTAGAGGTTGCCAAATCTAGTGCTATCCTAACTGTGGTTCCTTGATATTTGAATTGATTCTTTCTGGCCACTTGAAGTATTTTATCTTTTATATTGCAGTTCTGGAGTTTGGCCACAACATTTCAAGGACTTTTCAGTTTGGGATCTTTATTTTATTTTATCTTAGGTTCTTTTATCTCACAGCAGTTTTCCTTGATGAGCTCTTGTAGGATGTCATCCAGGCTCATTTTTTCATCATGATTTTCCAGTAGGCCTATGATTCTCAGATGATCTCTCCTGGATCTGTTTTCCAGGTCAGTTATTTTTCCATTGAAATGTTTTACATCTTTTCCTAATTTTTTATTCTTGTTGTTTTGTTTGCCTAATTTTTGGTTCCTCATAGAGTTATTTGCTTAAATTTGGTTGATTCTAGTTTTTAGTGAGTTATTTTCCTCAGTTAGTTTTTGGAGCTCCTTTTCCATCTCACACATTTTTTTTCTTTTTAAGGAGCTGTTTTCATCATTATAATGTTTTTCTAATATTGCAATTTTTACTTTTAAAAGAATTATTGATTTTGTCTTCTATCTCTCTCATTTGGTCTTCAAAATTCCTTTTGAGCTCATCTAGAAAAGCTTTCTGTGCTTGGGACCCTTTCCCTGTTGCTGCTTCAGCTGTGGGTGTAGAGTCAAAATTATCTCCCTCTGAGTTTGATTCCTCTCCCTCCATATAGTAGGACTCCAGCCAGATACTTTTTCTTTGCAGTCTGCTTTCTACCCATTTTGAGGAAGGGCCCTGGCCCCGCCCTTCCTCTAGGGTTCCCAAGCCTTTACTGGTTAGAGTTTTGCCCTGAGGCAATAATTACTATGTTTTCAGGGTGGGGGGGGCAGGTTGGAGCAGCCAGGATTCACTCTGGCATCGTGGTCTTTGAGTTCCTGATAGGGGCTTTTTAAACTTCTGGGCTATGGAATCCCAGGAGTATTTGCTGTCCCTTACAAGGGCCTTGCATTTGATTCTTACCTTGCTCTTTCCAGTCCCAGCCCTTTGGTGATAGGCCTGGTAGTGGCTCTTGTGGTTGGTGGGACGACTTGCCTCTCTTGTTGATCAGGCCTCTGCGAGCCATGCCATCCCTGCCTGCCTCTCTCAGTGTGGTGCCATTGGCGTCCTGTCCTGCCTCCATATTAATAACTTTAAAAAAATTAGCCAGGATTCATGCCTATGAAATAGGGGAACTATCTTTATTAGCTACCTCACAGAGTTGTTTTGAGTCTCAAATTTGACATTTGTGAAATTATGTAGAGAATTTTAAAAATTCTATTTAATAAGCTTTTTTAAAGCACCTTCTATGTACAAGACTGGGTGTTAGGGGATGAGAAACTTTTTTATGTCTGAAGATCACCTCCATTGCAAATTATAAACTTAGAGTTGCCTAGGGACAAAGATTAAATGGCTTGTCTAATGTCATGAATCCAGTGTGTGTCAAAGGCAAGACAATAGGGGTCCTCAAACTCCAAATCTATTCTCTTTAAAATAGCCCCTGCTTGTTGTCTTCTGTGTCTGTCTTGGTATGTATTTCAATGAAGTGTTGGGAAAACAAAACAAGAAAAGGCAACTTATTATTGTAGCTTCCACCTTCGGAATGTGGTTGTTTGCCAGGTCTCTCCTACTATTCTCCTACACCTCTTTCTCCTACTCTCCAGGAACTTAACTCTTACACTCCCCAGAGGAGTTCTCCATAACCAGGGGCTGGGGAAGTAAGAAGGAGTCAATGGAGCTATGTGTCCTGACCACCCAGCCTTATCCCATAATGGTTCCCTGACTCATTTCTAACCAAGGACAAACAAAGGAAGGAAAAACCCAAGATTCAGTTTCTACTGCCTTTGGGGAAGTTTACTAAATTTGATTAGTAATTAATTACATTAGATCCATCCTTTCAATTTGGCTCAGGTCCTAGCCAGGAAAAAGTCTAGTTCTTAGGGCCAGGGCTTAAACTCTGGTCCTTCTGTATCTTTGTATAAAAATATCCGAACAATTTTTTTTCTAGTTGAAAACTTGAAGTTTCTGACTACCCTTCTTCTCCAATTACAAATAAGAAGATACAGACCAACAGTTAGCTTAATTGTATTTTATTCAAACATTAACATAAATTTAATCTTTTGATACAATGTACCATACATGATAATTTTGTTGAACATTTCCCAATTGATGGGTACCTTTTTAGTTTTCACTTCTTGGTTAACATAAAATGAGTGTGTGTGTATATACATACATATATAATCAATATATACTATCAAAATATATACTATATATGATACACATATATGTATCTGCATATACATATGTGTGTATGTGTATATGTATGTGCATATGAATGTATATGTATACATATACACACATCTATCTATCTTGTATGCATGTTTCTTTTGCTTTAAAAAAAAGTTTTGGGTATAGACCTAGTAGTGGTTTTGATAGTTCAAATGGTTCAAAAGTTCTGCACAGTTTAGTAAGTTTTGAGGCCCAGCTTCTAACTGCTTTCCAGAAAGACTGGACCAATTTAAAACTCCATCAACATTGCATTTTTGCAATTTTGCATTTATCTTTCCTCTGTCTCTGTGTCTGTGTCTCTGTCTCTCTCTTAACTTGTCCTATTCTTCAAAATGCAAAGTTAGCAATCTCTATCCTGCTCTGACTACTAAAAGCTCTAACAGCTAAAATGTCCAGGGCTCCATAGATTGGTTTGTTTTTGGTTCAGGAAGTAGCCCCATAGGCTGCTGCTTCCCAATTCTTAACTTTCTTGTCTCTAGTCTTCTGCTCCAGATGCCATTCCATGTTTCCATTCACCAACAATGCTTCTGTTGCCCTAACTGCCTATAAGTGTTCAATTAAAAACAAATGAAAAAAAAAACACACACAATTGAAATCCATCCTAATTTTGTATCTTCAACACACTTGACTCAAAGCTTATATTGAAGGATTTGAACAAGCAGCTTTTCTATGAAAAAATCAAAACATTTTGTAGTCATATAAAACAATGCTCTTAATCATTATTGATTAGAAAAATGCAAATTAAAATAATCTTGAGATGCCATTTTATACCTTCCTGATTGGCTAAAATAATAGAAGGACAAAATTAAAAAGGTCTGGGGAGATACGGAAAAATTGGGACATTGATTTATTGTTGGTAGAATTGTGAACTAATTCAACCATTTTGGAGAGCAGTCTGGAGTTATGCCCAAAGAGTTACTAAACTGTATATACACTTTGACCCAGCAATACCACTACTTGGTCTATTTCCGCTTTTCTTTGTATATTCATAACTTAGCAAAGGGTCTGGCACATAATAAGAATTTAATAAAAGCTTATTGATTCATTGATGGATTTGAAAACTTTATGTAATCATTTTGATGTTTTATGTACATAGTTGGGTATTTTTCAAAGTGTTCCCCAATTTCTGTAATGTAATTTAGTCTAAGATCTTCCTATTCTGAATATTGGCAGTCTATTATAATGGATGGAACATTCGGATATGGAGTCATGCCTAATATTTTGTTTAATGATCTTGGATAAGTCACTTAACCCCATATGGCTCCTTGTCCTTCTCTCTGGTGTCTGAGAACATTCCCACACTGGTAGTTCCTCTCCCTGACATAATCTTTGGTCCTTCTCTGTTTAAATTCTGAGTCTGTCTTATTGTCCATTTTAGCAGTCGTCTAAGACATTTGTACTGATTGGTCTGCTCTAAACAGCTACATGCCAAAATCAAGACAATGCACATTATTCAATCCTCCTGATTTGTCCTTTGTGGTTGCTGGGCAATCACTGTGAATGACAGTGATCTTTCTTAAAAGGCCCTGTAGTATTCTGAGGGTGGATGTAATTGGACACAAACAGGAACATCCAGAGAGCCTGGCCAGTACTAGTAGATCCCTCTTTATTGCATGGAGTATCCTCCATGAACGTGCCAGATATCTTTAGAGAGCATGTCTCTCTATTTTATGCCTCTCTTCCTTTTGATAACCAGGAATCTATTGAAATAAAACATTTCTATTTCGTGATAATATAATAAGGTATAACTAACTTTAACAGGTAAATAAACTAAATCAGAGGGAAATTAATCAGACCATAGCATCAAAGATTTATTATAGATATATAATCTCTGTCATATATAGATATAGACATGTAGATATCTATCTATCTATCTATCTATCTATCTATCTATCTATCTATCTATCTATCTAAAATCCTTCTGTGCATTGCTTCAATATAATTTCTTCTTAGAAATTACTATGGTACTTTGAATTGGATGATAACATATACTTCATATAATAACCACCAAGGATATTAGTTGATTTATTTATTTCTATATTTATTTTGCTTTTTGGAGGGGGGAAGGCAGGACAATTGGGGTTACGTGATTTGCCCAAGTTCACATGGCTAGTAAGTGCTAAGTGTCTGAGTCTGGATTTAAACTCAGATACTCCTGATTCCAGGGCCGGTGCTCTATTCACTGTGCAACCTAGAGGCCCCAAGCTTAATCCCCTTATTTTACAGATGGTTAAATTGAGGTTTATAGAGATTAGTTAATTTTCCAAAGGTAATACAAGTAGAAAATGGCAGAAACAGAATTCAAATCCAGGCCTGAAAATTGAATGTAGTACATATTCACTCTATTTTATTTCCTCAGTGGTGTTATAGACCCCAATGTACTTCAGGAGATCCACCAAAGTAGAAGGCTGGCATTTGACTAAAACTAATGAAAACAAGAGCATCATGTTCAAGGTATTCTTCTAAGTGCAACAGATGTTTTCTTTCCTGAGCATGACTACTTGGCAATATATTCTTGCTGAAATTACAAGTTTTTACTTCTTTTTTTTTTAATTAGTCATTATTTTTTGGAACTGGAACATGGAGAAGAAATGCAAGTGTAATTACACTTCCCTTGTCCTATATGAAATACTGACTAAGCATCTTTTTTTGGCTTCTTCAGTCTCTTGAGACCAATAACAAGTGCAAAGGAGCACAAGTAAACATATACTCTGTTTCATTAGGAGACCTGGGAAGGGGGAAAAAGATTCAAATTTAAAATCAGATTTGCCTGGGTTTCTCTAATGGATAGAAAACCAGTTAAATGTTATATGTGAAGCAGATCTGTTCTTAGGGAGCTTATTTTGCATTAATGAAATTCCACTTCCTGTATGTGAGCCTGTCTTCAAGTACAGAACATTTATCTGTGTGAATCAGCATTCCTCTGATATTGTCTAATATTCTTGATGGCAGTAAAATGAGGGACCATTAAGTTGTCTGGAAATGGCCAATTCAGGAGCCTACTATATTAGGGTATTAAACCAAAGTATTATTAGGTATTTCTGGTTAGTTTTCATAGAGTCCATAGTCATTAAACTCCTTTGCTACCATTTTATTATATGTAAAATGAGGATAAAATATTTATGTATCTTTCCTCATAATCTGGAAGATATTTCAGAATACTTTGTCACTGTATAAATGTGAGGCATTATATAGAACACAGACATTCTATGCCTTTGGGTATATTATACACGCAAATGCAAAAATCTGTATTTATACATGTCCTTTATATATGATATATATATGTATTGTATGTATATCTCTATACATGATATATACATGTATTGTGTACATTGATATAAATTTATGTCCCTTATAATACTTCCCAAAACTCCTACCCCCACCTGGAGCCTATGACTTGTGTTGCTTGAATGCCACCTCCTTTATTTCTAAAGAAAGATCATCTATATTCATGTTATATTCTTATATGTGTGCATACATACATATATAGATATACAAATATACATATATACATGTGTGTATATATACAGAAAATTAAAGCAAATTAACTCTCTCTAAGTACTTTTTGAATTGCCCTCAAGATGGTAATTTTCTTAAGCAACAAGCCATCCCATGAATTACTTCCTCTAGTACATGTGACAAATCTTTGTTTGAAAGACAGTCGCCCCTATTGTTGCATGAGGCTGTATAGCCTGCAGATGCCTCCATTTCTTATCCCCACAACCTGTCCCACTGGAGCTTTGGAGGTAGCACTTAGTAGCTTGAATGAAGTTCTTTGGTGAAAAGTTCCAAAATTAATCTCTAAAGGATAAAAATAAAAATTTAAAAACATTATAATGCAAAACCTGCTTCATGTATATGGCTCATGAGCCCCTACCCTATCTCATTTTCTCATTCATTTCCTAGTACACTGAAAACATAGAATAAAATGAAAAGGTATTATGATAGAACACTCTTATTTAAGGGTGTTCAACTCCATCTCCTAACATTTCATTCTAGATGTGTATGTGTGTTTGTGTGTGTAAGGTAGGATGGATCCCAATTTAATTCACCTGACACAAATGGGGTAAGAATAAAGGAAAGAGTATCTCTCCTTTGTCTCAGGATCAGAGTAGAAACAAGGAAAAGCAGTGAAATTGGTAAGAGTCATTGACTTCCTCTAGCTCATTAGCCCAAAGTAATTCACAGTAGTTGTAAAACAATTCTGAAACTTTTCTCTTCATGGCTATCTCATCTTCAGGAGCAAGACTTCTCCCAGCTATGATGTATTCCAGTTATCCCACTGACATAGAATAGAAGATCTTGGTCTAGCACCTGTCACATATAATGCACCATTTCACATGCTCTTATTGATGGCTATTCCAAGCACTGGCTAGTATTATTTTTCTCTTATCCTCCCACCCTCAAGAAACAAATAGGTCAAATAGAAAGTCTGAAAGTGAAAAGTAGACACTGCAATATACAGTGCCCTTCTATCTTATTCCATGGATTTCTATCCCAGAGCACACTTGGTATATGCCCACTTATGCTGATCTCTCTCTATCCTAGATAAGATAGGGCAACTTCATGTATGGTTCTACTTTTATCATATTTTGCTCTGTGTCCTTCTATTAAAAACTTCTAAGCCATAAGGTCTCCATAGAGATTAAAAAAGTGATACAGCAGTTCTAGTTGCATATGTTTGGTGAGACATTAATAGATAGTTGGCCAAGGAAATAGATATTTCCTTCCTCCTGTTTGACTCAGAGCATTTTAAATTGTGATGGAATTTATTTTCTCTATATATTGCAATTTGGTATCATGTTTTTCTTTATTATCTGATTTTTTTCTAACTACTTGTAAGAGTAATGGTCACATAGAAATACTGTTCAGATTTATGTATTTCCAAGCAACGTTAGCTGCTGTATTTAAAGGGAAGCATAGTGTCTGGTGATCTAATAGTTCTGGAATCTGTCTGCATTAAGGGAATTCCTATTTTGATTCTTCTGTGATCTCATTCTTGTGGATATTGATCTGATATATTCCTGCCAACAAGGCATACTGGAACCCATTCATAACTTGTCATCCTGGGAGAGGCTGGTCTTGGTCCTGCAGGAAATCCTCCATGTGGTGGGAAGAGGTCTGGGTCCACCCAAAGTGAGTGGATAAATTTCAAATTCATCGAAAGGTAACATTCTGGGGCATATACAGAAAAAATGAAAAACCACCTAACCTCCTATCATTATCTTTTATTTCTGTCTTTCTCTGATACTTTCTAAGAGAGAAGTGTAGAAAACTCAGTCAGGTGAATTTCAGTAGTATCTTTGCATGATTATCTGGAACTGAACAATTTGAGAGGTTTACTGTGATGATTTCTTGCTCTTATTTTTCTGCATTATACTTATATGTTTCCCAGTTCATTCAAAGGCTCTTTTTGAGTCATAGAATCTGAAATAGAAGCTTTATTAATGTTAAGTTTCTCTCATATTCTGGTTCAATCATCACCCAAGAAAGTACATTTTACTGTTATTAGTTGATAGCATATGGAACTAATGTCTAGGCATTGATTTGTATCATATTCTCCTTCCCCTAATGATTATGTGGGGCTTCCCTTTTGGACAGTTCTTATTTTCATTTCTGCATGACTATTATTTTTTTAGTAAATATATTTGCTTTTAATTATCAAAAAATGTTATATATTGTTTTAGCATTGCAGCCCTTTCTGAGGCAAGTAAGTAGTACAGTGAATAAAGCCCTATGTTTGGAGTCAGGAAGACTTGAATTCCCTCAGACGCTTACTTGTTGTGTGATTCTAGGCAAGTCACTTGATCTCTATAGTACCTATATCCCAGGATCATTGTGAGGACCAAATGAAATAATATTTGCAAGGTGCTTAGCACAGTGCTTGGTATATGGTAAGTGCCATAAAAATGCTATCATTATTATTGTTATTATTATTATAGAATACATAATGTTACATAAGCATAGTTCCCCATATCTGCAAACAAGGAAGAGAGATATTTTTTCTTCTTTCATCTTTGAGGCCAGTCTGTATGATTTTTTGATGATATACAATGCAGAGTTAATTTAGGATTTGACAGTTATCTTGTGATTTTGATCCACATGGATAAGAAAAATAGATAGCACAGGCTCCATTATGAGTTTTTTTCCCAGTTTTTTTAATCATCTGTTTTGCCCATCTACACTGACAGAAGTAAACAGAAAATTGCCAAATCTTGTAATTTACTCTAAGTTTTATGGACAGAGCCTTGGATATGGAATAAGATAGCATGGTGTAGCAGCTACAAAGTTGGATTTGCATGTCAAAAAGACTTGTATTCAAATCTTCATAGTTCATCTCACCATTGCAAGTCACTACCTTTCTAAGATTCAGTTTCCTCATATGTATAATGGGAATAATATTCCTGAAGTACCTATCTTACAGGGTTATTGTAAGATTCAAATGAGCTAGTATTTGTAAATCACTTTGAAAAATGTAAAGATATAAATTCCACTTGTTACTTTTACATATCTATATGTATCAAAGAATCCTAGCATGACATAAATATTCATTTTGTTCATTTTTATACCAGGCACTGGTACCCTCAGGGGCTGATAACCTCAGCTGAATTAATTATGATCATTAAGGCAATTAAATTAGACATAGGCTTTCACTCATTCATTTTGTAGGTACAGATATACAACTTAATCTGGATTTTCCTAATTAGTCTTTCTCTTCTCATCACCATTTTCTTCCAAATTTATCCTTCATAGACATTAAGCCATACTTGTTATGACCAATTTCTTGCTGGCCATTGGTGCCATATCTCTTCATTGCCATGTATTTGTCTATTATTTTTTCAGCTTACTTCCCTTTCTTTATCTCCCTTCCTTGTATCTATTTTTGCTCTATCCTTTGACCCTTGCTAAAAGAGAAGTATTGCTTGATTAATTCTTTTATCTTTCCCTAATTGCACTTTTAGTTTTCTTGGCATGGAGGATGAATAATTAGAGTACTACATTTATGATGCCTAAATATTGACATTCTTCTGAAAATTTTAGAACAGTTTATTTCATACCCTTAGTTTCTCCATCTATGAAAGGAGTTGCTAGTCATTATCCCTATTTTATTAGTGATGGACCTGAAATTGAGAGAGGTTAAGTCACTTACAGAGAAAGGAGGGCTTTGGACCCAGGTCTTCCTGAATTGGCCTTGCCTAAACACCCATAACGTGCTGCTGCCAATGATGCCAGTCTAGATCAATCATTCACTAAATAAGCATCGACTAAGCAGGCATTGTGCTAAGAGATGAAGATACAAAGAGAAAAATGAAGCCATCTCTGCCCACAAGTAATTTCCATTCAAAAGGACATAATTATGTACATGTAAAAGTATTTATGGAATATCTAGAGAATTGATGATATTTTTAGGGGGAGACACTGGCAACGAGAAGAGCAGGAATGACTTCCTGTGTGTTTTAGCTGAGCTTTAAAGAAAATTAGAGGTTTTAATAGAAAAATGTGAGGAGAAAGTATATTCTGGGCATGAAGTATAACTTTTGTAAAGACAAAGAGATGGGAAAGGAAATGTTGTGAGTAATTAATAGCAAGAAGGTCGATTTGAATCACCTAGGAGTGATGTTTAATAAGCCTGAAAAGCTAAATTGGATGCAATGACCTACCATAATTCCAAAGGATTGATAACAGTGAATCATACTACCCATAGAATGACAAGATTGATTCAGGGTGCAGAATGAAACATATATTTTTGGACATTATCCCAATGCTGCTGTTTTCTTGGCTGCCAAAGGTATTAGTTGGGTGCCCACTCTGAAGCCTACACACACTCTGGCAAGCTGGTCGCACACCACAGGACCTCCACCCTAGACCGCAATCCAGAAGACTTGTTGCTTGGTCTCCTTACAATCTGAAGGCCAGGAGCTGAAGCAGCCATGTGGCTGTGGCTGCACAGATGCTGTTCCTCAGCAGCTTCTTGCCCCCAGGGGCAAAGGCCAACCACACTCCCAAACTACTGGATCCCAATATCTACACTGAACTAACTTCTCATTTTGTCCTTAGTAACTATGGGTTGATAACTCTGATAGCAGCGTCCTACTGTGGCAAAAAGCCCAAAAGTCCAATAATTGAGTGACAACATGAGCAGTCAAAGGAAGCAACCAAACAGAGCAACCCAACCTTACTTACCTATTTTGGGGACAAAAAGGATCCAAACATAGAACAGGAGGAAGACAGTGAATTCAAAACCCTGCACCAAAAGCTTCCAAGAAAAATACAAGCTGGTTATGGGCCAAAGAGGATCTTAAGAAGGATTTTAAAAACCAAATAAGAGAAGTGGAGGAAAAATTTTAAAGAGAAATGAGAACAATGCAGGTAAATTATGAAATGAGAGTCAACAACCTGACTGAAGAAAATAACATCTTTAAAAATAGACTAACTCAAATGGCAAAAGAGGCTCAAAAAGGTAATGAGGAGAAGAATGCGTTAAAAAGCTGAATTTGCAAGATGGAAAAAGAATCTCAAAAGCTCACTGAAGAGACTCATTCCTTCAGAATTAGATTGGAGCAAATGGAAGCTAGTGAATTTATGAGAAATCAAGACACTATTAAACAGATACAAACAAATTAAAAAAATAGAAGGCAATGTGAAATATGTCATTAGAAAAACCACTGACCTGGAAAATAGTTCCAGGAGAGATAATTTAAAAATTATTGGAATACCTGAAGCCATGATCAAAAAAGAACTGGGAAATCATCCTTCAAGAAATTCTCAAGGAAAATTGCCCTGATGTTTTAGAACCAGAGGGCAAAATAGGGGTTGAAAGAATCCACCAATCACCTCCTGAAAAAGATCCCAAAAAGAAAACTCCTAGAAAAATTATAGCCAGGTTCTGGAATTTCCAGATAAAGGAGAAAATATTACAAGCAGCCAGGAATAAATAATTTGAATATTGTGGAAACACAATCAGGATAAGACAGGATCTGGTAGCTTCTACACTGAGGGATCAAAGGGCTTGGAATATGATATTCCAGAGGGCAAAGGAGCTGGGAATAAAACCAAGAATCACCTACCCAGCAAAACTGAGTATCATGTTTCAGGGGAAAATATGGTTATTCAATGGAATGGAGGACTTTCAAGCAATATTTTTTTAAGCAATTGGGGTTAAGTAACTTGCTCAAGGTTACATGGCCAGTTATTTTGTGTGGGTGTTACATATCTGAGGCCATAACTGATCCCAGGTCTCCCAACTCTGGGGCTGGCACTGTTACTCACTCTGCCACCTGACCACCCTATTTTCAAGCATTCATGATGAAAAAACCGGAGTTGAATATAAAATTTGTCATTCATATACAAGAAGCAAGAGAATCATGAGAAGGTAAACAGGGAAAAGAAATCATAAGGAAGTTATCAGTGTTGAACACTTTACATCCCTACATGGAAAAAGGATAATTTTAACTGATGAAAGTTTGTTTTTTTTTAAGCAGTTGGGGTTAAGTAACTTGCTCAAGATTACACAGCCAGGTATTTCTGGGTGTGGTGCTAAGTATCAGAGCCCAGATTCTATCCCAGGTCATCCCGACTCTGGGGAGGGTACTCTTACTCACTGTGCTACCTGGCCACCGCATAACTGATGAAACTTTTCTCAGTATGATAATAGTTGAAGGGCATAGAAATTTATGTACACACATATGTATATACATACATACATATATGTCTATATGGGAGGGTATATGAGCAAATGAATACATTTATGAATGTATTGTGTGTATATGTGTGTAAAGATGTCTGTATATATGCATACAGATATACATAGCTAGAGGGAACAAGACCAATTTTATAGGAAGGAATGATACTTAAAAGGTCAAATTAACAGGTGAGAGAGTAATATAATGCTAGGAGATGGAGAGAGACAGAATGGGATAAACTATCTCATATGGAAGAGGCAAGGGAAAATGGTTACAATGGAGGGGAAGAACAGGAAGGGAAAAGGGAATGGGTCAACCTTAGTCTCATTGAATTTGGCTTGGGGAGGGAATGACATACACACTAAATAGGGTATCTCACCCTACAGGAGAGTAGGGTGGAAGGGGACGAGAGGGGGCATGATGGAAGGGAAGGCAGCCTAAGGGAAGCACCCACTTTTGAAAAGGAACAGGATCAAAGTAGAGAATAGAACAAGTGGGAGGTGGGATAGGATGGAGGGAAATATAGTCAGTCTCTTACAATATATCCACTATGGAAATGTTTTGCATAGCTACATATGTACAACCTATACTGAATTGCTTATCTTTCCAGTAAGGGTGGGTGATAAGGGAGTAAGTGAATGAATCTGGGATTCAAAGTATTAAAATCAAATTTTACAAATGTACATACATATATATGCTATCATTAATATTATTTTTGTAACTGGGAAATAAGATATACAGTCACTGGGGCATAGAGATTGCCCTACTGGAAAGTCGGAGGGGGTATGTGAGAAGATAGGGGAGAGAGCAGATTGGAGGAGGGGATATCCATTGGGATAGGGTGGTGGGTCGGGGAAAAATGGGGAGAAAATTTGCAACTCAAAATCTTGTGGAAATGAGTGATGTAAACTAGAATATAATAAAGCATTTGATTAAAAAATAAAGTTCCATTTTCTCTCTTAAAATATAATTAATTTGAAGATAAGGGCTGTTTTAGTCCACAGCTGAGAACAGTGCCTGAGACATACTAAATGTTTGATAATACTTGTTGACGACTTAGAGAGGTTTATTGAATTGTCACACAAGGTTTTCAAAGGTCACATAGTTGTTTAGTAGCATAGGCCACGAGCCCAGGTCTCCTCACCCCCAGTCCAGTGAGCTCGCCATTGTATCACACTGGCATTAGCACATCAATTGTATCCTGATGTAGATCAATAATAAATAAACAAGAATAGTAAATAGTAGCAATGAGTACATTTTAGGTTGTGAAAATTCATGTGTGTTGGTAAGAGATGAGTCTATCTTTTGTGAAATTGGACTACGTATATGTGAATTCAGGTATTCTGTTTCATTTATGTGCCTTGAATTTATCTTTAATATATATTGGAGACTTATGGTCTCTTTCTGCCAGTCCTACGATTATTGCCTGCTCCCTCATAATGATGACTGAAACAAGAATAAACAATATAGATTTTCTTAAGCCGCATATAATGTGAGCCAGTAATAAACATGTGACATTTCACCTCAGTCAGCAAACATAACATGAAGGTCGGAAAGGATAAATGTTTGTTAGAGGGAAAGAAAACACATTATTATAACTTCATATTCCTCTCCTACTGAATGATGATGATGCCACATCATATTTAACTTTGGGATGAAAATGGGAGTTGAATATATGTAAAGGAGCAGTAATTTGTCACTGTAAAGATTGGTAGCAGGCCTATAGAGACAATCATCAGAGAGAAAAATTATAGAAAATATCATTTTGGAGCATGTTTATTATTCATTGCATGTTTACTTTTATAAATTGAGTGTTTGGGAGAAGTGCCTGAGCTGACAGCTCTGGAAAGTGAAATCTCTTACCTGTCAATGTAATAGCTAAACCAAAGGACAGAATCATCTGTTTGTCTCAGGGTCAGGTCCAGGAAGGTAGATCCTGAATGGAAAGGAAATATCTTATAGACCCCCTTTTCAGTAATAACATAGATTTAGGGCCAGAAGGATTCTGAAAATTTTCTAGCTTAATCTTTTCTCTTTATACATGAGAAAACAGAAGTGAAATAACTTATCCATAGACTCATAAGTACTGATGAGCAGAGCTAGGACTAGAATCAGGTCCTCTGAAGTGAAATCTAGCATTTCTTTCCACTAGACTATAGAAAGTGCTACAATCTCATAGATGTCCATAAACATAGAATCATTGTATGACTTCCTTACATAATAATAAAGACAGTAGCTAACATTTGTGTAGTACTTTAAGGTATGGAAAGTGGTTTACATACATTATCTTATTTGAATTGACACTCTGATCAATACTGTGAAGTAAATACAATTGCAATCCCTATTTTATAGATGAGAAAGCTAAGCTTAAGAGAATAAGTGTAATACACCTAGTCAGTATTAGAGGTGGGATTCAAACTCAGGTCTTTCCGACTCC
This sequence comes from Petaurus breviceps papuanus, assembly GCF_028583685.1. Taxonomy (NCBI): domain Eukaryota; kingdom Metazoa; phylum Chordata; class Mammalia; order Diprotodontia; family Petauridae; genus Petaurus; species Petaurus breviceps. The sequence goes on from NW_027186473.1 coordinate 63,927,078, forward strand.
AAGTCCAATATTCTATTGGCTACCTGATGACTTTTTGGATGTTGCCCAGTGGCTGAAAATTTGTCATCTTGTAGCAAAGTGTGTGTTGACAATAGGTGAATATTCTTTCTCAAGACCACACTCTAAACAAGTGATTCTTAACTTGAAGTCCATGAAATTGATTTTCTTTGTTTTGATTAGCTGTATTTCAACTTAATTGGTTTCCTTTGTAATAACATGTATTTTACTTAAGGCATTTAAAAACATTATTTTGAGATAAGGCCCATAGACTTCACCAGATTACCAAAAGTATCTGTGTTACAAAAAAAGGGACAGAATCCCTGCTCTGAAATTTTCCATCTTGCCTAAGGTTTTACTTATTTGTCCCAGCCTTTGAGAATCAAGGGTCACTTCCACACCAGAATGAGATCGTGGAGTTAATTAGTTGAATCATAATTATTGTCCTTAAATAGTGAGAAATTGATACTTTTTGTCATTAAGAAAGTTGTTATTGTTTTGTTTTCAGTTGTGTCCAATGTGACCCCATTTGGGCTTCTTTTTTAGCAAAAACGATAGAGTGGCTTGCCATTCCTTCTCCAGTTCATTTTCCAGATGAAGAAACTGAGATGAGAACGGTTAAATGACTTGCCCATAGTCATACAGCTGGTAAGTTGTATGAGGCCAGATTTTACCTCAGGAAGATGAGTCTTCCTGACTTCAGGCGCAGCACTCTATCCATTGTGCCACCGAACTGCCCCAAGTAGAATTCAAAATATTACAGGGAATAACTGACTTTGGAGTCAGAGGACTTAGATTCAATTCTTCTCTTATATTTCCTTACAGGGTATATGCTGGGGACTCCTCTAGCCTCTCTCTATGCTCTCTAGCTTGGTGACTTCATTAGCTCCCTTTAGTTTAATTATTATCTTTATGCAGACAACTCTTTATTATGTATATAAGGAATCAGTCTCTCTTCTGAGATCTCATCTTGTAATATTGATTGTTTATGGGATTACCAAACTGGATGACCCATGGAAATATAAAACTAAACATGCTCAAAACAGAACTCCTTAGCTTTCTCCCCAAATCCACTCCTCTAATAAGTTTCCATATTTCTATTGAGACCAACAGAATTCTTCCAGTTTTATAGTTTTGCTGCCTCAGTTTCCTTTTGCTACTTACTATGTTTTACTGCATTATCCAATCAATTGCTAAATCTTGTTGTTTCCGCAGTTTGTCCCCCATCTGTCCCCTTCTCAGTATTAACACAACTACCACTTTAAATCACTCCCTCATAGCCTCTCACTTAGGATTCTCTGCCTCAACTCTCTCCCTACTCTAATCTGTTCTCCAAAACTCACCAAAGTAATTTTATTTAAGTTCATGTGAACATTTTACTACCATATTCAATATACTCCAGTGACTTATGTTGCTTCTAGGTTGCATAAATTCCTTGATATGACTCTTAAAGACTGTCAGGTGGCTTTTATGGTTCCTCCTCTATTTTTTGAGCCTTAGTTTATGTGCATCATTTCCTAAACTTTACACTCTAGTCAAACTAGCTTCCTTGTTGTTTTTCACAAATGACACTCTCTATCTCCCACTGTGTCACTCTATCTACTGTATCACTAAGCTGTCTTATGTGCTTCTACATAGGCATGTTATCTCCATTTTATCTAAGCCTTAAAGGAAAGGATTGATTTCAAGAAGCAAAGTCAAAGAGGAAAAGTATTTCAGGCATGGGGAGCAGCCTAGGCAGAAGCACAGGAGAGACAGAATGTCATATGTGGAGAAGACCAAGTAGACCAGTTCAGTTGTAATATAGAGTGTATTAGAATAATTAATATGAAATCATTCTGGAAAGGGATGTTGAAGCCAGATTTTCATTTCAAATCCAAGTAAAAGGGTTTTTTGTGTGTTTTATCTTATGAACAATTGCAAGCCACAATAATTTCTTGATCAGAACCATGGCATGGTCACACATGCTTTCAGGAATATTATTTTGGCAAGTTATGGAATTATGGGAGGAAAGAAACCAGGAGCAGAAAGAAAAATTAAGAGGCTGTTGCATTCGTTCCTTTGATATTTTTGACTTTTTGTTCTACCAAATGAATTTTGTTATTGTTTATTTATTTATTCATTAACAATTTTATGTTCACTTTTCAGTTTTATTACTTATTTTTATTATTCACAATTTAATCGAGGTGTCATTGAATTTATAAATTAGTTTAGGTAAAATTGTCATTTATATTATATTGGTCCTATCTACCCATGAACAACTAACATTTCTCCAACAGAGGAATGTGGAAAAGTTGGGACATTAATTCATTGCTGGTAGAATTGTGAATTGATCCAACCATTTTGGAGAGCAATCTGGAATTATTCCCAAATAGTTATATACCCTTTGACTCAGCAATAACACTACTACCATGTTTCCCCGATAATAAGACACTGTCTTATTATATTTTTTGGACAGAAAAACAACAGAGGGCTTATTTTCAGGGGAGGGCTTATTTTAATGAACATTGACAGCAATTTTAATAAACGGGTAAATGTGAACAAAAAAATGTACCAGCAAGCAAATCACTGGGGAAGAACAGGATGATGCGCTCACTGCTGCAGCTCTGATTGGATGCAGCTCGGAGCGTGGCGTGCGTTTCACCCGGGGTGGGGGGGAAGGTGCATACAGAGGGTACCGTAATGTAGCATGTAGCGCAGGGGATCACCTTCACTACAGTAGCAATCTCAATAGGGCTTATTTTCAGGGGAGGGCTTATTTTAGAGGAATCTTACACAGTGAGGGGAGAGCTTATTTTCGGGATAGGTCTTATTATCGGGGAAACACGGTAGATCTATTTCCAAATATGGCTAGGGGAAAAAAGGAAAAGACTCTATATGTTCTAAAATATTAATCACAGCTCTCTCTATGGTGGTAAAGAATTGTAAATTTCATGGATGCCTGTCTTTGGGGAATGGCCAAACAAATTCTGTTATATAGTTGTGATGGAATACTACTCTGCTACGAGAAATTATGAGCTTGATGATCTTAGAAAAAACACTGATAGACTTGCATAAAATAATGAAGAGCAAAATGAACAGAAACAAGAGAACACTGTATACAGTAACAGCAATACTCTTTTAACAACAAATTTGACCAAATAAGTTACTTTGACTATTATACAAACACAAATTAACTACAAGGCACTATGAAGGAAGATCCTATCTGCATCCAGAGAAAGAACTGATGAATTGAAGTATGTCTAGAATGAAGAAAAGGTGAGAAAGCAATGTAGAAAATTTACATGATAACTTTATTATATGCTTAAAAAGGACAGCTAGCTGTACAAAATAGATTTGAAGTTTCTTGTGTAATCATTTAATACACAAATGTAAATACTATGCTATGGAAATGCTTGTTTTATTCCATATTTTTTAAATTAAATTTTAAGTTTATTTTTAGTTTACATCATTCTACAAGATTTTGAGTTAAAAATTTTCTCCCCATCTTTCCCCTACCCAGCACCTCAAAACAGTGATTCCACTGTATACTCCCTGCCCCAATCTGATATTTCCTATATCCTCCCTCATACTCCCTCTGACATTCCAGTAAGACAAGATGGATCTCTATATCCCAGTGCCTGTATATCTTATTTCCTAGTTGCACATAAAAAAGTATATTTTTTAAACATTTGATTTTAAAATTTTGAATTCCGGATTCTTTCCCTTCTGCTCTATGCTCCATCATTCCCCTTCTCATACCCTCCCCCCCCCCACACACACACTCTCCTGTAGGGTGAGATACCCTATTTAGTGTGTATGTTACTCTGTCCTCAAGCCAAATTCAATGAGAGTAAGGTTGACTCATTTCCTTTTTCCTTCCTGTTCTTCCCCTGCATTGTAACAGTTTTCTCTTGCCTCTTCTATATGAGATGATTTACCCCATTCTGTCTCTACCCATCTCCCTTCATTATATTCCTCTCTCCACTCTCAAATTCAACTTTTAAGCATCATCCCTTCCTATTCAATTGGTCCTGTGCCCTCTTATATACATGTATACCTGTACACCCATACACACATATACACATACATACAAACTCATATATGTTTTCATATGCCTTCATGCCCTTCTATATAGACATATATATGTATGTATGTATGTATCTATCTATCTATCTATCCATCTATCTATCTATCTATATACATTCATATTCCCTTCAACTATTCTCATACTGAGAAAAGTTTCATAAGTACAATTATCATTTTTCCATGTAAGAATGTTAATAGTTCAACTTTGATTAGTTCCTTATGATTTTTTTTTCCTGTTTACCTTCTCATGGTTCTCTTGCTTCTCGTATCTGAATGTCAAATTTTCTATTCAAATCTAGCTTTTTCATCATAAATGCTTGAAAGCCCTCTATTGCATTTAATGACTAATTTTCCCCTGAAACACGATACTAAGTTTTGCTGGGTAGGTGATCCTTGGTTTTAATCCCAGCTCCTTTGACCTCCAGAATAACTTATTCCAAGCCCTTCAATCACTCAGTGTAGAAGCTGCCAGATTCTGTGTTATCCTAATTGTGTTTCCACAGTATTCAAATTGTTTCTTCCTGGCTGCTTGTAATATTTGCTCCTTGATCTGGGAATTCTGGAATCTGGCTATAATATTCCTAGGAGTTTTCTTTTTGGGATCTTTATCAGGAGATGATGCAATGGCCCCTTCCTGCCAGCCTGCCAGGCTGTTTTCAGCTGTAGGTCAGTTTCTTTCTGTCACTTTGTGTGTTCTGTAGTTATGTTTGTTTAGAGTAATTTTTACATGTATTGCAGGAGCTGGAAGTGGAAGCCTTGAGGAAGTCCTGTTTCTACTCCATCATATTGGCTCTTCCTCCTATTCCATAATTTTTTAAAGAGGCTATTGCAGTAGGAGAGAGGTAATAAAGGACCTATACTCAGGGGACAGACCCAAGATGGCATGGTAACAGAGAGCTTGAGCTCTCCTGCAAACCACTCTAAATACTTATAAAATATGACTCTAAACAAATTCTAGAGCTGCAGAACCCACAAAATGACAGAGTAAAACACTTTTACAGCCTGACAGCCTGAAAGGTTGACAGGAGAGTTATATCACACCAGACTTGGAGTGGAGCACACTCCAGTGGGGACTGAACCAACTCAGTCTGCTGGAGCAAGCCTCAGGGGACTGAATCACTGGAAGCTGTGGAAGTTTCCAGACTTCTTAACTCACAAAAACTCAGGACAATATGGAAGGTCAATGGCAGAACTCTGTGGGACCTGGGCGAAAGAGGAATGGGGACTCGCCCCAGATCCAGGGTGGCAGAGGTGGCAGTAGTATCAGCTGCTGTTTCAAGAACTCTGGGTCTACAGTTGGTGGAGTATCAAGCAGTTGATACAAAACCCTTGAATCCTGGGACAGTACACCCACCCCAAGCCCACCCCACTGGAAGCCAAGATCCTATTTTAGAAAGTCAAATATTTGGCTAGGAAGAAGAGCAAGCAATGTAAAAAACAAGTCACACTACAGAATCTTACTTTGGTAAAAAAGAAAATCAAAACATACAACCAGAAGAAAACAACATACTCAAAGCTCTTACATAGAAAACTTCCAAGAAAAATATGAATTAGTCGTAGACCATGGAAGAGTTCAAAAAGATTTGAGAGAAATAGAGGGAAAATTGGAATAAAAGAGAAATGAGTGATGCAACAAAATCATGAAAAAAATAGTCAATAGCTTGCTAAAGGAGACCCCCAAAAATGCTGAAGAAAATAACACTTTAAAAATAGACTAACCCAAATGACAAAAGAAGTCCAAAAATTAAAAGCCAATGAGGGGAAGAATGCCTTAAAAAACAAATTGGCCAAATTGAAAAGGACATCCAAAAGCTCACCAAAGACAATAATTCCTTCAAAATTAGGATGGAGCAAATGGAAGCTAATGACATTATGAGAAATCAAGAAATTATAAAACAGAATCAAAGCAATGAAAAAAAGAAGAGAATGGGAAAGACCTATATTAAGGTGGTGACTGAAAGATGAGAAAGAGGAGATTGATGGGACAGACATCGGTAGAACTGATAAGACTGTCAACTGATTGACTATGAAGGAAGACTGAAGATGGTTTTGAGGCTATAAAACTGATTGACTGGAAAGACAATAGTACACACACATACACACACACATAGACAAGGGAGTTTGGAGGAGGGGGTTTCAGAGGTGAGAAAATGGATTCTGTTTTGGATGCATTGGGTTTTAGATGCCTGTGGTGTATTCAAATGAATACATCTAGGAGTTAGGTGATGATAGAAAAATATACATAATTAAAGGGAGAGAATATAGCAGAATCTGTACATTTGGGCATTTTCTTATAGATTTGGTAATTTAACGCATATGACTGGATAAGGTTAGCAAGAGAAAGAATATGTTGGCTTATTTGAACTGTTACAATCATTTAGTTATAAATTAAACATTAAATTAAATGATTATAATAATAACATTAAATACAAGTATATTAATATTATATTATGTAATTAAATGCTATACAGAGGGAGCATTAAAGTTGGCAAAGCACTTTATATGAACTATCTCAATTTAGCCTCACAAGAACTCTATGAAATAAGTAATATACATTTTATTATCCCTATTATATAGATCTTTTAGTATCATTTGCAAAAAAGTTGATAGAACTGTCATTTAGTATATAAAATCATTATTAACATATTCATATGCCAAAGAACTGAACACTGATTATTAAATCACCATAATAGAGTAATTGACCTGAGTTTTGTTGTCATTCCTTGACTTTTATTTGGTCTATTACAGTCGTTTGGTTTTTTGTTTTTTGGGCTCTCTCTTCTTTCTTCATTTTGCATTATTAATGCAAATCTTTCCATGTTTCTCAGAAGTTTGCATATTCATATTTCCTTGCAAACACTGTAATATTTCAGGGTAATGATAAATCATAGTTTGTTCTCCACTACTTTTGATATATATTTTGTTTCCATTTTTGTGTGTGTGAGAAAAAGGATACTGAAATGAACACTTTTGTATATTTGGGGTTTTCCTTTTTAAATTAGACATTTTTTGGATATAGTCTTTTGGGATCTTTGGGATATAGTTGAGTTATCCAACTCAACAGTATAAACAATTCAGTAACTTCTTGCACAATTTCAAATTAATTTTCACAATGGCTGAAAAGAGTCACCAGAATCATTATATGTGCTTCCCATAGATGTTTGAATAATCATTTTCCTCATCTTTTAATATTTTTGATAATTTGATGGATGTGACAGCAATGTTACTTTAATTTGCTCCTATCTGATTATTAGTATTTTTTCTATATTTTTCAGGTTAATGATTTCTATCTGTTCTTTTGAAAACTGCCCATGTACTTAGACTACATTCATCAATTGAGGGATAGTACTTATTTTATATATTTATCAGTTCTCTATCAATTTTGTATATGATACTTTCAAGAGAGTTGTTCAATGCAATTACTCCAATCCATGTTTCAATTTTATATACTTGTTATTGCCTATTTTCTCATTTATGATCTCCTCTAGACCCATTTCTTTCAACAAAGTCTGCTTATGCATAATTATAAAAGATAATGTTTTTCATTTTCCACTTAAAAACATGATTTAAAAACATATTTAGGTGTTTTATCCAATTGGGATTTATCAAAGTAGGATGTGTAAGATGCTGATTTTAACTTTCATTTTGGTGACATAAGTGCTGTTTAGTAGTTCATATTGAATAAGGTATCTCTTCCTCAGTAGTTTGAATCAGTGAGTGTATGCAAACTTTGATGGTATGATTATTTACTTGTCTTTTTTATTCATGTAGCTAAATGGTACAATGTATAAAGCATAATAATTAGGAAAACCTGAATTTGAATTCTGTCTTAGACAACATATGAGCTATGTAACCCTGGGAAAGTCAATTAATCTCTCTTTGCCTCTATTTCCTCATCTGTAAAATGGGGATAATAATAGCGTTTACTTCACAGGGTTATCATAAGGATCAAATTGGTAACACATATAAGAGTGTTTTGCATTTGAAATGTAAATATACTTTTTATTTTATATTTAATAAGTTAACATTACACAGATCTATTTTTATATTTTCTTAATTTATTGCCAGATCATTGTAATAATTAGTGCTTTGATCAAGAAAACAGGATTTTTGAACAGGCAGAAAAAAAAATCTGTAGTATCTGAAGCAATTGCATCACACTAGTGGGGAGTATTTGAATCCAGCACATTGCCTGTGTTGGTGCAGGCCCAACTTTCTGGCCTTTCCCTGGGAAAGAAGATCACAAGTACAGTAGTGGTCAAAGTGGAGAAGAATCTGTCCAGGTTGTTAGAACACCATCATCATGAGAATTCAGCACCATGTCCCTGGTAGCTTGAGAAACAAGTGAGGCATTGCCTTCCCTCACAGGGATGTTCCGTGATTTCATGTTTGTTCTGTACATTACAATCCTTCTTGAAAAGATAATGGAAGAGTGAAGTGATCTGGTTAGGACAATGACCATGATGAAAGAGGAAGCCTGTGCAATATCATTGTTCACTTCTTGGCAAATAATTAGACATCTGCTAGTTGTGGGCCAAGCAATTCTGCTTCAAGATAACTTCCTTTCTGGTGGAGGTGTTTATGAATGAAGAGGATGACTGACAAATTTTATCGTTTGCTTGGTGTAGTCAGGGAATCATGAACTCCATGCTAATGGAGTACAGAACATGGAAAGTGAAATATACTAATAATCCAAAAATCTTATTACACAGCATTTTTGTGTTCTCACCTTTAGAAATCAGTGACAAATAGAAGAATGACTTATAATTCTCCCTTCCCCTACCACGTCTTGCAATAGGTGCTAATTAGCAGTGAAATACCTAAAATGTAAGCAGTGTGAGGAAAACAAGAAACAGAGAACCTGAAAAATCCAAATTTTAGATAATCAGCTTTTGAACAATCTACCTGGCTGTATATTTATTCTTGGCTTCTGTGTACTTCTACTTTTCCCTGCCTCATCAGAAAAATGATTGATTATATCATTGTCAAGACAGCAAGTCACCTCACATATAGCTTCACTCTTTATATGTGCCTGTAGGCAAAAATGTCCCAAAACAAACTTTTGAAATCCTAAATGTCACAATATAAGGTTTAATTTTCAAATCCATGCTATTTAAAGTCTGTGTACTTTGTTTTATTTTGTGGAAAACATTTAAGAAGCAATTACAATAAACAGATACTAAAAATAATTAGGGTTTTGTAGTATAGTTGGATATTTGCTAAGTCCCAAGGTCCCCTCTTTATAATATTTGCTTTCTTTTTTTAATATCCTTTGATATTCTTAACATTTGATAACTACAAATAAGTTTCTTACTCTTCCCAGTTCTATGAAGTAGTCCTTTGGTAATATGATTCCTAAAGCATTACATTTGTTAACTAATTTAGGTAGTCTTTTGGTATTCATTGTATTTATATTATTCATTCTTTATTTGTGTAGAGAGTGCTTTAAAATTTCATTTATATAGGTCTCAAGAGTGTTTTAGTAAGTATTTAATATAATATTTATTTTAACAGGATTTCTATTTTCCCAATTTTATAAGCAATGTACAGAAAAGTTGATAAAGTTGTGGGTTAGTTTTATATTAATTTATTTTAATAAAGTTATTAATTAAAATAATTTTCTGTTGTTGACTTCTGAGATTCTACAAGCCATTGTATTACCTGAAGATTGTAACAATTTTGACTTCTATTCGATATTTATTCTTTCAATCTTTTCCTTGTCCTCTTCCAATTGGTAGTAATATTACTATTATGTGAAATGATAGTAGATATCATAAGATCCTTGTTTTTACCCTTTATTATCAGTGATTCTTCTAGTATTTGTATATCGCACATAAGATTAATTCATGTAATGCTATATGTACTCATGTTTTTTTTTGCACCATTATGGTGATATATTCATTTTTATAAGGTTAAAGCATATTTGCATTTCTGCCGTTTATACTATATAATTTAAAATATTGCTCTAGACTTGCAGATTGATTTGTTCTTCACTAGGAAATTATTTATTATTTTCCTATTAATGTCCATTAATTATTCCAGTCCATTCATTCTCTGTCATATTTCCCTCCAGTTTGAGAACCATAATTTATTTCAAAGGATTATTTTGGCAAAGTGTCTTTCCTTTTTTAGTTTTGTGAATTTAATTTAACATGCAATTTATTTGTTCTTTAAATGTTTGATAGAATTTACCAATAAATTCATCTGGAACAGGAAATCTTTTTCTTCAAGAGTTCATCTTTTACTTACTTGGATTTGTATTCTGAAATCGGATTGTTTAGATCCTCCATTTCTTATTTTGCAAATATTTTTTTTCAGTTTTTTTTGACATATAATTGAGTATAGTAATTTTTGTTTCTAATGTTAGCCTTCAATCCTACTTCAGGTGTTTATTATTTCTGTGACCTTTGATAGATCACTTAATTTACTTGGAACCCAGTTTCTCTATCTGTAAATTGAGAGGGTTGAGATAGATGACCTCTGATTTTTTTCCCCCATCTATAATCCTACACTCAGACATTCCATACTACCATTTTTACTTTCTATTGTCCTTTTAGGCTTAATGTAAATGTGCTTTGATTGTGTATAGGTTTTTATATGTTTTGTGTATTGTTGTGCATATATATTCTGTTGCTTTATTTGAAATCATGATAATGTTTCTGCTTTTTTTTGGATTCAGGTGTTACATCATAATTTGATTATTTGAAGTTGCCTAGAATCATTACATAAGTTTCTTATTTGCAGCAAAATTTTAGATTTTGTTTTGTAATCTATTCTGTTAACTCATCCTTTTAAGGGCTAATTGATACCTTCATGTTTATGGTTATAATTTTAAAGATTTTTTTCCTCCATCAAATAAGTTGTGCTATTTCTTCTTACTCCATCTCTCCTTTGAAATAAAAAAAATCAGTACTAGATGTTTGTAGTCTGTAATACTTGGAAAAGACTGATCCTAGTCTGCTTTATTTCCCTTCCCATCTCAGTTCAGACTTTTTATCTCCACCTTGTTTATTAATCAGTTCTCTAAAGAGAACTATCAGAATTGGTTTTGCTATAGGAAATATCCTCCATAACACCACCTTTGTGGTCAAATAACCCTCCAGTTCCTTTTTTACATTATTATACTTCTACCACTTGTAGCAGTAAGCACCCCAGCATCCCTAGGGTGGCTGCCCAACACAGGTTCTTAAGGAAAGCAACTCAAAATGGGTTAACAATCTTTATTTAATCAATCAAACATACATAATTTACCTATTTCAGGGGGAAAAGGTCAGGACCCTGAAATTCAGAGTATACAGAGGTTACAAGAAGAAGTTACAAGACAGAGAAACATTTCATCAGACAGGCTTCCAAACTGTCTAACCATTACATATATCCATACCTAATCACAGTTACCAGAGAGGGAAGCATCAACATCTGGGTTTTTCAAAGCTGGGGGGGGCTCAAAATGGCTGCCCAGAGTCTCATCTGGTCAAATCACACACTTCTCAAAGTGAGCCCTGAAACAAAGTCTCACATTAGGGTTTATATAGCCTTCTCCTGGCTCAGAGAATGTAACAACCCTCTTGACCGATCACAAAGTATCTCTCGAAAAACAAGCCTCCCACCACAGGCTCCAGGTGCACTTAAGCCTGGGGGCAGGGAGATCTAAAAAATTTACATTTCTATAACACCACTCCAATCTTTTATTTTTTTTAAATACCTGGCTAGGCTATAAGGAGAAATCTTATGATATCTTCTCTCAGTTGATAACTGCCTTGATGTTAGAAAAATCAATTCTATGTTATACTCTAATTGTAAGAAAGAGTAAGTTCCTCATTTCTCTTCTTCTTCCCTAGAATGTTGTTTTAAAATAAATATTTTGTTTTTTTAACAACCTGTGCCAGAGATATTCTCCCTTTGTTCCTTCTCTCAATAAATAGAACTCTACAGGTACCATATTTTCCCTATTCCTCTTAGCATATCAATACTAGACCAACACTTCAATCTTTCACATTATTCACTTTTTTGGTAACCTTTTTAAAGTTTGTTTTGTCTCCTCTGGTTGCAACACAAGGACTCTTCCCAGCTCAAGTTTTCCCAAAAGATCTTCCTTTAAACTCACTCATTTTTAAAAGTCCATTTTTCACCATGTAGAATTATGGTCTTCATAAGATGTTGTTTTTTTAGTGCAATCTACTTTTCCTTTGTGTTTTTGTATATCATGTTGCCATATTTCTTTTTACTATAATGTACATTCTTCTGAAGTTTTGATTGAGGTTTTTCAGTATGCATTCTGCTTTTTCCTAACCATTTTTAATATCTTTCCCTCTGTCTTGAGAGCTCTAGAGTTTAGTAATCATATTTCTGGGTAAGATAAGCCTGGAGATAACTGTTCTGAGGTATCTATTGATTTTCACTTTGTGATCTAGTTTCATTATTTCTGGGGAATTTTCTTTTATGATTTCTTAAAATATGGCATTCAGGTTGTTATTGTTTTGTTTGTTTGATCATATTATTCTGAGAGGCTTTTACTTCTTAGCTTATCTAGGTGCAGCATTCCCTTTGAATTGCTTTTCATGTCTAATATCTCACATTCTTCCAATTTTACTGTTTCAATGCTAGTAATAAGTAACATTTGTATTAAAGTTTCAAAGTACTAAACATACATTATTTGAGCTTTATAATTTCTTGAGATCAGAACCCCAAAACTAAAACTAATAGAGTTTAAGTGTCACACCCATACAGTGTTCTTTTTACCACACTATAGTGCTTCTCATTCTCCCCCTTTTGTCTTTGTGCACCACAGAAAGATTGGTAAATAACATCTTGAGGATAAATGAAATTATATTTTTGGAAACACTTATGAATAAAAGACAGAGGCTAAATCCAACACATTTTCCAGTGTTGATATTCAGTGTTTCTTGGAGAAGAATTTTCTTACTACTAAATCATTTTCATCAATGTTTATGTACTTGTTCTGTCCACTTAAACTGACAAGAATTGGACACATCATCACAAAGTTTACATCTACATAGACATAAAGGATAAGATACTAGGGAAGTATCATACTTGTCAAAAAGTCACTTAATCCAAGACATTTCCATTGTATTTACCACTTTGCACACATATCTTGAGAGAACAGGTACTTTTGTGTATCCTCTTCTCCATCAAAAAAAATTAAGAACAAACAACCAAGGAAACAGCTGTCAAATGGGGATACTGGCAGTGATTTCCTTAATAATTTTGATTGAGTTGTCATTGTAGTAATGACCAGGAGATTTTCTCTCAGGACCATTATGAGCCATGATGAATGTTTGCTGGATAAGATGAATGTTTTTAAGAAAACACCAATGAAGCAATTATAGTCATGAGGTATGGGTAGTGAAGGAAGGATAGACCATTTTATCCTCAGTTTTGACAAGATTGTTCAACAAGGTACCTGAAAGTAATGGCTCCTCAAGAAGGCTTACTCTTTCCCCAAATTTTTCATCAAGTTGATTAAAATTATTAAGTTCTGTATAAAGTGTAGTGAAGGGGTGACCAGGTAGCACAGCGAGTAAGAGCACCAGCTCCAGTGTCGGGATGACCTGGGGATCAAATCTGGGCTCAGATACTCAGCACCACACCCAGAAATAACTGGCCATGTAACCTTGAGCAAGTTACTTAACCCTGATTGCTTAAAAGAAAAAATAAAGTGTAGTGAAAGCCATGCCATGAAGAGATATAATGCCCACATTTTCCATTTGCTTATGGCCTAGATCAGGGGTAGGTGACTTGTGGCCTTGAGGCCACATGTGGTCCTCTAGAGAACAAGTCCCCTTAATAAAAAAACTTGTTCTGTAAAACTTGGACTCAGTGAAAAGACCAAGGACCTAGAAGGTCACATGTGGTCTTGAAGCTGCAGGTTCCCCATCTCTGATCTCCATAGAACAAATCAGAATGTAGTAAACACTGGTTTTGGAGTCAGATGACTTAGTTTTGAATCTTGGAACTGCTGTTTAAAACCTGCCTCAGTAAACAAAGATTTATTAACACCTATTATGTACTGAGTTCTGGAAACTCAAGTATAAACAAAAGAGGAAGGCAATTCTTACCCACAAGGAGCTTATGTTCTAATGAGAGAAGACAACACATGTTAGGGAGCCTGAAAAGCTAGAGAAGGTGGGGGTTGAGAATGTACTCTGACTTAGGGATTGAAGGTCTATGGTCCTTCCCCAAAACTGAGTTTCCAGAACTTACCATTGGGAAAGGGAACCATAGGAGCAAGGTCATGAGGTAGTGAAGACTTGGGGTAGGGATAGTTTGTATGTTCTTGGGTAAGGTACTTAATCTCTCTGGGTCTAAAACTGCTTGTGTAAATTCAATTCATTTTTTAAAACATCTTACCACTATATGCTAGGCACTGTGGTAAATCCTGGGGATATAAATAAGAAAAAGAAAGATAGTTCTTACCCTCAAGAAACTTATAAACTAAGGGAGAGAGGATAACACAAAAAAAAAGCTAGAGAAAGGGATGGGGAACCACAGGATGAAGGGACATGATGTTCTATGGAATTGTAAGTAAGATGAACTGCTGATGGTTATGTACACACATACACACTTGTGTGTATTGCAAGTTACATATTTATGTATATAAACCTGCATATTTTCTCAACAGTCTCCTCATCTCATCTTGAAATTCTTTAGGAGTGGCAGGCAATTTGTTTGATTAAAGGCATCTTTCCTTCCTCACATCATAAGACAAATAGCTTATGTAATACATATCTTATTAAAGGATGCCACTCTTTTTTTCAGATATGTTAAATCTGTCCTGCTTTTTAATATTCTGTCACATTCCAGCTTCCCTCACTATCCTATGGGCAATGTTTTCTTACTACAATATTTTGCCACTCAGGCAGGCCTTAGTGATTTCAGGTGAATGGCAGTCCTCTTAAAACAGCCATTGCTATCAATTCTGTTTCCATACTGTTGTTTTCTCACACTAATTTGCGCATACTCTTGAGGTTTGCCCAAGCTGCATATCAACTCTTATTTCAATGCTGGTAGTTCCATTGACAGTCTGTCTTAGGTAATTTTAGCCCTATTGTTTTAATCCTACTATTTTTTTGAGACAAATTTTAATATACTCAATCCTGAAAGGATAAAGTTATTGTGGATAAAGTACTGTTGTGGATAAGGCAATAGGAGATTCCTTAGATTAAGAAAAATGTGTTTTCTTTAGCTATTGGTTGCTTTATCTTACAATCTTATAATTGCAAAGCACGTAAAAAATTAAAATGTCCAAGAATTGATAATGACTAAGTGAACAATGATATACCAGTATAATAGAAGTCTACAATATAGAAATGTCATTAGACATATATGATTAATACAAAAAATTGGGAAAAGAATTATTTGAATTAACTTTCAGCAAAGAAAACAGAAAGAAAATAATTATGTAAACACTATGGCTATCCACAAGAAAAAAAAAAACAAAGAAACTATGAATGAATGAACAGAAAATAGAAAATAATGTCTAGGAGTTACTAATAAAATTTTGTAGATGTGTTTATTTCAGCTAGAAATTCAATTTTGAGTGAGCCTTGATGTAATACATACTACTTAGTTTTACTAGAGTGAAGGCCTTTGGATTTTGTTTTAAATTTATTGGTGATGTTCAAAATTGCCATTTTAATAGAATGGGAGCCATATTGGAAGATATTAAGGAACAAGAGGGTGGTAAGGCAATGGAACCACAAAAAATGAAATATTGGATAAGTTTATTGGTTAGTGGAAGAAAAAAAGAGGACTTATTTGAGTGTTTCTCTTCGGAATAGAATGCCCACATGTCTACATTTGTTGTTGTTTGGTCATTTCAGTCATGTTTGACTATTCATAAGTCCAGCTGGGGTTTTCTTGGAAACTTGAATGGTCTGCCATTTCTTTCTCTACCTCATTTCACAAATGAGAAAACTAAGGCTAACAATGTTAAGTGCCTTATCCAGGGTCACAAAGCTGGTAAGTCCCTGAGACTATAATTAAATTGATAAAGATAAGTCTTCCTGACTCGAGGACTAACACTCTATCTACTGTACCACCTACCTGCCCCAAGTGATGGCCAATGTTAATACTACTATAGTATTACAGATTAGAGAATTCTACACAAGTTGTGGGAGTGAAAATTCTGTTTTCAATGAAGAAGCCTGTAATACAGATCCTAAAGAATCTCCAGGTAGGCATCTGTCAGAGGATTTAGGAATAGAAAGACATAATAAAAGAATGGTATGCGCTCTTTCACCACCCCTCCCTCTAAACAGATGCGTGTAACTCTCCAGACCGTGCCATGGATGCCAGAAAAGAAACAGCAATGAACAGAATGACGAGGAGATGAAGATGTATCTGTACTGTCTTGATCAGCACTTTACTGAATTTTGTCATCTGGGCTTATGACAGAAACTGAATAATCAGCAAGATATTTACACCCAGGAGATTATCCTTTCTCTCATTTGACCTAAAGTGTCTCCTGAATGAAGTTGCCTTTGCTGAGTACTTCACCACCTGATATTAAACCTGTAATTAAAGTACCATGACTCAGTGAAAGCCTCTTTACTCCTTAGTGATTAGAACTGAGATTGTGTTTCTCTAGACATAAATACAATTATGTTGCTAATCTGTACAATCATTCCAGGCCCTCTTAAATTGCTCTACAGGATTATTGGATAGACTGAGACTCAAAAGGAAAATTGAAAGACTATCTGTCCCATTCCACTGCCTCCCAGGATGCCATGTATAAGAGGGACAACATGGATGATATCGTGTGCTTTAAATTAAGCATGATGGAAGGAATATATCCAAATGGATGCTGTTTCCTTTGAAGTTACTGCCCTTAGTGACTTTACACACATTTTAATGAGGATGCCATCATTCGTGGAGTTTTCAGAATCTGTCCTTCAGAATTGCCTCCATAGTGTATGACATGTTTTTCTGACAGTCCACAATGGTGCTGTCTTCATCCTGTGAGGAGTTATTTTATTTTTTACAGATAGAAATCATTTGGAGTCAGGCCTGCTAAACAAAACCAGCTATCAAACAGGATAACATTTTGTTTTGTTTTATGAATAAAAATAACAGCAACAATAACAACCAAAAGCTGTGACACTGAGGTAATGAGGCTGATGTTTGGGATAATAGGATCTGAGACATCTCTTCTAGCTCTTCAGCTGATTTTTCCTTTGTGATATATCCTATGTTGAGAAAAATTTCTCAGAAAGGCCTTTATTCACTGAGTGATTTGAGCACACGGTCATCATTAGAGTTTGTCCATAGCCTCTTAAGGGGACAACTTTGAGGGGAAACACACTCATTTGCATTTACAAGTTCTGTTTTTCTTAATTATCAGAAAAGAATTTATTATTTCATTGGTATGTACAAATGTTTCTCAAACTTTTTGATCTTGGGACCCTTTTATACTTTTACTTTTTTTACCTTGGGGCCCTCTTATACTCTTAAAAATAATTAAGACCTGCAAGAATTTTTGTTTATATTGGTTATATCTATCATATTTCCCACATGTGAAATTAAAACACCTTAGCATTAATATGAAAATAATTCTGACTTTTAATATTCCCCTCCCAAAAAGAAGAGTCTTGAACACCCTCAGGTTCTGTGGACCTCACTTTTAGAACCATTGGTGTATGTAGTTTTCTAGGAGGAAATGGCCTTTGTCAATTTGAATCTGCAACTGCTAATAATTTATTGTCCTAGAGAATTTCCTAGGGCACTGAGGGATTGTCCATTGTCACACAACTAATGTCTGCTGGTGGAAGAACTTGAATTCAAGTCTTTCAGACTCTGAAGCTAGCTCTCTATTCTTATTGCCAAGCTACCTTTTATGTATTTTTTCATAAACACATTGGTTAAAACAACAACAAAAGCTTACTTCTTGAGATACAAACTGTTATAATTGGAGGCAAATGGAAATTTTTCAAGTTTGGCTTCCCTCAATGATTAATTCCAAAGGTAAAAATGATCTAGAATTTACCTACAGTTAAAAACATGATTCATTTAAAAATGTATTTAATTTCTTAGTTTCAGTGGAGACATAATATACATTAATGTAAAATGTTAGGCAGATAATCGAAAATTCAAAAGGTGGAAACAAAAGAGAATTTTAGGCAAAGCAATAAAACAATCTAAGGAAAACACTTTTTCCTTAATCTCCTAATTACCTTGTCCACAAAAGTACATTCAATAATTTTGCCATTTTGACTTAGACCAGTCCAGATAAACAAATATGTCACAAAAATATAGTAGGGTTAAAAAGACCTAAAATAGACAGTCAGCAGAACTACCAACATTGAAATAAGAGTTGACTTTTAGCTTGGACAAACCCCAGGAGTACACTAATGTAACTGTGAGAAAATGGCAATATGAAAACCAAATTGATAGTTACGACTGTTTCAAGAGGCCTGCCATCCACTTGGAATTGTAAGAAAACATTGCTATTAATTAATTTAAATTAAATTAAAATTTAAAAAAATTAAAAATGAGAGGAGCTGGACTGTGAGAGTATTAAAAATCAGGGAAAACTTGATATATCTGAAAAAAAAAGAGTGGCATCTTTTATCAAAATGTGTACTGAATAAGCTATTTGACTTGCAAGGTAAAGAAGGAAAGACACCTTTAATAAAACAAATTGCCTTGCCTCCCCTATAGAATATCTAGATGAGATGAGGAGACTAGAGAAAAATGAAAGGAAACAAACCTAGAGATTTATATGTTGAGGGACCTCCTTGTCTGTGACAGGGGGAATTGCTAATCTCTGAACACTATAAAACACATAGATAATGAGATCCCACTGCAGGACTTACCTTGGAGGTAGTGATAAAGGATTGTTTCAATTATATGAAGGATAAATACCATCACCAAGTACATTAAAAGTTACTTCCAAACCACACAGTGGCAATATATTATCTATGAATTGCTTAGATGTTAGATCACAAGGAACTATCTTCTCAGTGTGTGTGTGTGTGTGTGTGTTTGTATGTGTGTGTGACACATACAATACTCGAAGGTGAGTCTTAAGACTTTGCGATTTCATTAAATATAGGAAAATGCTTAAGTAAAAACTTTCTTCTTGAACACTGACCAGCAACAGCTCTATTGCAACTTGGAAGGTGTACTGGGTTCCTCAATGATTGAGTGCTCAATTGCTCAATATCACATGATTGGGGCAGCTAGGTGGTGCAGTGAGTCGGGAGGACCTGAGTTCCGTTCCAGCCTCAGACACTTAACACCCACACAGAAAAAAACTAACCATGTAAACTTGGGCAAGTTACTTAACCTCAATTGCCCTCCAAAAGGCAAAATATATAGTAGACCAGTATGACTGTAGGTAGAATAAATAATGAGAAAAAAACTGGAAAGGTCTAAAAAGGCTATGTTGTCAAGAATGTTAAATGACATAAAAGAGCTTTATATTTTTTTTCCTAGAAGTCAAAGGGGACCATTATATTTTGGTGAGAAGGTTGGGTGGGAAGGAGAGGGGAAGGTCAGACATATGTTTTGGTAAAAATCACTTTAGCAGCTACAAAGAAGATGGAATGGAGTGAGGAGAAACTTTAGGAAGATTAATTAGAAGATTATTGTAGTAGTCCATGTGTGAGGTGATGAAAGTCTGTACCATGTTGGTATTTGTGTGAATAGAGAGAAAGAGGCAAGTAGGAGAATTATTGTAGAGGAAAAGGCACAAGATTTGTCAGTTGATTAGATATACAAAATGAGTGAGGGGGGAATTAAGGATGAAACAGGTTGTATTGTTGAGTGAGTTGAATGATGGTCTCTTGAAAAATAATAGGGAAGATTGGAAAAGGAATAGATGGAAGGAACATAATTGATTCTGTTCTGTACATGTTGAGGCTGAATTTGAGAGGAAAAGGGTGCATGAAGAGGTTTTGTATTTGACAAGGAAAAGGGATAGCTCTTCATTAAGGACTGGGATTAAGGAGGATATCATAGAGGAAAATGTCAGAGGGATACGAGAAGAAAAAGCCCTTGATGAATAATTGCATTTTTCCCCCAGTGAAGTTACAGGCAAGATCTTTAGCTGAGAGGGTGGAGGAAAGGATGCTCTCTGAGAGATAAGGAGACAAGAGGAGGTTTGGAACACAGGAGATTTTTAGCAAATTAGATTATCATGATTGATATAAACACAAAAACAACACAAAACCCAATCCTAAAACAAAGTGTAATAAATGAAATTCAATCTTTTCTAAGATTGATTGAAATAAACTTCTTGTAAAAAAAGGATGAAGGTCTTTTTGCCAGTGCCTTGGTCATCTAATTCCTCAGCTATTTTATAATCTTTGCTATATAATCTATGCTCCTTGAGTTTATATATTTTTAAACTTATATCTTTAAGTTTTATTTGACCTGTTGTGAAGAAAATATTTGAGGTATATTTAATGTCTCAGTACTTTATCAAACTAGGGATATGAAACATTTTTTTGAGGACTAAAGGTCTTTATTTTCAGTATTAATGAAGGCATGTTACAGAGAAGCCTTTAGAATCTATTAAAGCATTAACAGACCTTGCTTTTTATATTAAGTGGCCCTTGACTGCTATATTTTCTAGAAGGTGTTTCTTCCATCCCATCCCTTGCTGTTAACTCTCATTTCTCATGACTGTCAAAGTTTCTGTATTAGCAATTCAATCCCCCTGCCTGGAGTTTGTGACAACCGTCTTCCAAACAAGTAGAAGTTTTGTCATTTCCCTCAAGGTTCATTGTTTTGTTCTCTGATTGATCAAAGTTACTAGAAATCAGACAACTGGACAAATGGAGAAATATTGTATTCATTTTAGAGTATTTTTTTCCATTAACTTAATACCTTATTGGTATAACCAACCCCCTACTCTCCCTCTCTCCATATTCTAGTCATCATTTAAGACCTTATCCCAATCCTACCTTCTCTAAGATGTTTTCCCTATATAATTATTCCAACATATGTAACCCTTTATCCTCGCTGATTTTTTAATTATACTTATATCAGTTTTATACCATTTCACCATGATTGTTCTGTCATTGTTGTATTCCTCTTCAATTAAATTATATGCTCTTTGGGAGAGGGGACCATATGTTAGGAGCATGGTATAGAAGATAAATCAGCTATCCCTGGAACCAGAAAGACTCTGACTTAGACTCAGTATGACCCATGGCAAGTCATTTAACATATCAGTATGGCAGGCCATTTTCTAAGAATATGAGTTTCATAGAAGGTATAGACCCACAATGAGAGAGGGAGGTTCCTCATCTGAAATTTCTTCATACTAATGAAATCCAAGTCCAGGTGCCATCCTTATCTTTGTTCGTTTATAACATCTAGCAGAGTGCTCAAAATACTGATACAGAAAATATTGTTTGATTGTTGAAGTTTTTAATGGAATATGCATTTCTGTTAATTATGTAAGTCATTCTGTTATGTGTGTATATATATATATATTCAATTTAATATTTTATTCTGAATACTAAATAAAATGAGTATTTTCTTATACTCAGTATAACTGGAAAAAAAGAGGATTATATAAGAAACTGAAAATTTCTATTATATATGACTTGCAATTAGCATTAAGGATTTGGGGTCAGAGGAGGACTTTTTATTTTTATTTTTTAAGTTTTTTGATATTGCGTCCCTCTATCTTATCCAGGATAGAGGTAAAACCCAATCCCACTACTAGTCAACACAGAACCTTTGACCTGCTCCTTTTCTGACCGATTCCAGTTTGTTCCTTATCATGAAGCCTGGTGGTCTCTGACTCCCCAGGTATTTGTCATTTTGTTGTCTAGATATCCAATCAACTTTACCATCTTGGAACTCAGAACTTTGAATTCAAGTAATTTTCTGAACTCAATATCCCAGTAGGAGGAATTACAGGTGTATACCCTCACACCATATTGAGTATTAGATGTCAAACAAATCAATGTGTATTCCTATAATGATTCAATTTCTCTATCTATGTTTCTTTTTCTCTCCTAGTCTGTTCCCAGTTTTCAAGAGGTGTCTATGCTATTTTTGGATTTTATGACAAGAAGTCTGTAAATACCATTACATCCTTTTGTGGAACTCTTCACGTTTCCTTCATCACTCCCAGCTTCCCAACAGATGGAACGCATCCATTTGTAATTCAGATGAGACCTGACCTCAAAGGAGCTCTTCTTAGCTTGATTGAATACTACCAGTGGGACAAATTTGCATACCTTTATGACAGTGATAGAGGTAAGAGGCCATTGATTTTATTGCATTGGGGTGAGTACAGCTTGCTTGACATTTATGGTGATATTTCTGAGTTATAGAGCCTCAATGGTATATATTAATTTGAATAGTTCTGGGACAATGGATAAATAACAGGTGAAATTAATATTTTAATTTTTTACCCATTCCATAGCTTTGGGGGAAATCCTAGTAGTAAATCTGTGGATTTAAGCTTATTAGTGTAACTGTGTATAAAATGATGAAGCATTTTTATATGAAGTGAATGATACAGTGGGTCATTCAGACATTTTGCCAATATACCAAACCTATAAATACTTGGAGTGTTCCCAAGTGTTGCAAATATTTAAACACTGGATATTATGTAGCATCAGTCAAGAATTACTATATGTAAAAATAAGATGATGGCTATTTCTGAGAGGATTACATAATATTCAAATATGCAAAATATATGAAATATATGTATGTATGGATGTCATGTGTATAAGTGTCTATCTAAGAGTATATCTAAGAATATCTTAGAGAGGAAACTTGACATAGTGGTGTAATGTAATACCAAGCAAAGGCAACTTCCCAGGTTCAAAATACCAGCATAGGTGCTCTCTATTTTATTCAATAACAAACCCAGAACAGAGAAGATCAAAACATGACATCATTCAAAATACAGCATTTACTAAGTGTAATTAAATCATCTCCAAGGCCTACCCCACCCCAGGACTTTCCAATCATTCAATCAATTACAAAGTCTCTGTTCCAAATACTTCTCCACCCCTAGGCTATACCTTAATTAAGTCCACCACAAAGCCCCTCTTCTCAAATGGAGATTAGTTTCCAAACATAAGTAAAATACATTCATTTGCTCAACCATAGAACACAAAAAGGTCAAAAGTTCCCCACCCCTGGATCACAATTGAATCTACCCCAGAGTTACATCAAGTTTAAACACAGCACTTAATACCCAAATGGAGGTCTTTTCTTCATCTTGACACGAGGCAAGTTCTCAGCAATCTTAGTTCCTGGGGAGACAAGGCTTAGCAAGGCCATAAGATACATTGCCAGTCCCTTCATGAATTTATCCTCTGTCTGTAGAACAGTCCTAGAACCCCTGAACACATTAGCAAAGCCCTCTCCCAGGATTTCTGTAAACATACAACAAGAAAATCCTTCTTCAGGGCTTCTGAACCAACAGAAAGGCTCCCAGACCCCTGCAACAACAGCACTGTCCTTCACCAGTGGACAGTATTCATTCTGTCTGCCGGACAGTCTCCAGACCCCTGCAACAACAGTACTGTCCCTCACAAGTGGACAGTATTCACTCTCAGTACTGTCCCTCACCAGTGGACAGTATTCACTCTCTGTCTGCAGGACAGTCTCAGGCCTTCTTAACCAAATGCCAGGTTCCAGGACTTCTTCAACAGGACAGTCTTTCACCAGTGGACAAATCTGGCAAAATGACATCAAAACAGACAGACAAAGTACCAGCAAAACAGCCATGTCTCCTCAGTCCTTGGCAGCTCAGGGGGCAGGTCTCAAAAGTCCAGGGCAATTCAAAGCGGCCACCAGCAATTCTTAGTCTCTCCCTCTACACGAGGTGCTGCTTCCAAAAAAGAACTTCCGCCTCTCTCTTGTCTCTCCAAATCTACGTCACCAGCTCCTCCCAGTCAGGACTTTCTTTTCACATCAAAAAGTCCATCCCACAGGTGGGATTAACAAGCTCTGGGTTTTAATACAATCAATTTGAAAACCAAGCCAATACAGGGGAATCTTTAATTGCCATTACTATCACAAGTGGTTAGTGTGTTGGCCTCACTATCAGGAGGTCCTGAGTTCAAGTTTTTTCTCAGGCACATATTAACTGTGTGACTTTGGCAAATTGGCTTACCTCTCAGTATCCTAACAAAAGATAGAAAACTATCACTGCTAGGAGAGTTACTGATCTGTATCAGTGGAAGGAATTTCCACATTAGGGAGCTCAGTAGTTCACCTTAGCATGCATGTATGTATATGCATGTTTTCACATGGATGCATACATACCTGTTTTTACAATATAATTATAGAGATGCCTATATGTACATATATACATATGTATATACAAATATATGTATATACACATGAATTTATAGAGATAAATATTTGTGTATGCCTTTTTCTTTACCGTTCTTCTCTCTTTACCTTTTTTTTCCTTTGTCTGTCCCCCACTTTCTCATCTATATCTACCTATCTATATGATACATATTTATATTTTTCTGTCTCTGATTAATTTCAATCTAATATTTCTTTATTTGTAATTTATTTCTATGGATATATGTGCATTAGTACATATAGATATACATATACAAATACATGTGCACACACTCATGCAGCTACACACATGTACATACCAGTATGTGTACAGACTATATTCTTATATCTATTAATTTATCTTTATTTCATGTATGTATGTTCTTACACATATGACTCCATGCATGAATAGACCTCTCTCCCCTTCCTGATGGCCCAAGTATATTGGGGTCCCTATAGTTCTGAAGAAGTACACTAATAGAGTAGGGACTGCACAACATACATATTTAGAACATACTTGTGATTTATTGATAGAAGGAACTCCTAAAGAAGAAATTCTATCTGCCTGGCAGCTTATAAGTTTTAGCAAGTTGTCTGGAGTCATGAGAGGCTAATTGATCTGTGTCATAATTCATTAAGTATGAGAGGTGGTATTTGAACTTAGCTTTTCCTGAAGCATATACAGACACATACACACACACACACACACACACACCACTTTAGATTTATTTATAACACTATTCAAGGGAAGAATTCTAGTGAAAATATCAGTTGGGTACAATAATAAATCATTGTGCTTGTGCAATTTGGACAATTTGGGAATGCTTTTCTCTGCTGCCTCTGTCCATTTCAGTGAGTTTAGTTCTGATAGAAGCCAACTCAAATCTCCATGTTAGATGAGTCAAGGAGGTTTTTGCAAAGGGTAAACTGCACCCTAGCAGGCTTCCTTTGTTGATTAGGCTTGTGGAACACCAACAATTCCAAATGAAAATTGGAAACTGTTCTTGCTACAAGATAGGACATCTGGTCATCTAGTAAAGGCAGAAAATATGGTAGACCCCACTTGATTCTCCCTCGATCAATGAGTTGGCTAATGTGGGATAGGCTCTTCTAAGTCAGGACTTTTTAGTTAAAGAATCACATAGGATTCTCTGATATCCTTCTGGACCTAAAAATGATAACATCCCACTGAACAACCAGTATATTAACTCAAAGAAAGTGTTTGTGTCAACAGATCTCTCATTCTGCTTTGAGTTAGAGAGAGTATTGCTATTTTTGTGCAATTGAATAATATATGGAAAGCATTTAACTAAATGTTGACTCTAGTGTGATGAATTATTCCAAAGTAGTCACCGTACAAATGTGAGGCTAGTATTTATATAGCTCAGCATTTGCTGACAGTTCTGCCTTTCATCCCCCTCCCTGTCTTGCATTTTGCTTTTTTGCCAGCTACTTTGCCCGCTCTGCAGCCTGAAAAATCTCACTGTGTTAGGAAGGTATGGAAAGTGTTTGCAACTAGAGTTCTTCCCTGAAGTTGAATTCAGGCAATACACAAATGGAGGGACTCACGACATTTATTTTATTTTATTAGGGCAATTGGGGTTAAGTGACTTGCCTAAGGTCACATGGCTAGGAAGTGTTAAGTGTCTGAGGCAGGATTTGAATTCAGGTCCTCCTGATTTCAGGGCTGTTGCTCTACTCACCGCACCATCTAGCCACCCCAGACTCATGACCTTTCTTACATGACTTCATTCTTTTTAAAATTAATATTGGGAATTCTTAATTAGAGTCTTCCTCTACTAATATAGATTAATACCTTCTCTTTCAGAAATACTAAATAAAGTTTCAAGTGGTAAGCTTTAAAAACATTTAAATCTGCAAATACAATCGAGTTCAAGTATATCTGGTAATAGAAGACATTGAAACTACTCCTATGCTAAAGTGCTATTAAAGCTTTCGCTTAATCCAAAGACATTGTCAAGTAGTTTTGATAAATTTTGATTTGAACATTGTGATAGTGGGTTTTGTCCCTGGAACCTTTCTCTGAAGTACATCTGCAACAACTCTTACAAAGTAATTGGGAAAAACCTGACCTCCTCTACATGAAGAGTTATTTGTCTCTTAAAAGTCATACCTTTTTTCTTTCTCTTTGCTTTCTTTTCCTTTGGGTCACATTTCAGATGAGAAAGCTAGTTTTTGTATTTTTTTAGCACCTATTTTAAACAGAAGGGCAAATACCGCATAGCAATCATTATTCCATTTCCCTTTCAGTCACAGTATCTCTTATGATGACATCAAGGACATATAGTTATGCTCCTTGATTTCAGCCTAAAATCTTAGGAATGTAACCCCCCCCCCCAAAAAAAA
>NW_027186473.1:63954198-63961061 GCF_028583685.1 Petaurus breviceps papuanus
AGAGAGAGACTGAGAGAGAGACAGAGAGAGAGAGAGACAGAGACAGAGAGACAGAGACAGAGACAGAGAGACAGAGACAGAGAGACAGAGACAGAGAGAGAGGAGACAGGTACTGTCTTTAAGGAGCTTACATTCTATCTATTAAATTATGTAAATTTTGAAAATATATTTTATGTTCATAGTATAATTTATTACAAACAAGGGAAAAACTAAACTATTTCTACTAAACTAAAAGTCCATGCAGTTCTCTTTTGTTCTGGCATTACAAAATATATTGAGTTGGAATGTGTGCTTTGTGAGAGCAGGGACTGACTTTGAACTCAGAAAGACCTACATAAAAATTTTGTTTTCTGAAATGTACTATACATGACTGCTGTGTGACCATGACCAATGCCACAATGAATCAGGAAACTCTTTAACATTATAAATACCAAAAAGATGCTGAAGTGCAGAGATTTTCTGTACCAGGGGGCTATCTCGTTGATAAAAATCACAAATTTGGACCCTGTTAAAAATCACACATTTGGACCAAATGGAATTTACCAAATCATTGTAGTATCTAGATGAAGTAACACTACTGTTAATGATATGTATTATATATAATTCCATTTTTATTAATAAAGCTTATGGTGTGTGTGTGTGTTTGGGTGCATGTTTGTTATGTGTGTGGGTGTGTTTTTGATGTAAGAGAAGCTATGATGAGCATCAAACTAAATATTTTATCATGATCTAGGACTATAGGACATAAAGAAAAAGGAAAAAAAAAAGAACACCTCACCTGGTTTTGATAAATCCATCCTGGTTCCTCCAAATGTGACTTTGTTTTAGCTACCCATGTATCATGGTTATTAACTATGTGTTAGACTCAGTTACTTTACCTTGCTGAAGGAGTAAAAGTATAGTCAATTCTTCCGAATTTCAATATTCTGTGACTAAGTCTTGGTCTTCTTGCCTGAGTTACAACTTTATTTGTATCATTTTTGCATGATATTATTTTATTCCAGGAATTCACTGTAAAGGTTTTAGCAATAAAAAGTTGGCATTCAGTCCATTAAATATCTTTGCATTCCAATGAGATAGTCATTTTAACTATGGAGGACTTTTAATGTTATCCTTATTGATTGTACATCTGTTCCTTATGTATATAAATGTTAGAGTTGATGGTCAATTTTTCCTGAGGATCTCAAATTGTGATCCTAGTATTAAAAGAGCATAATTTTAGGACTGGAAGGGACATTTGAGATCATCAATTCTGTTTGCCTTATTTTATACAAGACGGTACAGTCTCAAAGATACCATACAAGTACTAAGATGCAAATGTAGGATTAAAATCAAGGTCCTCTGATTCAAAATAGATTACTCTTCTCACTTTACCATGTGTACCATACACCAAGCTCTGTCAAGAACCTCCATAATGATAGACTTTGAGAGCAATTCTTGCAGTGTGAAGAGGGTACTAAACTTGGAGTAACAAAGGCCTGGTGTTGGATTCCACTCAGACTCATATAAGCTGGTGACCCTGGGTCAATCATTTAACCTCTCAGACTTTGTTTTCCTGTCTGTAAAATGAAAAAGTTGGACGTGATGGCTTCTTTGAGCAGAGGTATCACACATGGTTCCTCCACTGACTGCATATTCAGCTAGCAACTCTCCCAAATATGACAAGAAATAAAATGTGATTGGGAAACATTTAACAAAATAAAATTTTAAAAAATAATAGACTATAGATAATGTTAATATGTGGTTTTCTAAGGCAATATACAGCTAAGGATCTTTATTTCTATTTGTGTTTGACACTACTCTCTTAGAGCTTTAGATCTATGATCCTTTTTGACCCTTTAAAGTTTGCCTTTTTAATAAAATGGATGTGCTGATTCTCTGCCTATATGTAAGACACAGCTTGGGTGTTAGCACTTCCTCTTTATGCTGGTTTGTTTTTTAGTAATTTTAGAGTTTTTGGTTGGTGACAGAATTCCTATGAATAATAGGATAATAGGAATTATAGCTAGAGCAAGGAGATAGATTGTCTACAAGATTCATTTTATTATAATTCTTAACAAATTTCAATTCTGTTTATATGTACATTCTTTTAATATTTTTTAATTTAAATTTTAAAATTTATTTTATTTTCAATTTATGAAATAAAACAAGCATTTCCAAAGCATAGTAGAATAAAAATACAGATTACTGTACATGAAACTGCAAATCTGTTATGTAAAACTTATTATTCCTTTTAAATACATAATATCTTTTTTCTTCCCTCCCTACACAGACACACACACATAAACACACATACATATGCATACATGCATATATACAAACACACAATGTGTATGTGTATACACATATATACATATACACAAGAAAATCATCCTATACATCCTTCTATTCATCAGATCTTCCAAAACAAACCCAGGCACTATATGTACACCCTTTAATTGATAGTGGTCCTAAAAGAACAAAGAGTTATAAAAATATACCTTATATGCTGTAATATGCTGCTGTCTGTGAGGTTCAATAATAGTTTCATTCACCATCTCGAAATGGTGAATTTTATTTTTTATAGTGTATACTTTCTATAGAGCTGAACTGATTATATTAAAATCCGGCATGGGGCTAAATATCACAAATATGGAGATAGAGATATATGTTCATGTGTATGTGTACTCATATATACATATATACATACATTTATGTATACACACAGAAATACACACACTTCCACTGAATGAGATCTACAAATCACAGAAACACTAGTAGTAAAGTTAACGATGCTCTTTTGGATATAGCTTCAGTTCTTTTTTTTTTTTCTGAAGACAGGATTAACTAGACAAACTCTTCTAATCAATGTATTAGACAAACTCTTCTAATCAATGTCTTCTTGGACTGTGATGCTGCGTTGTCATGTAAGGCTTTTCATAGAATTGTCATATTTTGGCTGCCAAAGACATTTTCTCTGTTGCTAAATATAGTAAAAATAATGTCAAAGACTAAGTTATTCTTTTCTCTCTCTCTCTCTCTCTCTCTCTCTCTCTCTCTCTCTCTCTCTCTTCCTTCATTTCTCCCTCCCTCTCTTTAAATAGCCTGTGCAGCAGAGAAAAAGCTTAATAGCTAAATTCAAGTATACGAATGGTAGCTGTGTTACCATTGATGACCAGCTGATTTCTTTCTTTGCATGGGTGGCATCTAGTAGAAATGGATTTATATTATAATTTACATATAAGGCTTTAATTTACATATAGTGACATTTATGGAATACAGGTTTATATTGTGATGAATTATTTAATTCATCAAGCTAATTAGTGTCTTTTCAAAAGACTGGTTGATAGCTTAAAAAAGAGACATAGTTCAGATCATGTCACTCCCCTGGTTCAAGAAACTTTGGGGGTCCTCCATTGACACTCAGGCACCATGCAACGTTCCCTTTTATTATTCAGAGCCCTTCACATTTTAACCCCAACCTAGCTTTCCAGACAAACTTTACCTCTCTCTACTTTGTGTGCTCTTCCCTTCAGCCAAGCTGGCCCATGTGTTGTTCTCCATACACAACATTCTATCTGCTATCTCTAGGTCCTTTCTTTTTGCATGCTGTTCCCCCAACCATGGGCCTGGCTCTTTTTTTATCTCTCATCTCTGCCTTTTACGTCTCTAGCATCTTTTTAAGGCCAAACTCATGTCCCTTCCTGCCTTTCTTGACTGCCATTATCCTTTTTGCCCTTTCTACAAAAATTGCAACATTGATTCTTTGTAAATATTTTTGTATTGATATATCTGTAGCTATATTATTTCTCAAAGCAGAATGTAAGTTTCTCAAGAGCAGGAACTTTTTGTGTGTATTTTTTTAATCCTCTGCTCCCTGGAACATATTATACCTTCACTGAACAAATGAACAATTAAAATCCTAGTAACATACTTTGAAAGCTTCTGATATCAAATTATAATGGCTTGACAGTAAACTTATTTTAGGGTTTAAAATAGTCCTCCAATTGGGAAATAAGTTTGTTTGTACTAAATGGTACTCTCCAGAATACTAAATGGTACTGTGGTGGTCTGAAAGAAGTGATTTGCTTCTTGAAGATCAAGATTCTACTCACGCACCATAGTTTCCTTGTTATGGATTTGAGCCCAATAATGTGAAACTTCTACATGATATGATAAAAGATTTTCTTGAAATTGCTGAGTTGAGTACAATAGAATTTAATAGAGCAGCTTCCATGGGGTAAATATCATCCTTAGCTCTTACTATTAAATAGACTTTCAACTCTCTTGATCTTTCTAAAACAGTAATGTTGTGGGGGCATTAGAAACAGAAAAGAAAAAATATGAGATTCAATTCAAGAAGTAAGAAAAGAAACAGGTGATCCTGGCTTTTGATTTCAGAAACATGAGGTAATAAAGGCACTCACAGTTCAGTAATATTATAAAGCAGACATCTGCTTCTGAAGAATGAATATGCTTTTTTTGTCAAAGAATGCTTTACTTAGTAGTGTGGCATCTAAGCATTTTAGTTCACTGATGTGGTTCTGAAATCATCAGATGCTGTCAAAGATGTTAGCTGAAGCTTTTTTGGGGGTGTGGGAAGAGAGGGAGAAGGGTTATCATCTAGTTATCTAAAAAGCCTTTTAGAAGCATAATGATTAGGAGTTGCATAACATGATTGTAAGCTATTCAGATGATCTTAATGGTCTTCTAAAATTTTATTTCTTAAATTTGTTCCCTCCCAGGCTTATCAACATTGCAAGCTGTCTTGGATTCTGCTGCTGAGAAGAAATGGCAAGTGACTGCTATCAATGTAGGGAATATTAACAATGACAGGAAAGATGAAATCTACCGGTCGCTGTTTCAAGATCTAGAGGTAAAAAAGGAAAGGCGCGTAATCCTCGACTGTGAACGTGACAAAGTCAACGACATTGTAGACCAAGTAGGTGATGCTACATTTTTTTCATCTGTGAACCTCAGATATAGAATTCTGGTGCAAAGTCAGCAGCTACAACAGGCATTGAGGGGAGTCTTGCATGAACAGCAGTTTTTACTTTATGGCTTCAGTATGACACAGCATTAACCATCATTTAAATTATCCATGGCATCAGTTGGCAATAGCAGTGCTTTAAGAGAATGCTGACCCAGCAGCTTGATGATTTTGACTATTAGCTAGAACCCAGTATAATATGGGCTTTGTTATAAATTACCTGGCCTTTGTTTGCCCCATGAGAAATCCAAATTTAATGCCCGGCCTTTATTTGTCCCATGCTTTGTCTTTATTTTATGTAATATTTCTCAAATTTGGACATCTTTCATGGAAACTTGCCATTTACCCATTCTAGATTATGAAAGTTTTCTGCTACAGTTAAAGAAATGCAAATTAAATCATAGTCAGTTAACAAGCTTTTATTAAGCACGTTCCTGCACATCAGGCCCTGCACTAAGCGCTGGGGATACAAAGAAAGACAAAGACAAAGATTTTGCTCTCAAGCCCACATTCTAATAGGGGAGTCAATGAGCAAATGACTAATTATATGCAAGCTATAGAGTCTGTAAATGAAAAGTTATATCAGAAAAGGAGACTTTGCTTGTAGGGTGTTAGGTACAGAAAGAGAAAAGATGTCATAGACCATTTTGCTCATTTTATAGGTGAGGGAGCCAAGGCCAAGGGAGCTTCAGTAACTTGCCTAAGAACACAGAAGTGGTAAAATGTCAGAAGAGGACTCTGATTCCAAAGTCGTAGCTGTATCCCCTGTACCTCATGACCTCAGGAGGAATGCTCACCTTTAGCAATAACCCATATAACTGGGTCCTTTTTTCTTTGGTTCCATAGTTGATGGTCTTAAAAATTAGCCTTTTGGGAGTTCTGTTCCCTGTATATCAATAAATATGAGTACTTTTAAAACATTCTGCAAAAGTTTTTGCAATAGTTTTTGTAAAATGGCTTTTATGGGACTCAAACCAATAGTTGAATTACCTATACTGTCCCTATGCTCTCCAAGATATCCCAGAGCCCATAGATGATAAAGAAGTCAATTCTACAGAGCACCAGCCCTGGAGTGAGGAGGACCTGAGTTCAAATCCGGCCTCAGACACTTAATACTTACTAGCCGTGTGGCCATGGGCAAGTCACTTAACCTCATTTGCCCCTGCCTCCTCCTCTCCAAAAAGAAAAAAACATCAATTCTTTTGGATTCTGGGGATATGTTTCTGTTTGGGGACATTAGTTTCCTATTTATGACACTAAAAGAAGTAATTTTCTAAATAACCCCATGTCATTTGTACCTGGGAGAACTTTTGTGTTTTCTTAGGTTATACTTGTGTGGTTACAGAGCTTTTTATCTCCATGTAAACACAATAAGTAGCAAAAAAAATCCTATTACCTTTTGCCTGAAACTTTGGCCTTTCACCCCTATTTGACCTGGGAGCCGCTGGGTACAAAGATACCTGTGAATTGTGTTTTTATTGCCATGGTTCTACTAGTTATCCAGAGTTTCTTGAGGTAGAGGAGTGACATGATCTGAACTATGCCTGTTTATGTTATCACCCAGACTCTTTAAATGGATGAAAGCACATTTACCTTTTAACATTTTATCAGTAAAGGTTTTTTTTTTTTTAAATTGTATGTGCCCAGACATGAGGATTACTTTTTTCCTCTCTCTGATGAAATCATTCAATGAATGAAAAAAAAAACCAAAAACCATGAAAACATTCATAATATAGGCTAATTTAAATATATGCAGATAGATAATAGGAACATAGACAGATATAGATAGATGCATAGTTAGACAAATGGATGATATATAGATATTTAGATGATAGATAGATAGATAAATAGATAGATAGATAGATAGATAGATAGATAGATAGATAGATAGATA
>NW_027186473.1:63961071-64000902 GCF_028583685.1 Petaurus breviceps papuanus
ATAGATAGATAGATAGATAGATAGATAGATAGATAGATAGATAGATAGATAGGAATATAGCTAAGATTTTAAGGTTAGGACAGCTAGAACCACTATACAGCATCCTGAATGAATCATTTACTGACACCATCTGAGTTGGGGTAGGTTTGGAATAAGAGGTTGAGAAAGTTGCTAAAAGGAAAGGTGAAAGGAACTTGGCTACAATGCTAGAATCCTCTTCAACCTGAGGAGGAAAAGTTGGTTCATTAATTTGTAAAGCACAAAAAATTGTGTAAACAAAATGTTAATGAAGTTGTAACTGATATACAACAATACCACTCCCTAAGACAGTTAGATGGCTCAGTGGATAGAGTGCCAGACCTGGAGTCAGAAAGACCTGAGTTCAAATCTGGTCTCAGACACTTCCTAGCTGTATGACTCTGAACAAGTCACTTTACCCTGTTTGTCTCAGTTCCTAATCCATGAAGTGAACTGGAAAATGAAATGACAAAACACACTAATTTTGCCACAAAAACCCCAAATGGGGTCATGAAGAGTCAGACACAACTGAAAATAAATAAACAGACAAAATATCACCCCTAAGAAACACAGAATAGAACTCTCATTAAATTTCAAATAATTGAATAAAGCAAAATAATTGATTAAAAATATCAGATGTATATGCCAGAGAGATGTCCAATCTTTTCTAGTTTCTGAAGTTTAAGACATAATTATTTTTTTTAACCTGGAGCCCTTACAAAAATATGTGAAATTGTAGAAACTCACTAGAAAGTCACAGGAGCGACTTTTTAGATTGGATTTTAGTATTTTTAAAGTCCTAAGATTACAAAAAGAGATAGTTATAATCTATCATTTAAAAAAAATCTGAGAGCCTAGATGAAACTACCCTTAGTACTTTGCCATTTTACCTCATAATTCTTGCTCATTAGATACTAATATCTGTTGCTTCACCCTCTTAAAGGTATTTAGTATTGTCAGCAAACTTTTAAAATTTCAGTGCCCTGAGAACAGCATTAAGCCCCATATCCTTACAACTCTGTACATTAATTATCACCTAAGCTGGATGATTACACACACACACACACACACACACACACACTATCAACATTACACCCTATTGAGTCTAGACTATTTGATAATATTCATCAAAAATAGGGATTTGGCTGAGCTCTGGTACATATTTCTATGTTCTCACCTTCAGAATACATTTTAAAACCTTGTGCTAATGATTCCACACAGAATAGGGGGCTGTCACTACTCCTTTCATCAAAAAAATGATTTCCATGGTAGCATGTATTTTGAAGTACAAAAATTCCCTGTATGTGGGAAAAAGTAAAGAATTTCTTCATAAGAAAGCACGGTGTATTGTTGTTGCCAGCTCATTTATAAGACAGAATAGTCTGCCTTGTTCATGTAGGTTTTGGAGAAGAGAACTTATTATTATTATTATTTTCATTTACATAACACTGTAAAGTGCATGAAATGCTTTACATACATTATTTCATTTGATCTTAACAACAGCTCTGTGAGTAGGTGCTATTATTATCCCTATTTTATAGATGAAGAAACTGAGTATGACTGAAATTAAGTTTCTTGCCCGTGGCAATATAATTGTTAAATGTCAGAGACTGAATTCAAACCTAAATCCCTTTAACAGCAAATTATTAACTATGGTGAAGTAAAAATGGCTCTGGATTCAATATCAGAGGCCTTAGGTTTGGATTCTGCCTCTGGGACTTTCAAACCTTATTACCTTATGTTGGATACTTGACATCATTACTGGGTTTCTCAGTTTCCTAATTTATAAAATGAGGATTGGGGGGAGGGAAAAATGCTTCTGAGGTCCCTTCCTGCTCTAAATCTCGACTGTCTAATTTGGATCTATTTAGGATAGACACCTTTATACAGTAAAATATCTCTTGTTAACATAATGCTACTAATTGCTTATAAGCTGAAGAAAAGCCAACAAAAATTTGTTCTCATGACCACATTTTCCTACTTATAGACACTGAAATGCAGGCTCCTCATTAATCTTGTATCTTATCTCTCTTGCTCAAAAGGAAGGGTTTGATTTTGTGAGATTCTGAAGACTTTGTAGGCATGGTTATATGAAATGGTCAGGTCTTCTCATCATAGATTCATTCTTGTACCCCCAACACATAAATATACACAGTCTATCTTTTACATAGGATATAGGGATGAGACCTCTCCCTGGGATTTCATTGGTATAGGAAGTTCCTCAATGGGGAAGTTCCCTGCCAGTGCAGGTTGGCATCTTCTTCTATAACCTATAGACTTATAGTATTTCCTGGCACACTGAGAGGTTAAGTAACTTGCCCAGGGTTAAATAACCAGTATCTTTCAAAAGCAGAAGTTGAACATAGTTCTTTCTGACCCCAAGTTGCACAACTTAAGTACTATGCTAACTACTATATATATATATATATATATGTATATATATATATATATCAAGGCAGCTAGGTGGCTCAGTGGATAGAGTGCTGGACTTGGGAGTCAGGAAGAGCTGAGTTTAAATCCTGACTCTAACACTTACTAGTTTTTTGTCCCTGGGTAAGTCACTTAACCCTTTTGCTTCAGTTTTCTCATCTGTAAAAATGAGCTGGAGATGGAAACGGCAAATTAGGTCAATATCTTTGCCAAGAAAACCCCAAATGTGGTCATAAAGAATTGGATGCAACTGAATTGACTGAACAGCAACAAGAACAGGACATATAATATCTCTGTGTCTCACTTTCCTCTTCTGAAAATGGGGATAATATTACCTATGTCATAGGGTTGTTGTGAGGATCAAATGAGTTAAAATACAAAGAACTATTTAAACCATAAAATTCTATATAAATATTAGCCATTATTATACACTCTGTCTTAAGATGAACTAAAAAGCTAAGTATTTCCCCTTCTACAAGTCATCCCTTGTTACCAAAGTACTGGTCAATGGCATGATCTCTAAAGAGCACTGCTTATCCAGTCCAATACTTTCCTCAATCCATTGGATTATTTGTTGGTTCAAATATTATTCCTTGGCTCATCAAGATAAAAGGTCTAATTGTCTGAGGTATTGGCTTTCTAATTTGCTTAGACCTCAATTTTCATGATATAATTATAAAGAACACTGGGTTTGAGTCTTGTTTTATATACGTAGAATCTTTGTGTCAGTGGGCAAGTCATTTCACTCTTACAAACCTTAGCTTTCTCATCTGCAAAATGGGAAGAAAAATATTTGCATCATCTCCATCACAGGAATTTTTAAGGAAACATCATTTTAAATTGCAAAACACAGAGACAGTATGGTGGAAATGGATAGAAGCTTCAGAATCAGGAAGGCATGGCTTCAAGTCCAGTTTCTGACACATGCTAGACATGTGGACACAGCCATGCCTCAGGCAAATCTCATCTACACTAAGGAGTGACTTTCCACACTAGAAGTTGTCTACATCAGTTAAATCAAAGATATGTCCTTTCTTTATTAAAGCACAATGTCACAATGAGCTATTAGCATGTAAATTTTTTACCTTTTGGCCTACAAATCTACTTAAAATTACAATCAATTCCCAGCTAGCACACAAAGAGTAAAGCAGACCATGGGGTGGCCACATTGTTCATTTCACATCTTCTCACAATTACCACCAAATTCAAGTGAACAATTTGGATTGCCAGAAAAGTGTATGTTTCACCAGAGTTTGGGTATGTTGCTAAAAGTTTTGTGCAATTTTTTTTTATGAAAAATCAGCCAGCTTTGAGGTTATTTATTTTAGGTTATGACTCAATTCAGTAATAGTGATATTTACTATACCATAAAATATTCAAAAAGATCTTTTGAGAATTGAGGAAATTTTATAGTTCTGAATTGCATTTTTCTATGCCCACAGTTGTTCCCACAACTTCAACCTGTCAGTTTTGAAGACATGCCTGGGTGTTTAATATTTTGAAAGCAGATAACATATGGACAAACACACTAAATCTGAAAATTCAAATGTAGCTAGTTTTGGGACATTTTATGGAAACTAATTTTGTACTCTTAAGAAATGACAGAGATTAGGAAAGAAGTCTTTAAAATTTTATGGGCACTTGTTAGTTCCATCTAAATGTCTTAAATTTTCTTTTGTTTCCATTTTCATGTGACATAAAATAACACTCAGATTTCTGTCCCTCTATGTCACTAAGTTTGGAAGGGTTCCAGTGAAAGGCAGAGAGAATATGAAACAAACAATAACACATTTATATTCCAATTTACAAGACAGTAAATATAGAGCCTGAAAATTTATCATATTTTTCTCAAGGGAATTTAGACTCAGAACTCCTGGAGAATATCATAGGATTCATCATTAGAAATGGAGAAAGAAGAAAACAAATTCCCAAGATGCAAAATGAGTTGTCCAATGTCACAATGTAGTAAATGGCAGAGCTGGGATTTGAACCTGCTTTCATTGACTCTAAATTTATTCCTATTTTTACTTTACCACAGTCCTTTTGTATTCTATTACTAGGCTGACTTCATCTGAAGACATATGAAGTATAATGTTTGATTTTTTAATGATTAATGATATCAATCATCACAAGTTAAATCAATTTTCAGAGAATTTATTAAGGGATTATTTTTGTTTCTCTTTGACAGGTTATTACCATTGGTAAACATGTTAAAGGATACCATTACATCATTGCGAATCTGGTAGGTGAATTTTTTAATACTGTTTATTTTAGTAGAAGTAAGCTTTCAATTGAGGAGGTATTTTTTTAATACATGAAATGTGTCTGCAATGACTGAGTAAATTTTTTTAAAAAGCTATTTTGATTATATCTGAGTCTATGGATCAAAAATATCACTTGCTTTTCATGTTTTACAAATCACTACTCATTTTTCTCTGGTTATAAATAATACAAGAAATGTGAAAAAGTAGTTGGGAGATATGAATAATTAATCCTCTGAGAAGCAAGGGACCATGTCTTCTTTATCTGGGTATTTCCCTCCTCTAACTCTTACCATCATATCTAGCACAGCACACCATACATAATAGGCAATAATAATAATAATAATAATAATCTCTTGAATATTCACTTTAAATATTAATATTTAGCGAAGACAATTTATTTTGCCTTAAAAAGATAATTATTTTTCTTAATTATTTCCCTCTTCATTTTCAAAAATTGGTCAACTTCTATCATTTTTTCTTTACTAATAACATGATATTATTACATTAATACCAATATGTGAAAAAGAGGCACAATAGTTATTACTTAGCAACTAAGTAGCAAACATAATGAACTTTATTTAGATTGGGCTGGACATTCATGGACTTACCAGATTTGGAGATTGTGATGTTTTCTTGCCTTAGGAGAAGGGCAAAAATACTTTAAGTTCCAGAAGTCTCTGCAGGTCCAGGTTATTTTTACCACCTCAAGGAGAAATGTGACAATGGAACCAGGAAAGATACTGAGTCCTTATAAGAATTTTTTTTTCTCTAATGAAGGAATCAGACATTTCCTATTATGAGAAGTATTATAATTACAGCTGAGTTCCAATAAATCAATATCGTCAGTTTTTCATCTATCTCTTTCTCAAGCTATGTTTATGCCAAATATTAAAAATGACAAGTCTCAGTTTTCTCTCATTAGTACATCACCTTATTCAACTCAATTCAACCAAAATTGCTAGACACTATGAAAAATACTTGAGATACAAACGGAAAAAATAAACAACCATACACAACAAAAATAGTTCCTCCTTTTGAGTAATTTATATACTACTATGGGGATATACAATGTGCATAGATAAAAAAAATACAGATTTGTTTGAAGAGAGAGTCAGAGACAGACAGAGACAGAGAAAGACAGAGATAATACTAGTAAAAGAGGGAATTGGCAGAGGCTTTGTGGAGAAAGTAGTAGATGAACTTTCCCTTAAGGAAGTTAGGCACTGAAACAAACTGGTGAAGAAGGACTGCATTTTAAACATTAGCCACACCTTGAATGAATGTGTAGAGACAGTGGTGGGATGTGTTTGAAGAAGTGCTAATAGTGTCCTTTGACTGGGCTTGAGAATACATGATTTAGGGGCAGCTAGGTGGCTCAGTGAATAGAGCACTGGCCCTGGAGTCAACAAAACCTGAGTTCAAATCCAACGTCAGACACTTGACAGTTACTAGCTGTGTGACCTTGAGAAAGTCACTTTAACCCAATTGACTTGCCTTTCGTCCTCCCAAAAAAAGGGGGGGTGGGGAATACATGATTTAGTTCAGTAGGAAGTCTGGAAAGATAGATAGGACCTAGACTATGGAACTAGAGGAGAGTGAATACCAGATTAATTAGTTCATATTTTATGCTAAAGACAGGGGGAAGTGATAGAAGATTTTTGATGACATTGTTAGACCTACACCTAAAAAGATTATCTGGGTCATTGTGTATTTAATACATTGGAGAATGAAGGAATTGAAAGCAGGAGGACAATTAGAAATCTATAAAAATATTTCAGGTGAGAGGTATAAACTAGGGTAGCAGCCTTATGAGAAGAGAGATGGCAATTGAGGCAAGAAGAATTGTGGAAACACACTTAACATGCATTGTCAGCTGATTTGATTTGGAAGACAAGAGAAAGAGAAAAGTTTAGAGTCATGCTGGGATTATAAACCTAAGAGACTAGAGTGATGGTGGTGTCCCCAACAGAAATTACAAGGTTTGGAGAATGGGTAGTCTTAAGTGGGCATAAAATTTATAGAGATAATGATTCATGTTTTAAGCTTAAAGGATTTGATATCTCTATAGAACATCCAAGTGTAGATTCCAATACTCAAATAGTGATTTAGTTTATAGTTTTGGAACCATCTTCATTGAGATAATAAATGAGCTCATGGGAGTAAATGAGGTCACCAAGGAAAAGAGTGTTGAGAGAGTTGAGAAGAGGGCTCAGGACCAAGTCTTTGGAGAAATGGATGAGGATTTGGCAGAGAACACTGAAAAGGAGCTCTGAGGTAGTTAGGCAGACAACCAGTAGGAAGGAACCAGTGAAGGAAGCTAAGGGAGAAGAAAATAATTGGGCTTCAGAAAAATCACCCTTATCAGCTATCTGATTTATTAACAGCGTCAAATAACAAATACACATAAATAAACACATAAACAAGGTATAATTTGTGATAAAACTCTGGCATGCAGTCACTTCTGAGGTTCTTTGAAATCAAGGAAAAGAAAGATTATAAATCATCACCAACTACCCACTGCTGTTCAACCTGGTCTCAACTCCAGTACAGTCTTGTACTGATCCAGGCACTAATCTGCTGATGTCTCACCTCTCACCTCTCTTATTCCCCTATGTATTATTCTAAAGCTTAAGTGAAAGTCTCTTTCTACAAAAACACTGGAACCATCCAAACAACAACCAACAAACAATAAAAAATCTGAGAATTCCCATGAGCAT
This sequence comes from Petaurus breviceps papuanus, assembly GCF_028583685.1. Classification (NCBI taxonomy): domain Eukaryota; kingdom Metazoa; phylum Chordata; class Mammalia; order Diprotodontia; family Petauridae; genus Petaurus; species Petaurus breviceps. The sequence continues at coordinate 63,968,501 of NW_027186473.1, forward strand.
GACAACAGTCTAGCCCCAGTGTCATCTCTGTATCTCCTCAGAGAGTAGCATAGCTCTTTTCAGAATGTCTGGTCAGTTCTCTTTAAACAATTCTCTCCTCTAACAGCTTCCCAAAATCTCTGTGAAGGAAGAGTGAAGTGACAACTTTGTTCAGCTTAAACACTAACAAGAGTCTTTCAAAGAAAAACAACTTTAAAGGGCATGAGAACTCTGATCAACCACAATTCCAGAGGATCAGTGATGAATCATGCTGCCCACCTCCTGACAGAGATATGATGCAGAATGACAAATACATTTTTGGACATGGGCAATGTAGGAATTTATTTTGCTTGATGACTCATATTTTTTAGAAGGATTTTAGTTTTCTTTTCTTTTTTTTCTCCAGTTTTTGGGAGTGGTAGGAGAAAAAGTTAGCCCAGGAAGGTGCAGTCAAAAAACAAAACAAAACAAAACAGCACAACAGAAAAGAAAAGAAAAGAAAGAGGGCCACTGATGTACTACAAAATGCACAGAAGAGAGCATAAGGAGGGCCAGAAAGAATCAGAGACTAGAAATTAAACTTTTAAAGTTACATATTTAATTTATTAGATATTTACAAGAAAAAATGTGCCACACATAACATTTGTAGTTTCATATATAATATTTTTCTTTTTCTGTTGTACTATGTACATAGAAAGCCCATATTATTTGTGATTGTTAAATCCAGAATTTAAAAAAAAATTAAAAACCTTTGATTCAATTAAACCAGATATTTATAATATAGAAGCCTTGAACAATTTTTAAAATATTTAATGATATTATTTCAATATAATTAATTTCCTTCGTTATCTGCGATATGTATTCTAATGTATTTAAACTGTTTATTCTAAAGAGGTGAAGTCATAGACATCAACAGACTTTTGAAGGGGTTTCTGACACAAAAAAATATTAGCAACCTTGCTTTAAAGCTACAGAATTATTGTCCAAATTTTCTGTCATTTTGGGTTTTTGGCAACCCAGGACTAATAGATAAATCATAGCTGCAATGCTTTGATCAAGATACTCCAAAAGCAAAATGATTTTGTTTTAAGTTTCTTTACATAAAGTTTTTCGGCTATTTTTTTTCACCCCTCTTTCACACAATATCTCTTCCCTTGTAATGGAATAAAAGTCTATATCTGAGGTATTTGTAATGCAAAGCACACTCAGGGACAATCAAAACAGCCAACTCACTTAGTGCTACTGGATCATCATCTCCTTATTAATTTCTTATCTCATCAGGTACAAAAATAGTGTAGTCCAATGGAAAGAGTATAAGAGTATTGGATTTAGAGTCATAGGACTAGAATCTAATCTTGACTCTGCTACTTAACACCCATATGACTTTGATCATGCTGATTAAGTTCTTTGGGCTTCAGTCCTTCATCCATATAACTGGGAAATTGGATTTTATGATCTCTGAATTTCCTTCTAGCTCTAGATCTTTGATTCTATATCCTAGTCAGAAAACTCTTTACAACCTTCAGAAATTACTCAAATTCCAGAAACCTTCTCTTTAGTTGGCCCTGATCCCAGAGTAAGCTGAACAAATCTCTTCTCTGAGAAGTTGGTTCCCTTCTCCCAAATTCAGAGGCATAAACAGAATCATCATTAATAATCATGTATTTTATGAGCATTATGAAATAATACACATATTTAAATAAGATTTAAATTATTTCAATGGGATTCAAAGTGGAAGTCACTTTATTTCATATCAGTCAGGGAAGCTTTTGACTATAATTCCTCTTACAAAAAGCCATCTGTTGTTTAAATGCTCTCAAGTTCAGTCCACTTCTAATATGAACTTGGCTCTTTGTAGGGACTCATCTGCTGATTTCTTCTCTCATCTCTCTACAACCCATGTGCTGTAAGACTTGAATTCAAATACAGCCTCAGACACTTAGTAGCTATGTAACCCTGGACAAGTCACTTAACTACTGTTTGCCTTAATGCACTGGAGAAGGAAATGGCAAACCACTCCAGTATCTATGCAAAGAAAACTGCATGGGCACTATGGTACATATGCAGCCATAACTGAACAACTTCAGGTCAAGACCTGTATCTATCCACTGTACCCTATAGTTTCCACTTCCATAACTGAGCACCATGTAATGGTGTATTATGAACTCAACAAAGCACAGAGGAGAGGATTTGCCAACAAAGCACTTTTGTTAAAAGGGATGGTACTTAAACAACCAGCACTGAGTCTAGGTCAGCAATCAATTGATCAGCATTGTTGCCCCCTTACTATGTGGCTTGTCCTATGCTCAATGCTGATATGTGCACAGATTCATCAGTGCATGTGATATTTTCCATGAGTTTTGTAGCCTGTGTTGTGAAAGATGTGACCCTATGCAAATGTGATGTGATTGGATAAATTTTGACTTTTGGAATTTATCTAGAGAGACTAAAAGGATGTGATGCATTTTGTGCCCAGGGATTTACTGATGGAGATTTATCAAAAATTCAATTTGGAGGAGCAAATGTCTCAGGATTTCAGATCGTTGACTATGAAGATTCCCTAGTGTCCAAATTTGTACAGAGATGGTCAACACTGGAGGAAAAAGAATATCCTGGAGCTCACACAAGTACAATTAAGGTAGGTTTTTTTGTTTGTCTTTATTTTTGTTTGAATTAGTGGAAGGTTAAAATGAGCTTTATGTTTTTAACATTGTAGAATGAACTACCACTAGTTGTAGAGAGTGTGATGTTATTATTTTATTCTCTTTGTTTTCACTGTGATTACTTACAAGGAGAGGGTAACAAAATAAATAATAAGTAAAGCTCATAACATGGCCCATATTTTTTATCAAACCTCTATTTTCTTCCTGATGATTTGATTTACTGCATCACTGGACTGATGAAGTAGAAGTCCATGACTGCCTTGTGTCTTGCTACTTACATTCATTCATTCCTTCATTCATTCACTCACTCATTCATTCATTCATATATCTATGTGTTCATTTTTCTATTTAATCTATCTATTCATCAATTTATTTGTTCATTTATTAATTTATGTAGTTAATTTTGGCTGTGCTTTGGAGATAATTTCTCATTGAGAAAATTCCCTCTGTCAATGAAGATCATCAACTCACATTCTCAGAGAGTTTCTTGGGGCTCTGAGTTTAAGTGCCTCGTCCAGTGTCACACAGCAAGTATTTTGTCAGGGGGGTACTAGAAAACAGGTTTTCCTGATTTTGAGACCAGTTCATTGCTCTCTAAGTCTCGCATATTCTTACTCACCTTAATAAATCTACATAATAATAGCGATAGTTCCTATTTTTATAATACTTAAAGGTTCACAAAGTACTTTACATACTTTTTCCCCTTAGGGTTCTCATGCCAACTGTGTGGCATGTATTGTTATTACCCCTGTTTTCAGGGATGAGTGACTGAGAGGTTAAATCACATGCCTAAAGTCACAGACTAAGCATGATTGGAAGAAAGATTTTTTTTCATTTGAAGGCCAGAGATCTATGAAGTATAATAAGCTTCCTTATGGCATGGTGGGTAGATTTTGACAGATTGCATGGGATGTGATCTTACAATAGTAAGGGAAAAAAAAATCCATCATTGTTGCCCATTTTGCACGTAGATGGATCGTACAGTGCAAGGAGAATACTGAGTGCCTATTTCCTTACGATAACCTGGTCCCTGGGGGTCTTTAGGAGACAGATGGATCTTCTTTTGGCCTCATTTAGAAAAGACACTCCTCCAATCTTCCAACCAACTAAATAATCAGTAAACTAATGATTGTCAATTGTGTGTAAAGCATAAAAGTAATGTTTGGCGTAATAAATGGTACTCTGATGAATCATAAATAACTTCTCTAATGAAATATATTTTGTGCATAGGAATCAATCCAGTGGTGTTAAACTTTGTGTATTATGTATATTTTATTTCACATGTATATAAGCATCTGTTTGGACTCACATATTAATTCTCTTTTGTCACTAAAGATTTTTTCTTCATTTATTTATAAGAAGTATAATCAGCATGTAGCACAGTGAGTAAGAGCACGGGCTCCAGTGTCGGGACGACCTGGGGATTGAATCCAGGGCTGACACTTAGCACCCACCCAGAAAAACCTGGCCATGTAACCTTGAGCAAGTTACTTAACCCTGATTGCTTAAAAAAAAGTATAATCAGTCAAATAATTTTTCCTTTGTTAATATATCTTATGTAGCTGAATAGAGTGTGAATATATTTTATTTTTTTAATATTGAAAAGTCTCATAATATCTACAATGGGTGAATGGGATGGACTTTTATTTTCTTGAGAACTCAAGAGAATTTGCCTATATATATACATATTCACATATACATATATTTAAATATAATATAAATATTATAATACATTTATAAATATAATATGTGTGTGTATATAAATATATGGACATATATATACATGTATACATATGCATACATAAAGCCTCATTCATTATTCCCATTGTATATTTGATGCTCTTTCTTTTTCTTATTGAATTTATTTTAACAAGATGTCTAAGTATTCATAGAATCCTAGAATATTTTTGTGGGAGGAAACTTAGAGATCATTTAGACCCAACTCCTCATTTTATGTATGTGGAAACTGAGGCTTAGAGAGGTAATGTGAGTCACTCTAAGTCCAGACATGAACTCCTAATTAAAACTCTACAATTCTTCCACTAAATGCACTTGAAAATCATTATTTTATAGTTAAATGAATAAATACAATTAAATTAAGTTAAAACACATTTGCAAATATGCACTGAAATATTTACTTGTAAGTGTGGTGTGATGTTTATCCCCAAGGCAAAGTCATTTCCTCTCTGCATTTTAGGCAATATAAAAGAAGCACTGATTTAAAGTTATGTGACATTTTAAAGTATACATAGACCAAACTTTCAGCTAACAGTTAAAGAAACAAAGCACCAGAAAGGTTCTTGGAATCATAGATTTAGAGCTGCAAGACATATTAGAAATCGAGTCCAATCTCGTTTTATTATTTATGTATGAGGAAAAAAAGTCAAAAGGTGAGTGGCTCTCTCAAGGTCACACAAGTGATTACTGGCACAGCTGGACTATGAACTCAATCCTTTGATTCCAAATGTAGGATTCTTTCCATTGCATTGGGGATTAGCAGTGAATGCAGGACTAGACCTGAAATTAGGAAGGCTTGAATTAAAATCTAGCCTCAGTCACTTACTAGCTGTGTGATCCTGGGCAATTTCTGTCTGCCTCTAAGTCATCAACATTTTACAATGAGGATAATAATGGCACCTACCTCACAAAGTTGGTAAGAAGATATAATGACATATTTCTAAAATGCTTAGCACAGAGCCTGGCACATAGAAGTGCATAAAAATGCTCATTCCTTTTCCTTCCATGGTGACTAGCAGTCTTTAGACATTGCAGTCAGAACAACAATAGGTTGGAATTCTGCAATGTTGCCCTCACATACTCAACAGTATCCAGAAATGATGTCAGAATTTGCAACTTGGAAAAGCTGAGTTAATACCAAAACCACTTTTCCCTGTGCACAAGAACATTTCCACATATCCTGGTCTTGCAGAAACAGTCATCCGCTCTTTTACATTGTGGTTTGGCACTGTGTACCTACTCAGTCTAGAAGAGGTGGGGGAATAATCCCAAGAATTTTTGAAGATTATGAGGACCAACCCTTTGAAATATATATGGGATGCTTCTACTATTAAGTAGGGCATCATGTAGCATTTCCAGTTGCAAGAAACCTCCACTAAAAAGCACAGATAAATAATATACTTAGATCAGGTAGGATTTATTCCAGGAATGCAAGGATGGTTTAATATTAGGAAAACCATCAGTATAATTGATCATATAAACAATAAAACTAGCAGAAACCACATGATCATCTCAATAGATGCAGAAAAGACTTTTGACAAAATACAACATCCATTCCTATTAAAAACATTAGATAGTATAGGAATAAATGGAGCCTTCCTTAAAATAATAGGTAGCATCTATTTAAAGCCATCAGCAAGTATTATATATAATGGGGAGAAGCTAGAAGCATTTCCCATAAGATCAGGGGAGAAACAAGGGTGTCCACTATCACCCCTCTTATTCAATCTGGTCCTAGAAATGTTAGCAGTAGCAATTAGAGAAGCAAAAGAAATCAAAAGAATCAAATTAGGCAAAGAAGAGACCAAGCTATCACTCTTTGCAGATGATATGATGATATACTTAGAGAATCCTAGAGAATCAAGTAAAAAAGTACTTGAGACAATTAAATAAATTTGGCATTAAATAAATAAATAAAATTAATATTATTAATTAATTTATAAAATTAATATTATTAATAAAATTAACAAATAATATTTAATAAAATTAAATAAATAAATTTAAATAAAGTTGCAGGATATAAAATAAACCCACACAAATCCTTGGTATTCCTCTATATTTCCAATGAAATTCAACAGCAAGAGATAGAGAAATCCCATTTAAAGTTACTGTAGACATTATAGAATATTTGGGGATCTACCTGCCAAAACAAACCCAGGACCTATATGACCACAACTACAAAACACTTGTCACACAAATAAAGTCAGATCTAACTAATTGGAAAAATATCAATTGCTCATGGCTGGGTCAAGCTAATGTAATAAAATGACAATTTTACCTAAATTAAATTATATACTTGTGCCATAACAATTAATTTACCAAAAAATTTACTTTATCGAGCTAGAAAAAAATAGTAACAAAATTCATTTGGAAGAATAAACGGTCCAGAATATCAAAGGAATTAATGAAAAGAAATTCTAGGGAAGGTGGAATAGCTATACCAGGTTTCAATCTGTATTATAAAGCAGCAGTCATCAAAACTACTTGGTACTGGCTGAGGAATAGAGGAGTGGATCAATGGAATAGATTAGGCACACGAGATTCAGAAGTCAATGACTATAGTGATCTATTGTTTGATAAACCCCAAGACCCTGGTTTTTGGGATAAGGACTCACTATTTGACAAAAACTGCTGGGAAAACTGGAAAATATTATGACAGAAACTGGGCATAGACCATTGTCTAACACCATATATCAAAATCAAGTCTAAGGAGTCTCGGAAAACAAGTAATAGGTAACCTGTCAGATTTGTGGAGAGGGAAAGACTTTATGACTAAACAAGAATTAGAGAATATTATAATATGTAAAGTGGATAATTTTACTACATGAAATTGAAAAGCTTCTCTACAAACAAAGCCAATGTAACCAAGATTAAGAGGGAGGTGTGAAATTTGGAAAGAATCTTTACAACCTATGTCTCTGACAAAGGACTCATTTCTAAAATATACAGAGAACTGAGTCAAATTTATAAGAATACAAGTCATTCCCCAATTGATACATGGTCAAAGGATATGAACAGGCAATTTTCATAGAAAGAAATTAAAGATATTTATAAGCACATGAAGAAATGCTCTAAATCACTATTGATTAGAGAAATGCAAATCAAAACAACTCTGAGGTTCCACATCTCAACCAGTCAGATTGGCTAAGATGACAAAACAGGAAAATGACAAATGCTGGAGAGGATGTGGGCAAATTGGAACACTAATGCATTCATGGTGGAGTTGTGAACTGATCCAGCCTTTCTGGAAAGCAATCTGGAATTATGCCCAAAGGGCTATAAATAATTTCATATCCTTTGACCCAGCAATACCACTCCCAGGGTTATATACGAAAGAGATCATAGAAGTGGGAGGAAGACCTATATGTACAAAAATGTTTATAGCAGCTCTTTTTGTGGTGGCAAATAATTGGAAATTAAGGGGGTGCCCATCAATTGGGGAATGGCTGAACAAGTTGTGGTATATGCATGTTATGGAATACTGTTGTGCTATAAGAAATGAGGTGCAGACGGTCTTCATATTTACTGGGAGAGGCTTATATGAACTGATGCTGAGTGAGAAGAGTAGAACCAGAAGAAATTTGTACACAATTACAGACACAATGTATGTGTGATGACCAACTTTGATAGACTGGACTCTTCTCAGCAATGCAGTGATATAAGTCAATCCCAAAAGACTCATTATGGAGAGAAATGTGTGCATCCAGAGAAAAAACTAGAAAGAACTGAGGTTATATCTAGATGAAAGCAAAATACCTCATCTTTTTCCTTTTCTTGTTTGGCTTTATGTCCTCTTTACCATTTTTCATTCCATCTGATACAATCCGTATGAAAGTATTTACAGATCCTATATTTTGACTATATGCCACCATGGGGAGGAGGAGAGGGAGGGGGATAAAATGTGAAACTCAAGGAATTGTGGAATTGAATCTTGTAAACTAAAAGGAAACAAACAAATTAATTAAAAAAAATAAAAAGCACAGGTACCTACTGACTAGTGCACCTTCTCCTCTTCCTATGGGAGCCAATTAGAAAAGGGTGACTGGAGACCAACAGATTATGAGGGAGATTTTTTATTCAGTGTGATATTAACCTTTTTTTGTTCTATAATTAGATATTCAGTAAAAGATAAGGAAATTGGGGGGCAGACAGGTAGCACAGTGAGTAAGAGCATGGGCTCCAGTGTTGAGAAGACCTGGAGATCGAATCCCAGGCTCAGACACTTAGCACCCACCCAGAAACACCTGGCCGTGAAACCTTGAGCAAGTTACTTAACCCCGATTGCTTAGGGGCGGCCAGGTAGCACAGCGAGTAAGAGCACCGACTCCAGTGTCGGGATGACCTGGATCAAATCTGGGCTCAGATACTCAGCACCACACCCAGAAATAATAACTGGCCGTGTAACCTTGAGCAAGTTACTTAACCCCGATTGCTTTAAAAAAAAAAAAAGATAAGGAAATTGAAGCTGGTCAAGCTTTGAAAAAATGTACAATATAAAGTTAAAATAGACCTAAATATGATTAAGGAAAAAAAATATCCCTATCTCTCATTGTGAAAAAATAATATTCATTGCTGTAGAGGAAGCATGGGACATTGGGAAGAATATTGGATTTGGAGCCAAAGGACATGGGTTCAATCTCACACTATGATATTTACTTAGGATGTGCTTTACCCTCCTTGAGACTAAGTTTTCTTATGTGGAAAATGAGGGAGATTCAGTAGACATCCTCTCTGAAGTCTCTACTAGCTTGAATCTATGATCCTAATCAAAGACATATTTGCCAATTTAACTTCATGATTAGCATTAGGGAATTTAAATTTTATAACATGACCGATGTGAAAATGAATTTTAAAGTGTAATAACTTTTTGACTTTATATTACTTTGTTTCATCCTTAACACTGAATATAAAGGGGTGGCCAGGTAGCACAGCGAGTAAGAGCACCAGCTCAACTGTTGCGATGATCTGGAGATCTAATCCCGGACTCAAACACTCAGCACCACACCCAGAAATAGCTGGCCGTGTAACCTTGAGCAAGTTACTTAACCCTGATTGCTTAAAAAAAAAAAAACTGAATATAAAGTGGTGAAATTTTGTTATCTTTGTTTTTTAAAGATCCTCATGCTTTTCTAGAAATTAAATTAATAAAACACTAACAATATATTAAAAAGCAACTTTATTTTCTGCTATTTGCAGAGAACCAAGGAATGTTTTGGTTTAGTCACCTGCACTGGGACTCAGCATTTATGATTATGATAGATATAAATTTCAAAAAAATGAAATCATCCCTGCTTATCTGCCTTCATCTTTAGAGAACAGCATTTCTACAGATGGTTAATGTTTTTCTGGCAACTTAAATAGACACAGCACCCCCCCCCTTTTGTTTTTGCCTATGAGTTCTTCCAATCCTGCTAGAGTACAAAGAAGAGGCTTGACTGCTACTTCAATTTTGTAGGCATTTCTTAATCTGCCCACATATATATTGCTGCACAAGTCCTTGGATGGAGACCACATGAGTGCATTCATTTCCAAATGGAAGAAACTTGTTCCTTCCAAATCTTCTATTAGTCATTCTGGAGCCTCACACTGTTGTTTGGTGTGAAAGTGATCAGAGCAAAAACAGTCACTTAGAAAAAAAAAACAACCTTGGGGCAGCTAGGTGGTGCAGTGAGTAAGAGCACGGGCCCTGGAGTCAGGAGGACTTGGGATCGGTTCCAGCCTCAGATACTTAACACCCACACAAAAAACTGGCCATGTAACCTTGAGCAAGTTACTTAACCCCAATTGCTTAAAACAAACAAACAAAAAATAGCCTCCCAGAATCCAATTTTTATTGATAACATCAGTGCATGAAAATGAAAAAAAAAGAAATATGAGACCAGAAATCTGTAAGCAGTGCATTACTAATGCCAAGGCACAACACAATTTAAAGCAAAATGAAAGAGATGTCAATAGCCTTGATCTGACAATATACAAATGCCTGTGGCCTTTGTTTGAATCTCTTCCCAATGGATCTCCCTCATTGCTGTGTCCTTTTTACTCACTTGGCTGAGAGAGCTGCTATCCACCAGAGAAGGCTCAAAGGTCTTTTGGTACAGTAGAAAATAAACAGGTGTAGAATTTGAGAGGTTTGACATCTTGTTGTAGCTATTCTATGAATGACCTCTGTGGCTATGGGCAATTTCCTGGGCCTAATAATCCCATTATGAGATTCTATGATTTTTGCCAGGATTTTTGTAAAGTCTTTGAAACTCTTAGCTTCAAAGCATTTAAAAGGTAGATGGGAACCTTCAACTCGGTTTTGGGTTTAGGAGGAAGCAGAGAAAACTCTAGTTGGGAGTAAAAAGCAATGTTCTCTGAACATGGATGAAAGGCCTGTCCTACATAGAGTAACATTTTGCATAAGGGAGGCCTACAATCAGACTATGGTTGAAAAAAAGTGACATTTCCAGAGCCCTAGAGTCAATATGTACAAATTGCTCCGGCTTTATAGGAAGAGGAGAAAAGGAGCATGCCAAGGAATTGTAGAATTGTTTATGTGAGCAATATAAATCAAATATGTTTTGCCATGCTAAGTCTGCCATATGCCAAGTATGGTCTTCCATACTGCCATACTAAGACAAGACATCAAATAAGACCAAGTCTATCTCTGAGACACTGAATCATTGATGAGTCATGATCTTGACATTATCTAGCAATATAATGCTAGTAAACTAATAAAAAAATAAAGGCAAACATGATAGATATTGACTTTGTAACATTATTTCTGTTCAGTCATTTTCAGTTGTGTCCAACTCCAAGTCAATCCATTTGGAGTCTTTTTGGCAAAGATACTGGAGTGGTTGCCATTTCCCTCTCCAGCTCATTTTACAGATGAAGAAACTGAAACAAACAGTTTTAAGTGACTTACCTAAGGTCTCACAGATAGCAAGTGTCTTAGGCTAGATTTGAACTCAGATCATGCTGACTCCAGGACCAGAGCTTTATCTACTGTGCCACATAGCTGTCCTGAGTTAGTAATACCTGAGTTCAAACTCTGCTTCATGTTTATTATATATGTGACTATGATTAGTAACTGCCTCTCTCTGAACCTTAGACAATAATGTTGTGATCATACACTGTACTGGCAGGATGGTATCCAGGCTTCCCAACTCTCTGTTGAATTCACTTTATTAAAACTTAAATTTTAGAAGAAACTGGTGTTATATTGTAGCCCAAAGAATCAATTAAAATACATTTTAAAGTCATTATCCAATGCTTTAAAGTTGAATTCATCTTAGCACTATCAAGTCAATAAAATGCTTACTTATTGCTTTAAAGTACAACTTGGTGACCTGAATAAGATTATCCTAAATTTTCCTAAATTAAGCCAGTTTCATTCAGTGAATAGGAGGTTGATTGCTAGAACATCAATCCTGAATAATAAACTTCTATAGGAATAGATGCATCTAGTTGTTATGCTGTATACAGTGTTAGAGTCACAAAGACCTGGATTCCATTCTTACTTTAGATACTTTCTTTGATTCTGGTTCTCTGCAAGTTGCTTTCTTGTTATTAACCTCAGTTTCCTCATCTTCATAATGGAGAGTGAGCACTCACGTCAAAGCATTACCAGGGAATCAGATTATGTATATAGAGTGATTTTCAAAATTTAAAATCTTGGTACAGTTTTAAGTTTTAATACCTTATGATTTTTACTCTATTAAAAATATCCTATTAATATAGGGTAGGTATACTAAAAGTTTTAGTGAACATCAATAGCCCTGATCTGACAATATACAAGTACCCTGTGACTTTTCCTTGGGTCTTAGTGTGTTAAGACTTTTGGGATACCTTCCATAAACACAAGTTGCTTTTACTTAAGACAGTGAAAATGATATGTGTAACAGAATTAAATGTAGGAATTTTGTGATCAATTAAACTTTTATTAATCTGGAGACTTTGTATTAGAGTACTTCGAGAAATCATTATGGAACATATAAAATAATTTTGGAAGAGAAAGATGGTCTTGAAAACCCACGAGTAAGACAATATTCCCAATTGTTTCAGTGTGGGTATGACTCTGTGTAAGAGATAAACATATTTAATAATGAATTGTAATTTTAAGGAGTATTAACTAATTATTATAACTATTTAGATCCCTACATTCTGCCATAGCTTAATAGAAAAAGCATGGAATTGAGCTTAGAATATGAATTTTAAGACTAGCTTAATTATTGCATGATCTTGGGGATGTCTTTTCTGAGTTTCCATCTCCTCATCTGAAAGTAGATATAATATTGTTTCCAAAATTTTGGTAGTCTTCTGCTATCATATGAACTTTGTTTGTCTCAGCTGAAGCATTTTGTGGGACATTAACAAGAGATAGACCTATGGGTCCCAATAATTCTTGCAAAGATTAAATGTGAAAATGTTTTGAGAAGTAAATTATGACACAGAAATAATAGTATTAAAATGATTATTATCATAATTGCTCTTATTATGAAACCTATCTTAAGGTGTTGGCAGAGCTACTACACTGTCCAGCTATCCAAGAAAAGCAGGGAATGTTTCCCTTGATGACATGAAATGTGAGGGACATAATTCGACATGAAACACCATTCTACCAGTATATACACTGCAAAATTAAAGTAGACATTTTTCATTCTCTAAAAAAAATGCAAAGAGGCAGTTTATAGAAAAAAAAATGATTTGCCACTAGTTGAAAAGTGATTCACTGTTCTTGCTATTTTTTATATGAACTCTAATGGGATGTTACTTTAAAAAGAACTTACTTTCAAGTTGTGACTTTATCTCTTTGAACTGTTCATGTGTTGTATCCAATCTTACTGCATCAACTACTCCTACTTTGTGTTACAGAATGCTAGCTCCTTCATACTGCCTGCATACTGCTAAATGCCCTGATGCTAAAATTTCTGTGTTAGTATCTCCAGAGAGTTTATTAGGAACTTCTGAAAGTTATGTTCTTTCTTTCAGGTCTGTAATTAATAGAGTATTCTGTATTAACTAGGACTTGAGAGGATTTAAAATAAAAAATTAGTTTTTATGGGTTTTAAGCTGTTCCACTTGCCAAAGCAGTGGAGGAATTGAGTTCAATGAGTTCTAAACTTAAAGGATTTTATTTTTTGGAGGGGGAAGGGAAGGCAGTTGGGGTTAAGGGACTTGCCCAAGGTTACACAGAGAGGATTTTTAATATTCAGAATATGTCTCTGTAAATCTATTCTTCAGGGCATTTAGGAATTAAAGAATGAGTATAGAACCAATACATAAGAACAACCAATACAATGAAATATCCAAGCATAAATTAAAAAATTAAGTAATCTATATTTATACAAACATATAAGCCATGCATATTTATACAAACTCAGTAATTCAAATGATTCATGAGCATGTACTCTACCTGACCATACACGTTTGTAGTCACTTATGACTTTAGTAGATGGTTTTGTGAGCTGCCGAAAACATTCAGTACCTGATGGAAAACTTTCTGGTAAAGAACTTTTCATTTGAATCAGGTTGATCCTCAGATGGCTAGTTGTCTTTAGACCATACACAAAGTTCCTTGCTTCGAAGGACCCATCAGAGCTTATTCTCTACTGGCAAAAGCTTCAGGGACCCATGGTCACCTTGAGGTGGCCAAAGGGTTGAAATATCTGAATTCTGGTGTGAAAATGAAATATACAAACTAGATCAAGTTCTAAGCAACATTCTACTGGAGAGTGTAAGCTGTTAGTTTCTGCCAGAATGCTATTGCTAAACCTTGTCCTGGCATAGAAGAGACCCTGGGTTCCTGAAGACTTTTTCACCAACTTGTACAGCTTCTATGTGTCTGGGAAGGTTTTGAGTATAGTCTATTTTCCCAGGACTAGCCTAATTAGGTTTAGAGAAGGTCATTTCTAGACTGGACACAGGGTAATGTATTTGTATACCACAAAACTCTTCAAGAAAATCTATTAAATTATAGAGGGTCCCTGGTCTTCATGTATCCTTGAAGTATTCAAGTAAATTCATAGAAGACAGTTCTCTGTTTCTATCTTCAGGGCCTAAAAGAGGACCTTATGCATAGAAAGAGTTTAGTAAATATTTGATTGAACTGATGTGCAACTTGGATCTTGATTTTAGTCTCGGCTCTGCCAGTTACTTGCTCTGTGACCTTAGGCAAGTCATTCAGTTTCTAGAGTATCGACTTAAGGGTTTGTACTGTTTCTTACCAGCTCCAATGTGCCAAGCTTCCATGATCCTGTGATTTTAGACACTCAACAAGTGATGGTGTTCATTTAAGGATCTCCCATACTGCTGAGTCTTTTCATGTCATTTTCATTAACTCATTAATTAAATAAAGGCTGCATCTGCTTATAGGTAGAAGATAGTACATTTCCAGACATAATGATCACCTTGTGTGGTAACCCAAGCAAGAATACAAAACCCCTCTTACCCTCAACACACACCTTTCTCTAAGACAGGACCTAAGGCACACTCTTGTCATCTAGTTATACTTTCCGTGGAGGAGGGAAGAAGACACAACTTTATCTCTCCTTACCGCAATTAGGAACAAACCAAATAAAAGGTAAGTCTCTTTACTTCCCTAAATCTTTGTTTCTTTTTTAGGATTTTTTTTGTTTGTTTTACTTTCCTTTTTTCCCCAAATGCTTTATTAACTTCTGATTTACATCATTCATTTCTGTCAGATTTTGAGTTACACATTTTCTCCACGTTTTTCCCCTACCAACTGCCCCAAAATAGCAGTCTCAGAGGATAGACACTCCTCCAATCTGCTGTCTCCCATATTTTCTCACATACCCCTTTCGACTTTTCCAGGGGATCTCTATTGCCCCAGTACCTGAATATCTTATTTCCCAATTACATGTAAAATAGTATTAATAATAGTATACATATACATGTATATACATATATACATACATATATATGTGTGTGTATATATATATATATATATATATAAACATTTGATTTTAAAACTTTGAATTCAAGATTCATTCCCTTCCTCCTTTGTCACCCACCCTTACTAGGAAGATAAGCAGTTCAGTATAGGTTGTACATGTGTAGCTATGCAAAACATTCCTGTAGTAGATACATTGTAAAAGACTGACTATATTTCCCTCCCTCCTATCCCACCTCATATTTGTTCTATTCCCTACTTTGATCTCGTCCCTTTTCAAAAGTGGGTGCTTCTAACTTCCCTCCCCCCCAGCCTGCCCTCTCATCATGCGCCTTCTCATCCCCTTCCCCCCTACTCTACTGTAAGGTGAGATACCCTATTTAGTGTGTATTTAATTCCCTCCTCAAGCCAAATTCAATGGGAATAAGGTTGACCCATACCCTTTTGTCTTCCTATTCTTTCCCTCATTTGTAACCATTTTAAGTTGCCTCTTCCATATGAGACAGTTTACCACATTCTGTCTCTACCGATCTCCTCTCATTATATTCCTCTCTCACCTCTTAATTTCACCTTTCAAGTATCATCCCTTCCTATTAAATTGGTTCTATGCCCTCTATCTATGTATACCTGTTAATATATATACACATTCACATATGTGTTCATATGCCCATATACCCTCATATATAGACATATATATGTATGTATGTATGTATATATACATATATAGACACATATATATATATTCCCTTCAATTACTGAGAAAAATTTCATTAGTTACAATTATTTTTTTCCAAATAGGAATGTTAATCGTTCAACTTTGATAAGTTCCTTATGAATTTTTCCCCTGTTTACCTTCTCATGCTTCTCTTGCTTCTTGTATCTGAATGTCAAATTTTCTATTCAACTCTGTTTTTTTCAGCAAGAATGCTTGAAAGTCTTCTATTCCCCTGAATGACCATATTTCCCCTGAAACATGATACTCAGTTTTGCTGGGTAGGTGACTCTTGGTTTTAATCCCAGCTCCTTTTAACTCCAGAATATCATATTCCAAGCCCTTCTATCCCTCAGGGTAGAAGCTGCCAGATCCTGGGTTATCCTGATTGTGTTTCCACAATATTGAAATTGTTTCTTCCTGGCTACTTGTAATATTCTCTCCTTAATCTGGGAATTCCAGAACCTGGCTACAATATTCCTTGGAGTTTTCTTTTTGGGATCTTTTTCAGGAGGTGATCGGTGGATTCTTTCAACCTCTATTTTGCCCTCTGCTTCTAAAACCTCAGGGCAGTTTTCTTTGAGAACTTCCTGGAGGATGATTTCCAGGTTCTTACTTTGCTCATGGCTTTCAGGTAGTCCAATAATTTTTAAATTATCTCTCCTGGATCTGTGTTCCAGGTCAGTGGTTTTTCCCATGAGATATTTCACCTTGCCTTCTATTTCTTTTTCATTTGTTTGGATCTGTTTAACAGCATCTTGATTTCTCATAAAGTCATTAGCTTCCATTTGCTCCAATCCAATTCTTCAGCAATTATTCTCCTCAGTGAGCTTTTGAGATTCTTTTTCCATTTGGCAAATTTGGCTTTTTAAGGCATTCTTCTCCTCGTTGCCTTTTTGAGCCTCTTTTGCCATTTGAGTTAGTTAATTTTTTAACATGTAATTTTCCTCAGTCTGGCTGTTGACTATCATTTTGTAATTTTCTTGCATTGTTCTCATTTCTCTTCCCAATTTTTCCTCCACTTCTCTTATCTGCTTCTTAAGGTCCTCTATGGTCTGTAACCAGCTTGTATTTTCCTTTGAAGCTTTTAGTGCAGGAGTTCTGACTTCACTGTTTTCCTCCTGTTTCATGCTTTGCTCCTTTTTGTCCCCAGAATAGGAATCTAATGTTGGAATCTTCTGTCTGCTTTGTTTCCTTTGCCTGGTCATGTCGCCCCTCAGTCACTTGACCCCTTGGCTTTTTGCCACATTAGGACTCTGCCACCAGACAGGGGAGCTTTCGTCCCAAACGCTGGGGTTTTCTCAGCTGCCGGAGGTATTAGATGGGTGCCCTCTCTGAGATCTCCACATGCTCTGGCCAGCTGGACACACACCCCAGGACCTCTAGCCTAGACTGCAATCCAGATCCAAGCAGGTTAAAGCAAGAGCGATTACCCCTCAGACTGGTGCTTGGTCCCCCTACACTCTGCAGGTTAGGAGGTGATGCTGCCATGGGCACTGGCTGTCTATGCCAGCGGTTTCTCGCCCTGGGGGCAGAAGCCATGCACTCCCAATTACTGTGTCCCAAAGTCCAGACTGCACTGACCTCTCACTTTGTCCTTCACATCTATGTTTTGATAATTCTGGAAAAGGCCACAGCTGCTGCTGATCTGGAGTCCCTCCAGCTGATGGCTGGTCAGGCCCTCCCTGGGGCTAAAGCCTTGGGATGGGGCTGGGCTTGGCTCCCAGAGCACTGGGCTGGCCAAATTCCTGCCGGCCTGCCTGGCTGTCCTCAGCAGGAGGTTAGCTTCTCTGTGTCATTTTGTGGGTTATGCATCTCCAAAGTTTGTTTAGAGTCCCCTTTTTACATGGGTTTGGGAAGGTGGAAGCTGGAACCCAGGGGAGGGCCTGCTTCTATTCCGCCATCTTGACTCTGCCCCCTAAACCTTTGTTTCTTCATTTGTAAAATGAGAGGATTAGACTAGAGGGCCAATCAAGGTCCTTTCCAGCTTTAGGTCTGTTGTTGCTTCTATGATCCTGTGAAAGGTAGTGTTACATGTAGTCTCTGATGATTTTGGAAATTCTGAATTGGGAACATACTAGATGATGCCTTGAATTTAGATAATGTAGATACCTCAAATTCTTTATATTAATCTGGATTAAAATTAATCAAAAAGGCACAGGCAGTCAAAGAGCATTTATAAACTACTTACCATGTACCACACACATGGTAGATAGAGAACCACTTGCTATTAGGAAAATCAGATTTCAAGCCTGTCATGTATAGGCTGTGTGACCATGGTCAAGGCATCTAAGCTCTAAGTGCCCTCAAGAAACTCAGTAAGGTTATGTTAGAGACAGCTATCAATCCTGAATAATTGGAAACAGTTCCCATACTGGGAGTTCCCCAAATCAATGACCCCTTAGATCTGCTTTAAGATAGGTAAATGTGTATTTGTGTAAGTACATGAATTTATACATATATAAACATGCACACATACATATATATGTATACGTATATACCCACACATATATTTCTTATATGTGTATGCATACATAGTATATATGCATATATATTACAATGCATATATCTATATGTTTAGATCTATCTATCTATCTATCTATCTATCTATCTATCTATCTATCTATCATCCATCAAGGGGACATCAGTGCTGAACTTATGGTCAAAATGACCTTCATTCATACTTGTACCAGAAGCTTACCACTTGTATGACTTTGGGTTGCAAATATCCCACAAACCCTCTCAGTACCTCTGGAGATTTCCCAGGATGTATATTTTAAGTCATAGCCAGTTGTGAAATTCTCAACATGAAGAAATTACAGATGCATCACATATTTAAGTCAGGTCATCCAACCTAGATAATCTTTTAGGCAAAACTAGATTGTTTGTGCCCCTTCCTATGCCCCGCTGCCCAAATAGGGAGCTCTTTCCTCTAGATAGATTTCCAAAAACCTCTAACTTCTTATATGGAGGAATAGACAAATAACTTGTTTTTGGTTCATTATCAACTGATTTTTCTTATAACTCCTGTAAGTTGTGATATCTGTCATGTTGCTTACAAAGGAAGTTAAGGTTTAATGAAGATTTTATGCTTTCATGCAGTGAAATTTCAAAGGGCATATGTTCAATATGCTTTACAGTAAATTAAAGGTGACCTTATCCCTGGCAGAGCTTTTCCAGAAGATGGACCACATTTGAATTTTAAATGATGACAACCTGAATAACTTTAAATATATAATATATTTTTTCAAACTCATGTTGTTCAGCCAGCTAAGGCTTCATAGTTTTCAATAGTTCTAAGTTCGTCATGCTAAATTCATGCACATTGGTGCTGTTATTAATTATTATTATTATCATTTTGCCTTACTCATTTGCTATAAGCCTTGAGTGAAAAGCCTTTCTGAAAGAGTATTTTAGAAATCCACTTTCTCTTCTCACCCCCAAAATGCAATTTCATCATCTCTTATCCTCTGGAAATATTTTTTAAAAGTAAAACCATTGATATGATACTATGTAAACTTCTCTGGGGGAAATATGATTCAATTTGTAATAAGCAACATGCTATTATTAGCATTTAATACAGTCTCAAAAATTCTTAATAAACTTCAACAATCCATATTTTTTTCAGTATATATATTTTACCAAAATAAATCCCTCCCATTCCCAGTCCACATGATTTATTTGATTCAATTTTATTAGCTGGTGTGACTAAGAAAAAAAAAATATAAAAACATAATAGTGAGCTTTTTTGAATCAGCTAAGCTATTGTCCCTAGAAGACATGCATATATGTATTTAATGTTTTCCCAGATTGATAGGATATGTTATTTTCATTCTTCTAGGTTAGCTTTTACAAACCCATGTTGGCTCCCACTTTAGAGGAGGATTTCAGCAGAAAAATCTTCTAATTAACAATGTAAAACTTTCCAGTATACAAAACTATCCTACCGGCATAGTCCCCAGTTTAATAACAATGATTATGGCAATGATTAATAACAATAATAATGGCAGCTAATATTTATATGGTGCCTTAGGGTTTGTTAAAGGCTTATTATTTATTTATTATGCATTATTATATTATTTACTTGTTATCTCATCTTTTAAGGTAAATTAAAATACTCAATTAGAAAATTGTCCTGAGCAATTTAGCTAAGTGGCATTTGCCAGTCTAGGGAGGAGTGGCTTATTTTACATTGCCTCATCTTTTGGGCTTGGCACAGATATAAGAAAAAAAATGGACAAGTTAATTTATATATTGGTTAAATGTTTACCAGCCAGTTTAACTATAAGTTCTCCATAGTGTTTAACATCATGGGTATTGATCATTTGGACTGAACAGTATATATAGGGAAGGAAATGTATCATAATTACTGCTGTACAAGCTTCAGTACAGAACTGCATATAATTGCAGATTCAGTAAATGTGAGCTCTTAATGATTCAAATTTCAAAGAGAAATATCAGTTAGAAGCAGAAGTAACCCAAGGTGGAAAATTTGCCACAGGCAGAGGAATTTAGAGGGCTCAGACAGCACTTTCACCCATCCAAAGAAGAGGCCTAAGTAGACATGTAATACGGAGTGCCTGGTTACAGGGTGAGTAGAGAGGTCAACAGGCAGGGAGAGCATTTATGCTTTGGTTCAAATTCTGGGTCTACCTGATGATATTTCCTGGACAAGGTGGGGAAAGAGGGCAGAATTTGCAACTGAGGGGGATCCAAGAGAGTCTCTTCTAGGATTAGGAAAGGAAAGCCTTGGTGACCTGGTCTTCTCGGTTCCAACTGTTATCCTGAGATTCCAAGTGACAGCAGGGAGAAGGTTAATGGTGGTTATGGATTTATAAGCCTTTTGTGGTTACCACCTCTAAGACTCAGGCCCCTGCTTTCTGTGGAGGAGGCTTCTGGACACCTTGCTCTGACTTAGATAATTCAGTTCAGAGCACAGCACTTTCTGCTGCACATCCTAGACCTGTCAAGAGTCCTGGACTTAGTGACATAGAGAGTCTGGTTCTATCCCAGAATGCTCTATTTTAGCTATTTAACAGAAAGAACAATGAAATGATAATTAGGAAATGTGGGTTCTATTCATTTGACCACTTTTATTGCTGTCAGAGTTCACTGTTAGGTCTAGTGAGGCTTCACAGAAAAAGGAAGCTAGTCAGCAATTTCTTTTGGACTGGACTTTTGCTTCATTGGTGTAGGTTTTTATCTCTGAAGAAACACTGCAGACTATCTCCTCTGCAATTAATAATCTGAGAGGCAGCTGGGTGGCACAGTGAATAGAGCACCGGCCTTGGAGTCAAAAAGACCTGAGTTGAAATCCAGCCTCAGACACTTAAATACAAAAAACTAGCCGTATGATTTTGAGCAAGTCACTTAACCCCAATTACCCTCCAAAAAAAGCACACACACAAAAAATTATAATCTGAGAGATTTTCTTGGAGAATGAGAAGTTAAAAAATTTGGCATAAGTCACATAACTAGTACATGTCAAAAGTGTTTCCAGAATCATAGTCTTCAAGGCCATCTCTCTATCCATTATTACAACACTTTGCTTTCTTTTTTTTTGCAATTTCTTTTTTTTTCCCTTCTTTCCTTCCTTCTTCCCTTCCTCCTTCCTTTCTTCTTCCCTTCCTTCCTTCCTTCCTTCCTTCCTTTCTTCCTTCCTTCCTTCCTTCCTTCCTTCCTTTCTTCCTTCCTTCCTTCCTTCCTTTCTTTCTTTCTTTCTTTCTTTCTTTCTTTCTTTCTTTCTTTCTTTCATTCTTTCTTTTTCTTTCTTTCTTTCTTTCTTTCTTTCTTTCTTTCTTTCTTTCTTTCTTTCTTTCTTTCTTTCTTTCTTTCTTTCTTTCTTTCTTTCTTTCTTTCTTTCTTCCTTCCTTCCTTCCTTCCTTTCTTTCTTTCTTTCTATCTTTCTTTCTGTCTTTCTTCCTTTCTTTCTTTCTTTCTTTCTGTCTTTCTTCCTTTCTCCTTTTTTTTTGAAGTTCAAAGAAAAAGTACAGCAACTATATGGTTTGACTAGACACACTTGGGTAGAAACCTTGTGGAATGTTTCACAAATAAAGGAGATTAGGACAACTAATTAACTCTACACTGGGTCTTGGGCTGACAATTTCAGATTTGAAAATTAAGGAAGTTCACATCATCCTTCAATCACATCTTCTAATGGGGTCAGAATTGTGCAAACATTGAAAGACTATAGAAGTTTAACCCCCCCCCCTTCCCAGGGAGTGGACAGAGAGGGAAAGGAAGGGGATACAACGAGGAAGATTACCTGGACGCTCAGACAGAGCATCTCCAGGTACTGGCACAATGTTATAAGAAGTTTCTCCTAGGACTTGGCATGTGGAGACACCTATTTCTTCCTTGGACTTCAAACAGGTCCAATTTCAGAACAGCTCTTAGAAAACACTGTCATGTTTTAGAGGTGTGATTCAATTGAATCTGATTGGTTTGTGCCCCTGAAGGTGGCAGAGAAGTGTTAAATTGCACATTCCCATACAAGTTCTTGGGTGGGGGTAGGGTTCCAGAAAAGGAGCAGTGCCCCTAGGTGAGGGTATTATTAAGGCTTAGACAAATTGCTGGACAGACAGAGAGAAATTCGGCCAGAAGGGAAAGAAACCAACAAACCAACAGACCAAAATGCTCTATGTACTAATGCTGGATTTCTGCTTCCATCTTTATAAAATAAGGATATTATGTAAGGAGATTTCTAGAATCTCTTCTAGGCATAATTGCCTGAGTTTGTGATTTGGGTTCCATTTGACTCCACTTCAATTTTACCTTGATTTCACAAAGCCTTTTATAAGTATGCAAAATATAATGATAATGGTAATCATGATTGTAATAATTATGATGATGATGAAGTTCATGATGATACTGTTACTTCCCCTCTCTGGGGTCTCATTTTCTCCCTCTATCAGATAAAGTTCAACTAGATGATCCTTTTGGTCCTCTTTTTATTTTTTTTTAAAGCAATCAGGGTTAAGTAACTTGCTCAAGGTTACCTAGCCAGTTATTTTTTTGTGGGTGCCAAGTATCTGAGGCCTCAACCGATCCCAGGTCTCCCGACTCTGGGGCCAGTGCTCTTACTCACTGCACCACCTGGCTGCCCCTCCTTTTGGTCCTCTTAATCTCAATTACTCTTTTTAAGGGACCAAATTGCCTTCAAACCCTGTTTTATTCCACTAAGGAATTAGGATAGTTATATATGTTAAAGTATATACATATATTCACATATGTATGTGGGTATGCATAATTATGCAAATTATGTAATTATGATTCTGACCAAAATAATATCCATAGTACTTGTTCCAAGGTTCCTACTTTATATGTTTCCAGAAGAGTTATTAAACTGCCCATACCCTTTGATGTAGTAATACCACTATGAGTTCTGTTTCCAAAAATGCTTAGGGAAAAGAGAAAATAAATTATATGTTCTGAAATATTTATAGGTGCCCTCTTTGTTTTGGCAAAGAACTGGAAATTGTGGGAATTGCCCATCTATTGGGGAATGGCTGAACAAGTTGTGGTATATGATTGTGACAGAATACCAACTGTGATATAAGAAATGATGAGCTTGATGATCTTAGAAAAACATGGATAACTACAAAGGACCTATGAAGGGAGATACTATCTGCATCCAGAGAAAGAACTGATATATAGTAATATACATGAAAGAAATGTTTGAGAATTCTTATCCCACCTCCACCTGCACCCTTTTCCCTGCTCCCAGTAGAGAAGTATTATTGTGATTAGTTGCAAACACTTTACATTGATAGAGACAGTGTAGCAGTGCACATAGTGGATAAAATGTTGGACTTATGTTTGTAAAGAACTCTTTTTTCCTTTGTATCTTAAGTGCCTAGAACAGTGCTCAGCACATGAAAAGCATTTAATAAATATTTGCTGAGTAAAAGAGTAAAACTTATCTCAGCTTTAATTCTTAAAACTCAGTTTAAATCCCACCATCTGCAGGAGCCCTGCCTCTCCTCTAATACATTGTGCCAGTTTTTGTGCAGTGTTTAGCTATCTGTAGTTGTTTTAGCTCTCTGGAGTTCACACAACTCTGATGCTGCCTTCTAAGTTAGTGACATGTTGAGATCTATATCAGTGAGATAAATTCTTACACCTACCCACCATCACATATCCTTGAAGCAACTTTATTTTTAAATCCCCCCTCTCCCTTTTCTCTCTGTAGTAGATTGTGAGAGTTGCATTTCACCTTTCCGTATAATATATGGTTAGCAAGTTTCCTGATATCAGTGATTATAATTGCAAGTTACAGAATAAACTGGTTGATGTCTATTGGACATGTAAGCATGTTTAAAATTGGTGTTTGGTATGATTTTTGAAAAATAAGGCAAGATAAATATACCTTTAGAATTTAATAAATAGGACATTTGGAAAATGGACTTATAAAAACACTTCAGCAGATTTCTTCTTCCTGGATTAAGTTATAATGTGAATGCAACATAGCATAGCAAAAGCATAATGTCCCCCACTGGAATATAAATACCCAAATTAAGCAGAGAGATTTTATAGAACATAAATAGCCAGGCAATGTGAAGGCTTGTTTTACCCTCTTTCAAAGAAGGAGCTAGCTGTGTTCTGATGACTTTCCATTCCAATTGATTTATGTCTGGTTCAGAGAATGGTAAGATAAAACTAAAATATCTAATTGCTCAATCCAAAAAAGTGAACATACTGAATTACAAAATGTAACGAGCCACATATGTAGAGTATAAACCAAAGCAACTAGACAGCACATAGTATTTCCTTCCTTTCAGTCCTGATCTGTGTTTTTATGATTGTGACTTTAATTCAGGTGTTTTGATAGTTTTGATACTTTATTAATTTGTAGCATTTTCAGGTGGAAGGAATTGGATGTCTGAGAGACTTTTTTTTTCTAAATATACACATGCTCTTAGCCATTAGAATGGTGAGGATGATGGAGAGGAAGAAGACGGTGACTGTTGTTGTATGGCTTTCATAGGTGTTGCTTATTGCAAATATAATTATTTCATTTCTTTTAAAAATTTGTAGTTAGCAGAAATTCACAGAAATCTTTGACATTGACAAAAATCAAATAAAAGGTTTTGGTAATGCAAAGGATTTCAAATAATTAAATTTTTTTATGTTACATATTAACTTACTGTATTGAAATTGGCACAGTTTCTCCCTTTCATCCTTTAGTTTTGTTTATTTTTTTTAACTAAGCCATATTTCCAGGATCAATTTAAAAATCAGTATCTATGCCAATATTTTGTGACATTGTACTGGGCACTGTGCAACAAAAATTAATAAATTCCCTCCCTTCCAGGAAAATAAAAACAAAGGCTTACTTGAAGTAAAAGTTAAATGGTTTACCCAGTATCAAAAAAATAAAAACTAAGTAAATGTTGTTTTGAGGATTTGAACAAATATTTTATTGTTTATTAAAATACTCCTCATTCAATACAATTCAACAAATCTTTGTTAAACATCCATAGCTAAGTGCTATAAAATGAAAAAGGAAATATGTTGTAATCTTTCATGCTTTGCCACAAGTAGCTTAAAATCCATCATGAGAAATCACACACACACACACACACACACACACACACACACACACACACGATAAAATGGAATAAGTGCAAAAAAAAGTTTAAAAAAGAAGGAAATGAGGTAAAGGCTTTCTTTGATAAGAAATCCAAAGAGATAAATTCAATTATATAAGTAAAAATGTTTGGGGAATAAGTAGAAAAGTTCTAAATTTTTGTATAGGATGGAAAAACATATATAGAAAATAATATATAAAAAGTAAGTGAGGGAGTTATTAGGTTGTAAACTCAATTTGAATCAGTAATAAGACATGACATTAAAAGATAACACGATTTTCAAAAGGATGCATCCAGAAAAATGTAGGAGACAGAGAGACAGATAATCATATTATATAAGGCACTGAAATGGGAATCAGAAAGACTGGTTCCATTTTGACTTCTGACACCAAAGAACTTTGTTACCCTAGCCAAATTACTTAAACCTTGGTGCCTTCATTTCTTCATCCATCAAAAAATGAGGAATCTAGACTCAGTGGCCTCTAAGGTTTCTCTGTGCTCTAAATCTATGACCTTACTTATGTCCAATTGAATCCAATCCTGGTTAGACCACACCTAGAATATGAATTTTCCTCCTGGTCCCACATTTTAGACAAACTAGTGGTAAGCTGGAGTACAGCCAAAGGAGGTTGAAATTTACCATACCAGAATGAGTTGAAGGAAATGGGGCTGTTTAGTACAAAAATGAGAACTCAAAGAGGACCTGGGCATAGATGAGATAAATTAAGGTGAAAGGAAAGATATGTATGTGAGAAAGCAAGTGGCATAAAATTGCAAGTTGTTAACTTGCAATCTTAATTCTTAGGGTAAACTTCAGAAAAAAGGCATACCAGGTAAGCAACATGAAGAATATTCTGAAATCAAATTGTTTTAAATAATATTTTATTTTCTCCAGTTACATGTTAAAGTAATTTTTAACATTTCCTTTAAGTTTTGAGTTCCAAATTCTATCCCTCACTCCTTCTCTCCCCTCACCCCTACCTGAGATGGTGAGCAATCCAATGTAGCTTATGCATATTAAATCATTTTTTACTTCCATATTATTCAGTGAAATAAAAATTTTAAGACAGATTTCATTGAAGGGAAGAGTAGAAAAGCTGAACACAAGGTTATCATAACAAAATGGGGCTAGGGCAGAGTGGATTTCATCCAGGGGTTGGCTATTAGAAGGGAAAAGCTGGATAGATAGAAATGGATTTTAATTATTCTTCCTAGCTAGTGTGTTATACTCAGTGCTATCAAAACTTTTGTGCCTTGGGACAAAGCCTCAGACTCCCTGCCCTAGTTATAGCCTGTAAAAAGCTAGATTGGGTCAGATTGAGTGGCATTTATTGAGAGTATTGAAGCAACGTGGGATCTAAAAAATCCAGTAAGATTAAAAAGAAGGAACAAAGACAGCTGAATGTTCATGCTGTATCCCATAACACAAGTCTTTTGCTAGGTTTTATGACATATTTTGCAATATATTTAAGAATTTATTATCCATCAACCCACACATTAGATGAAGAGCTGTGTTGTAAGGCTCTGCATTAAGCTTTCTTGTAAGAATCATGAATGGAGACAGAAAGTATTCATTTTAAATACAAGATTTCAGTACTTGATTTGCCCCATTCCTTATAGCACCTTAAAAGAGCAGTGCTATGTTTGGAGTTCTTGAGACTGGTCCCTCTTCACAGATTGCATTAAAATGGTGGCTGGGCAAGTAGACCAAACAAATGTATTAATTTTAATTGAGTACAAGAGTAGAAATGTTTTCTATAGTCTTCACCAAAATGATTTTTTTTTCTGGGAATGAAAAATTTAATGGCAAGAAAATGTCCACAAACTTTCTACATTTGGTCATTTCTCAAGAAAATGAGCATAGATGTTATATTAGATATAGATATAGATCTATTATATAGATGTTACCTTAATGTTCAGTAATGAATCAATGACAGTAAATTCAAGTTAAAGAAAGTTTGTTTTTGATAGGCATCTCAAATTAATTTATAAGGAAACAATGCAGAGTAATAAATAGTTTTAATTGGGAACAGACATGAAGTTAGACATTTTGGCACTTTGGGTAAATATGAAGATTGTCAAGGGTGGAAGTCTTTTAAGGAGAATTTAAGGTGAGACCAGGAAACTATTGCTGGGGAGACTGCAGCTGAGAAATGGTATTAATTGGGGCCAGACTGAGGAGTAACTTACCAATAGTATAGAAAAACCCAGGGATCCATAGTCCAGTGTATGCTGGCTTTATCTTCATCACATCATGGGTGGATTTCATGTGAGTTAATTATAAATGGGTAAGGTCTCATGGATAACGGTGGCAGGAATCCAGAATTTCCAACCTATGTCCTTATAGTGCAACAAATAACGTCTGACCATTCACTTTCCAGGAGAAGACAGAGGGGAAGCTTATAGGAGTGGTAGATTAGGGGTGCAAAACATGGAGGCAGTCATTTCCTGTGGTCCTGAGACATGGAGAACTATGACAAAAATTCACGCAAAGATAGCAAAATGATTTCCGACTGTAGCAGGGGGAGCGTGCCTCTCTACGTTTTGACACTGAGGAAGTTATGGTGCTGAAAGGGAGAAATAGGGAAAACTAAAGTTAAAGGAGTAACATAAACTTAGAAATTTAGCAAGATCTATGCCAAGAAAAAGCAATACAAAAACATTTAATTGTGCAACTTTCTAGAGAAGATAACCATAATTTTAAGAACATTCATTGAATTTTAAGAAAATATGTATTGTTGTTATTCTTAGGTGCTATTTTAAATTTGTGTAACTGACGGGAAAAAATCTTACTTAGGGTAAACATCTCATCTTCCAAATATGTTTACCTCTTTCAAATGAAAGGAGAAAAAGGCCACTAATTTATTATTTTGTAGCTCTTTGATAATACATAATTAGATTCAATAAGATTTTTAAGAACATCTTTAATATTTTTTACCCTCAATTACTATAATGGAATTTTTTTAAAATTCCA
Source organism: Petaurus breviceps papuanus (assembly GCF_028583685.1). Lineage (NCBI taxonomy): Eukaryota > Metazoa > Chordata > Mammalia > Diprotodontia > Petauridae > Petaurus > Petaurus breviceps. The sequence continues at coordinate 63,997,053 of NW_027186473.1, forward strand.
ACTAAAAGTAAATATTAAATTATAGTAAAAGGAAATCAGCCTCCCAGAAATGTAAGTATATACACATATGTGTGTGTGTATATATATATATATGTGTGTGTGTGTGTGTGTGTGTATACATACACACATATATAATTCATTATTGGGGTGATTCCAATGTCCCTTTTAAAGCAGAGCTCCTTAACCTTTGCTTTGTCCTAGGGTCCCTTTACAATCTAGTGAAGCCTATGAGTCACTTCTCAGAATAGTTTTATGTTCATGAAAAAAAAAAATACTTAGGATTAGAAAGGAAACAAAATTATATTGAAATGCAGTTTAAAATATTTTTTACAAAATGATCATGGACCCCTGGTTATGAACCTCATTTTAAGAATCTTTTGTCCCAAGAAACTCTTATAGACAGCAAATGATGCCTCCTTAAGTTTTTAAACAAGTGTTAGAACAATGAGTACCTATCCTCAGTTCTTATATTTGTCCAAATTAGTCAAATCTTTTTCACTGCATAGTCTAGTGGAATTCATAAGGTCAAGCAAGGCTCATTGAAAGGTGCAAAGGACCTGTATAAATTTATGTCCTCTGCATAAGCTGCCCTAGAAGTAAAACACTAGTTATTCCACTTCATTTTTGTAAGATTATCTTATTTTTAGTACCTTTCCCCACTATCCCAAGAAATCTTTCTGTGTCAGCAATGTCCTCCTTTCCATTTTGTGAAGCTAGTCAGCAGTCAGACAACTGTATTTGATATTTTAAGCAAATCCAAATCATTTGCTTTGTCCTAACAAAAATACTTTTGTAAGGGGCGGCTAGGTGGCGCAGTGAGTAAAGCACCAGCCTCAGAGTCAGGAGGACCAGAATTCGGTTCTGGCCTCATAGACTTAACACCCACACACACACACACAAAAACTAGCTGTGTAACCTTGGGCAAGTTACTTAACCCCAATTGCCCTCCAAAAGGCAAAAAAAAAGTGTGTACATTTTTGTAAAAATTATTATGAATAAACTTGTTCTAAGCCAAATATAAATTTAAGTGCATCCTGAAGTTAATAAATAATTAAAAGAAACCTTTAAAATGTCAAATGTAAGTTCACAAAGAAAATTACTTTGGTGATCATTGTTCACTGTTACATATTGAGATCTCAGTTTCCTCTTCTGTAAAATGAAGGATTTGAAGTAGTTGAAGCCCAACATTTATTTCTGCTCTGCATTTATGATCCTGTGATAGAGATTGCTTGTATTCAGTTATTTCCTTTACTGTAATTCACCTACCCTCCTCTCCCTTCTACTTCCCTCCTCCACCTTACCCTCCCCTATCCTTCCATGAAAGATAAAGCCATTATCTAGGGGGTCATTTCCCTTTGTCATTTGTCTTAAGCTATCTCTAGTTAGAAGCTAAATCTAGAGCTTTCTAGCAGAAACTTTATTCTTGACTCAAATTGATGATGTCATAATTAAATAAGAAATATGGTTGACTTATTCTATTCTTTGAGATATTCAGAAAAGAAAGTTTCATAGACTTTTCTGGTAGCTCATTACTTTACCTACTAAATGGATGCATTCAATTCCTGCATATCCCAAACTCTCTAGAATATTGATTAAGCACTTTTAATTAAGACCGAAGAACAGTATTTTTATTAGTGACAATCAAAAGAAAAGGGCACTTGGATAGCAGGCTGCCCTATTGCAATATTTCATACTTAGATCCTATTGTAGCCTTGAAACTACAAGTTCTTGAGTAAGGAAAACAATAAGAAAAAGGAACAAATTCATTCTTTGTGAATGCCCACTTCACCATCTGCTTACCTAAATCTAACATCATTTGATACTTGAATATTTTTTTTTAGAAGCTTTTCCAATTAGTCCAGCTCTCCTGGAGCTTAAGGATTTAGTAAAAATATAATCATGATTGTGACAGTTTGCTAATAAATGTTTTCAAAAAGTTACGTAAGAATGCTATACTTGTCATAGGTAATTAGAGCAAAGGATAAAAACAAAAAAAAAATTCAGCATTGCTACCATAAAGAATGGGTTTAGCTTTCAGTTTAACTTTCACGACTGTGTAAATGATTCCTACATCAATACACCCCCCTCCCCCCCACACACACACAGACACACATGCATGAACAAACATCTGTTCTTATAGTCCTAGATAACCAGCTGCCTATTGGACATTTCAAACTAGATGTCCTAGAGTATGGGTGGGGACCTGTGGCCTCCAGGCCATGGGTGTGACCTTTTAACTGAATCATTTCAGAACAAATCCTTCTATTAAGGGGATTTGCTCTTTGAAGTTTGGATACAGTCAAAGGGCCACACTTCAGGACCTAGAGATAGACAGGTCTCCACCCCTCTCCTAGAGAGATTTAATATATAGAAAACTGAACTCACTGTCTTACCTCACATGGCCCACTGCTCTTCCTTTTTTCAAAATTCCCTTTGCCATAGTGTAGCAGCAAGCACCCCAGCGTTCCCAGGGTGGCTGCTAGCAATACAGGTTCTTGGATCTGCTTTGTTAAAGGAAAGCAACTCAAAATGGGTTAACAAACTTACTTTAATCAGTCAGACATATATCGTTTACCTTGTTCAGGGGAAAAAAGTCAGCACCCTGAACCTCAAAGTATACAGGCATAATTATCAAGACAGAAACATCAAGTAGACAGATTTCCAAACTGTCCAACCATTACATCCATACCCAGTCAACATCTGGGTTTCCACATTCTGGGTTTTTCAAAGCCGGGGGACTCTCAACAACGGCTTCCCAGAATTCAGATCAAATCACAGAACACTTCTCAAAGTGAGTCCCAAAACAAAGCTACACATCAGGGCTTATATAGCCTTCTCCTGGCTCAGAGAATGTAACAACCTTATTGACTCACTGGCCAATCAAGAAGTATCTACTGAAAAACAAGCCTCCCACACCAGGCTCCAGGTGCACGTTAGCCTAGGGGCAGAGAAGATCTTTAAATCTGCATTTCCATTACATTCGGCCCCAAGATCTTTCATGCCCATAGCACAGACAATTTACTTTTGAATTAGCACTGAACATCTCTTAGGTCACATTTTCAAGATACAGAACTAAAGTTACCAAAGTGGCCATGGGCCTTAAACAAACACAAAGTACAAAGCATTATCACTTCAGTTCCAAACAAGAGTTCAAATAAAGTTCTGGGGGGAGGGGAGTGTCCTTCCCCTCACACAGCTCCAGCCCCAGCTTCCAAGCACAGAAAGGGGGCTGGGCAACAAAACCAACAAGGTGGGGTCCCTGGGGATCCAAGGCACTTCATCCCACCCACCATAGTCACAAGTCCATCCTCCCCCTGGGTCCCAAACTGTGGGATGCAGCCAGGAAACACACTCAGTGCCCCTGCTTTGCTGCTCAGTTCTTATCTTTTCCTGTGGCTGAATTCCGAACTCCTGGGCTCCTTCTCCTCCCGCAGGCGGCAGCTGCTCCTGGCTTCTGCCCAGGTCCCGATGCAGGCAGCTCACCATTCCCGCTCTCAGCTCAGCGAAGTCTGCATGCAGGCCACTCTTCTCTCCTGGTCCATGGCTCCACAGAGTCACAGCTACCACAACTGGGAAACAAACGATTATCCCAGCCCCCATACTTTCCTTTTACTCGGCAGATCCTGCTCACAGCGCCATTTTGTAGCGGCAAGCACCCCAGTGTCCCCAGGGTGCCTGCTCACACAGGTTCTTGGATCTGCTTTGTTAAAGGAAAGCAACTCAAAATGGGTTAACAAACTTACTTTAATCAGTCAGACATATATCGTTTACCTTATTCAGGAGAAAAGGTCAGCACCCCGAATCTCAAAGTATACAGGCATAATTATCAAGACAGAAACATCAAGTAGAC
>NW_027186473.1:64000912-64024560 GCF_028583685.1 Petaurus breviceps papuanus
ACAAGCCTCCCACACCAGGCTCCAGGTGCACGTTAGCCTAGGGGCAGGGAAGATCTTTAAATCTGCATTTCCATTACACATAGCCCTTCCAGTATTTTAGTCTTGGAGTTTTTGAATTATTTTGAACTCTTCACTCTCTTAACACACATAATCCAATCCCCAAATGTTGCTATTTTTACATTCAGAACAGTTCTCTTCTGACCCCTTATCTTCATTACACAGCTACCGAATGAGCTCAGAATTTCATCACCTCTCACCTAGATTACTGCCAGAGCTTCCTAATTAATTACTCTGTCTCAAGTTTCTCCAATCTGAAAAATATCCTACTACAGATTTGCTAAAGCAATTTTCCTTAAGGGTAGATCTGATCATTTGATTCTCCTACTCAGTCTACACTGGTGTATTCTATTGTCTCTAAGTTAACTCATAAATTTTATTTAGCTTTGAAAATCCTAGCCCATCTGCCCCCAGCCTACCTTTTCGAATCATTGGACATCACTCTTCCAACACTCTGTGACATAAACAGCACTTCATCTCTCATCTCCGTGACTCTGCATTGGTCTTCCTCCAGGCACGGCATATACTCCCTCTTTACTTTCATCTCACGCAATCCCTTCCTTTAAGATGGAGCTCAGACACCCTCTTATGAATTGATCCTGTCCTGATCTTCAGAAATCCTATTTTATTCCCTCCCAAACTACCTTGTATTGTACTTTGTATATATTTGTATTTACTAACTTAATATTTACGATATATGTATTTTTATCTGCATTTTCTATATATTTCATTCTAAAGTAAAATTGTTGTTTCATTTATTGTACTTCCATACACAGCATCTAGCACAGTGCTTGGCACACTGTGGGTATTTTAATTAATTAATATGTGTTGATTCATGGATAGGTTTCTAGATCTGTATCACTGAGAGTCAAATTGTTTGAGATGAGAAAATGGGGAAGTAGTTTGTGAAAAGTTTTTGACTTCCCTCTAAAGTATCTTGTCTCAGCAATTTCTAATAATTGCCTGTTAAGCAGAATGATTTTTTCTTAATAGAAATAGTCCAAGGTAGCAGACAGAACATTGGACTGGGAATCAATTCATAGTTGCAGAATTGGAAGGAATACTAGGGACCATCTAGTCCAAACCCTTAATTTTTCAGATGAGGAAATTGAGGTCCAAGGAATTGAAGTCATTTGCCCAATATAAGAGGTGTGATTTGAACTTAGGGCTTTTGAATCCAGAAACATTGTCCTTGCCACATGACCTCCCAGCAAATGAAATTAAATGTCACTTAATTATTAAATATAATTAATTTATCTATTAATGTATTATAATTATATTAAACAATTCAATAATTTAAAATAATTATGATTAATACAAATATTTAATTTATATCATATTTTATAAACTCCTTAACTTCATTTAGATTGTCTCCTGGAAAAAATCAGGTATGTTTGTGTATATACATACATGCAAAAATTATTGCACATATTGCATAATTTATACAATTAATTACATACAATATTGACATATTTTATCATATCATATATTTATATGTGTGAAAAATCATTGGAATATCTGTTGACATATATATATATATACATATATATATATATCCATATGCATACACACACATGCTGCCCAAAGCACATAATTCTTTTAGGTGTAATAGGGACTTAAAACATCTTAAAATTAAAATAACCCCTGCTGCCATCACATAAAAGGGGGAAGCTAATTGATATAGTGCATAGAGCACTGGGCCTGGAGTTAGGAAGATCTGAATTCAAACTCACTAGCTTTATGAACCTGGGCAAGTCACTTAACCCCTATTTGCCTCAGTTCCTCATCTTTAAATGACCTGGAGAAAGAAATAACAAACCACTTCAGTATCTTTGCCAAGAAAATACCATGGAATTATGTCCATGGGGGTCATGTAGAGACACAGCTGAATGACTAAACAACCATAACAGATAGCACTAAAAAAATGTCCAAAAATCCACTAATGTTGTCAATTCAAAATTTCAGCATATGTTTTTACAGGGATCAATTCTCTTCCTTACATCCAATTAAAAAAAAATATACAGTAATAGAGATTTTCTACATGTTCAAAAATACATTTCATGATGAATATTATTTACTATCCCACATGCAAGCTAGAAGACATTGCCCTCTTATCTTCTGTAAGGATCAGTCATAAAAGAATAATTATAAGTGTGGGCAGGGAAGAGGTGGGAGGGACAATGAGGAAATAGACAATTATGATAAAGTAAATGCTGAATGACTTGAAGCAAAAGCTTTGTTAATTCTCCCCAAAGTGTCTACACAACCCCACCACTACCACATACATATTCCCACACATGAATGCACACCCACACACACAAACAAAAGTAAAAATGTCCTTAAATTTTTCTAAATAAAACATGTTTGAGAGCAGGTATAGACATCTATCAGACTCAGGAAGGGAGGTCTAGGTTTGTTGTGCTTTTGTGGCATCCTAATTGAGTCTGCATCTATAGAATGTTTCCTCATCAGTTCTCCATATGTCAATTAAATCCTATGTCTGAATAAAATCAAAACAAAACAAAAAGTGAATTTCCATGCTGAAATTTTTTACTTATTTGCTGTCAGTTTATTTTTCCTATAACAAAGAACTTCCATGACAATCACTGTGTGACGCCGGGCAAGTCACTTACCCTCTCTGGGCCTTAGTAAGATAAGGAGTTTGGAATAAATGACCCTCAAGTCCCTTCTAACCCTAAAATTATGATCTTATGTATTAGGAATTATGTCAAATTAAGTTTGACCACTACCTACCAGTCACATTATAGAAAGTACTAGGACATTCATAGAAGGGAAGCAATGGGTGATGAGGTGAAAAGGGAAGTAAAGAGACGATCAGGAAAATTCAGCAAAAATGCTAGTTCTAAGGATGGTGAATTATAGAGAGCTCAAGAAATTTGAGTTCAAGTGAAATAAGAATTCCAATGCTTTGACAGTCATGTCAAAGGACTCAGGGAATCATTAAATCCCTAAGACTTCTAAGTCTTAAGACTAAATATGTAAAGAACCTTAGATGAGCCTCCTACCCAGATCAGGAGACCTTCTTATAACTGATCAAACCTTGGTCACATGTGGTGGGTATTAAAATATTTATACAATCCAAAGTTGAAAACAGGACTGGTTTTCATATCGGAGTTTCCACATATAATGTTGCTTATGTGACCTTGGATAAGCCACTCTGTTCCTGGGCTTCAGTTTCTTCATACGCAAAATGAGGTGTAGGTGACCTCTCTCAGGTCCTTTGGATAGATTGACTAGTCCTTGGGGTCCCCTCTAAATCTACAATGCCAGTTTCTAATTATAATCACCAATTGTTTTCTTTTTCAGCATAAAATGCATCAATGAGATAAGAAATATAAATCTGAAAAGATACCCTAGGACTGTAGGAACAGAAGTTGGTCATGTTAGAGAAAAACACATGGTTAATAATATATACAGGAACTATGATTATGAGCAAACATTTGTGGGTCCAGTTTTAAGATTTTTCCCCTTGTAAAAGATAGGAGAGAATCCATGTAATGTAGTGGTTCTTAACCTTTTTTTAAGTCATGGACCCCTCCTGGCAGTTTTAAATCCATAAAACAAAAGAAATAGAACTATAAAGGAATTAGATTAATATTGTAGTATGGTAGTCTTAGTTGTAGTAGTAGCAGGAGCAGTAGTAAGCTCATGGATCCCAGGTTGAGTCCCTTATCTAGTCTTAACTCTGCTTTATTTGGCTTCATGACTTGGCATATAAAAAAAAAAAGCTGGATTTGGGAATTTATAGGAAATTGGTACTTAGGAAAATAGTGCAAACAAGCTTTTTTATAATGTGGAGCAGCAAGGAGGATGACAAACATATACACACCATATGGCAATATAGACACAGAATTTTGTCCACACAGATGCCCAAAACTCCCTTAGCACAAGGGAGGGGTTGCTGTGTCAGGGAGATACGCACAAAGTTCGAGTTTGGGTAGAGATGTTTTTATCTTTAAAATGGTTTTTGTAAAGAATAGATAATTAATGCCAGATGTGGAACATGGCTTTCCAAGTTAGACCCAGATGTGGTGTGGCGAAGTTTTCAGGGTCACTTACGGCTACCAGATTTGGGTATGGTGAGAGTTTCTTTATCAGGATCAGAAACTAGAGGAGGGTCTGAGTTGGCTATCTGAGGCAGAAGAAGAAGGGTAACTCAGGTTGCTTCAGTTGACCAGGAATTTTATCCATTCGGAAGTGAAAGTATTAACTGTTTCATACAGGGTTAATTAACAGGTCAGCAAATTAGAAAAGTACAAAACATTATCTGTCTTTGCTTAAATGCTTTACAGGCAGTGGGATCACTTAGCATATATGATTCCATATCAGAGTCCTGTCTGTAACTGTAATAGAAAACAATATAAATAATGCAATTATCACGCCCCTCATTTTACAGATGTGGAAACTGAGGATCAGGGATCTTAATTGTATTATCCAAGATCATATACCTGATAAGTAAAATAACTGGAATAAAAAACCCAGAATTCTTCCTTCTACTCCATGCTGTTTCTCTATGAATATAAATTAATATAGTGCTAAGCTAATTAAGGGAATTATCTTTTTGTGTGTCTTCATTCACACCCTATCTACATTCCTAAGTTTAATATTGGGCAGCATTTTTTAAAAAAGACTGGTAAATTTCCCAGGCCTCAATTCTGAATAGGTGAAATTTCTCTTTGATACCAGTCTATCTCCCTCTTCCATTTTATATTGCTCCTCTCTCAGTTACCCAGGGCCTTTATATAATCTCTGGATGGCATCTTGCTCAAGATTTTTAAAAACCTCAAAATGAGCTGTTACATCTCTTATATCTGCCTCTCCTCCATCAAAACCTACATTCCTTATGTCTGATCTCAACCAAGTATTACAAAGCTAACTGATTAAAAGGATTCATATGCAGGTGAATGAAGGTGAATTACTTAACCTCCACAAGAGAATTTTTAACTTCCTAAGAAATTGCTGACTACAAATAGATCTCAGATTGTATTTCAAGAACAAGGAAATAAAGAATCTCAGGTCTTGTGGGATATCCTATCTATCTATTGTTTCTTACTTATCCTTCTACTATGTCATCTACTGGTGTTTTTTTTTTTTGGAGGGGGGAAGGCAGGGAAATTAGGGTTAAGTGACTTACCCAAGGTCACACAGCTAGTAAGTGTTAAGTGTCTGAGGTCGCATTTGAACTCAGTTCCTCCTGACTACAAGGTTGGTGCTATAATCACTGTGCCACCTACCCCCCCATCTATGTTATCTACTTGTCATTATCTTCTATGCATTCCTCAAAGCACAGCTTATTAGTGATTTGCCCACTCTATCCTCACACTATTCTTCCTCTACTCCAACTCTTCCACAACTAGAGCAACACATTAGAATGACTATGAAGGGAAACAAAAGGAATAAAAGGTATATAGTCCTGTTCACCCACTGGAGCAAGTGGTAGATCTTGAATCATTCCTATCCAAGTCTCCAGAGATATCTACCTTGCAATTAATAACACCAAGCAGTAACTGGAAAGTTTTGTTACAGATTTTGAATTCTATAGTATTTCTAGATGTGGGTGGTTTAAAAAAAAAAAGTGGAAAGACGAAAGGAGACTAGGTTCAGAATCCTGACTCTGCCACTTTTTTCTTGTAACAAACATAATTTTCCTCATTAGTAAAAAGGAAGAAAAGGGATTATATAGAATACAGCTAAAATCCCTGGGATAAAAATCAGAGGATCATAGATCTAGAGTTGGAAGACCCTCTGGTTCAACTCCCTCATTTTACAGATGAAAAAAAAAATGAGGCTGCACATGGTTATGTGACTTGTCTAAGAGACAGAACACAGCAGGAACAGGATTCAAACCCAGGTCTTCTGATTCCAAAACAGTTGGTCTTTCCATTGCTACATGTGTGACCTTGAACATATCATTGTCCTCTCTAAACGAGGGGGTGGGGGTTGAACTAACAAGAGTTTTGATTAAGTAGTCAGAAGATCTGTGTTCAAATATGAATTCTCTTACTTGATGCCTGATTGACTTTGAGCCAAGTAGTCCCCTTAAATCGCTGTCAAGTTTCCTCATCTGTTGAATGAAGATGTGGGACTAGGTGACATCTAAGATCCCTTCCATTTCTACATATATGATCAAGTGACAAGATGTCTGAACTCCCTCCACTACTAAATTTGCATTGGCAGGAAGCATGACATAAGGGACTTATGATTTTAAGATCGGAAAGACTTGCATTCAAAGCCTTCCACACTTCGTTTGTGACCATGGGTTATTCACCTAACTTCTTTCATTCTTATTTTTCTATCGTGTAAAACAAGGGAGTTGGATTAAATGTCTGTATAGTATCTTTTAGCTTTCTGTCTCTGCTTGCTAAATATACAGGCTGTCTCTTTGAGCTCTCAATCTATGATTCTGGAAAATATAATGATTGTTTCTGTGATTTTATATAGTAGATTTTTTGTAGCACCCCCTTGAAAGTACAGGAATTCTTGATGCCCTCCTATGTTCTAATGAAACGCATTTACCTCTTTTCAGTATACTTCTGCTCTGACTTACGATGCTGTCCAGGTGATGACAGAAGCTTTCCGCAATCTGCGTAAGCAAAGGATTGAAATCTCCAGACGTGGGAATGCTGGAGACTGTCTTGCAAACCCTGCTGTGCCCTGGGGACAAGGAGTAGAGATAGAAAGGGCACTAAAACAGGTGAGTCTGTCTATCTAATGTGACGATGACTGATTATGCGCAAGATTTTTTTCCCCACAGAATTTCTTCTGCGTGTTTGACTGGGAGTCCTTCTATCACATGCTCCTTTTTTCCCAAGCAGGAAGTTGTGTCTTCCCAATGAAAAGGAGAGTTCAAAAGTGAAGGAAACGCTATGATTTTTTTTTTTTTTTACCTAGGAACACCTTAAGAGTAATTAGGGCACATTTTGTGTGTGAGGTGAATTTATATATGTTCCTTTTCCCTTTTCTTCATGTAGGTTCAAGTGGAAGGTCTTTCAGGAAATATAAAGTTTGATCAGAATGGAAAAAGAATAAATTATACAATTAACATCATGGAGCTCAAAACTAATGGGCCTCGGAAGGTAAATTGATTAGTGCCTTTAAAGGCTGTCTCCTACTCTGTGATATGGGAAGGTAGGTGATTCAGAACCAAGAGGTCTCAGGGATGTATATTTGCAAAGATTTTAATAGCCTTTTTAATATATAATAACACATTTTAATAGTCTTCAAAAGTGCAGAGATATTTTCAGTGTTTATTCTCAAACATAAACCCAGCAAATCCTGGTAAGTATTGTGAACCTCTAATTTACTTTTTAAGAAGTGCAAATTGAATTGTGATACTTTTCTATTCAGACCAAGAATGAGAAGAAATTGAATATGAGAGAAAAAATATATAATGATCTACTGACTACCAATTTCTAGGTCCTGAATGTTATTTCAAAGAGTGATCTTATGTAATCAAACATCCAAATACTGCATTTCTTAGTCTTCTTATCTGATATACATATATATATATATATATATAGTTTTTTCTGAGTTTTTATTTATATTTACAAATGCTAATGCTCCAAAAAAAATGAAATCCTTGGATATTTCTGTACATGTGTGTGTTAGTGAAAATAAAATGAACAACACAACTCTATAAAAATCCATGACCACATATTATTGTCTTCATTTTTGTTTCTTCTCCATTTCTATTAGTGTTATGTGTATACAGAATTCATCTCTGCATTCACAAACCTGTAGTTAATTTCTGAAAATGTTAGGTATGGGAAGAATGAGTTGAATGAATTAAAATGCTTTGTTATCAGCAAGGTCATTCATCAGTATGCCTACCTCCTGCAAACTTTTTTCAGATTGGATATTGGAGTGAAATGGACAAAATGGTGGTGACACTTACTGAAATCCCCTCAGGGAATGACACATCTGGACTAGAGAATAAGACTGTTGTTGTCACCACAATCTTGGTAATTATTAGCATCTATGCATCCCTTGTTTGTTGTTGTTGTTGATATTGTTTTTTTTTCCTTTTTCCTTGTATGTAGATCCTTGTTGCTTATAATTTTATTGTTTGGTTCCTGATGCCAATAGTATTACATGATCATCATCATCAATATCAAAAAAATTATCAAATTCCATTTATGTACAAAGAATTGTACTTGATGCTGAGAGTATTCCTCTATAGATGGTCATTGCTGCCCTTTAGAAGATTGAAATCTAGTCAAGAAGAAAAGATGTCTTCATGTGGAAAAAAAATCAGAGACTATTCAAATGTGACTTAGGACACAAACACAGACACACACAATCACAAATACACACAGATATTATATACATATACATACATATATTAACAACAGTTTCTATTTATACAGCCCTTTACTATTTACAAATTGTATATGTAGTTGTATATTTAATGGTCACAAAAGCGTGATAGATGATAGTGTGATTATTAATATGTCTGTTTTATAGAATTGGAAAATTGAGGAGTTATGCATTAGTAATAGTGGAGTCTTCTGACTCGAAATGTAGTTGTTTTTTTCCCTTTACTTTGTACAATGGAAATAAAAAAATGAAAGAAATGAGAACCAGCCTGATAAAGTGGATTGGGTTTGTTGTTATTCAGTCATGTCAGAATCTACATGATCTTCTTTGGTGTCTCTTGGCAAAGATACTGAAATGGTTTTCCATTTCCCTTGCCAGCTCATTGTATATAGGTGAGGAAACTGAGGCAAAAAAGGTTAAGTGACTTGCCCAGGGTCGCTTAACTAGGAAATGTCTGAGACCACATTTGAACTCAGATCTTTTTGATTCCAGAAAGACTGGTTCAAATTCTATGTTTGACATGTCCTAGCTTTCTGGTTGGGGGCTTTAATTAGTCACTTTGGGCTTTGACTTTCTTATTGGTAAAATGAGAGGATGGAACACTCTCCAAAGTTCCTTCCAACTCTCAATTTATGATCCTAGAACTTGACTGGAATTATATGCAAGAGGTGAAATTTGATAGCCCTTTTTTGCTCAAGAATACAGATAGGTAGATGCAGATATTGGCTTTTCTGGAGAATCCTCTCATTTTCTATCAGAATAATCATGTAACCGAACAGAATCCTTGATTTCTTTATTTATTAAAGATACCTAATTTCTCACTATATTATGCTATATGTTTCCAGGGAGTGATATATTTTGTCTTCACTCTATAGCCCAGAGTGATATGGGAATTAATATTATTTTTTGTTGCCTTTTAGGAAGCTAATTAGTGTTTCTGATGTCCAATAAGGACAATATTTCATTCAACTTCTACTTAGAGTATGACTACCTATCACCAAATGCAGTATGAAAAAAACAATATTTTCAGCAAATATTCCTATTGCTCTTTTTAAAAGGTGATATGTATTCTATATAGAACTTAGAGTTTATGTAGAATTTACTGTTTCTACTATACAACAAAAACTGTTTCCTTCAGGTATTGTGCAAAATAATTATTCACCCTAATTTTTTTTTCCTCTGCCATAACACTAAGCATTTTGTTATTTCTTCTTTTGATAAACATGAAAAATAGGACCAAAATTAGATCATTTTACAAATTCATCCCTTGGGGTCTCTTTTGATAGTTGCATAAAGGACTTGGGGGGAAGAGAACAAAAGACAGGGTTTTATTTGGCATCAGGTCCAACTGACCAGTATCATGGTTGTGACAATAACCACAACAAAAATGGGTAGATAATGTTAATTTCAGGCTTTAAGTGATATAGAGTGCCTCTCCTATGCTACTTCATTTGATCTATAGTAAGCACTTAATAAATGCTTGCTGATTGATTTCATTCAGACAACACCATCTCCGCAAATTTTATCATAACATCGAGCTCAGGTGTGAATGGATATTCAAACGCAGCAATAAATGGCAGTAAAACATGTTAAAGTGAATTTTATCTGGGTATACTTGTACTAGCATAAAATGTCAGAATGTTTCCAAGATTATGGCAGCAGGAGAGGGCACCACTTAAAACTATTAGAACCCAGATTGGGGATGAATATACACGAGTAGACAATATGCTATAGTAGACAAAATTCTGAATTTAGAGCCAGGAAAACCTGAGTTCTGATTCTGTATGATGATTACTAGCTATGTGATCATGGGCAAGTCATTTAACCTCTATGAATTTTAGTTTCCTCATTTGTAAATAATGGTAATATTTGTAAATTTTCCCACACATAGATGTTGTTGGGTCCAAACAAGATTTTGTTATGTAGAGTTCTTTTCTCTAAGGATACTATATGAATGCCTGCTATGATGATGATGATTGTAAAGTTATTCAGTCTAAAAATATAGATAAGGTAATAAAAGTCTTAGCCAAGTTAACAGATGGGAAATCCTTATGATAATATTAAAGAACATTTGGAAATCTGGTTGCTTAAAGTTCTGAGCTAATATGAAATAACCATACTGTTCCTGCAGAAGTCTCAAGGCTGTTATGATGATAGGAAGAGTACAGTATTTGACTGAACATAGGTCTGACTCAGTATAACATTTCTTGTTTTGTTCTTAAATACTTATTATACTTTTTCTTATAATAAAGCAATTCACTTTACTTCTCTTTGCATTTCTTTCTTTATCTAAATGGATCAGACTGAATTAGAAGATTTTTAACAGTCTTTATCCCTTTAACATTTTACAATTTTATAATGGTAGAGCATTGACATACTGACCTTTCTTTTTTATTGATAATTATTGAATGTGGTTTAATTCTGGCTCCTATATTATTCTTTTCCTAAGAGAGGCATCAGAGATTAAATGATAAGGTTCTGAATTAGAAAAAGAAAAGGTATTGGGAAACTTGTTTAGCTTGAAACTACATATTTTTACTACATAAACTACATAGGTGGGAGAAGAGAATCTACATGTGACATCTATTCTATTTTTCATACTTGCATTGATCATAATAAGAATTATAATAGTTATTTTGAGGGTGAAATAAGGGACATTTTGCTGGAATGTTTTCTATACCTGCATGTGTGTATACACATACATAATGCATATATATGGATATGGATGTATGTGTATGTATAGCCTATGACTTATGATTCTATCATGTCTTCTAATAAATAATTCTAAAATGTTAAGTAGATTGAACAAAGAAGCAAATTAGTTACCCATAAGAGTTTTGGGGGTTACTTAGGTGTAATTTAAGGTATATGATGAACACAGTTACTTTCAATCAGCTGAAGCATAGTTGTTCTAAACAGGAATCCCCATATGTCATGATGAAGAAAAATCATGAAATGCTAGAAGGCAATGAGCGATATGAAGGCTACTGTGTGGACTTGGCTGCAGAGATTGCCAAACACTGTGGATTCAAATACAAGTTAACTATTGTTGGGGATGGCAAGTATGGGGCCAGGGATGCAGATACAAAAATTTGGAACGGGATGGTTGGAGAGCTTGTATATGGGGTAAGAACACATTCCAATTTTTTTTGCACTTTCACTCAAATTATTCAATTTTATTGCTGATGTATTTTCACTCCAAAATTCTATATATCTGGACTCTTATAATACTATTGGGGGTAAATTAGCTCATAGTGATGTGAAATAAACAATCCAAAGATTAGGGAATTCAGCCAGAATTTAAAATGCAGATTCACTGAAAGATGAACCATAATCTGTTTCTTCTCCCTTTAAGCAGATGCCCATGTCCTTTGTTCTAATTCTGGAAAGGGCATGTCATAGAAATAGAGATTCAGGATAAAGATATGCTTACCATAGTCAAGCCAGATGGGTATATTGTACATATTGAAAAAGAAGGGATATTTGGGGAGTAAATAATTATTTTATTTCCTCTTTGTAAGGACTCTGCCAGTGAGATGACCATTGCCATTTCCTTGCTAACCTAGTCTTCATCTCCAATTGAAGGGATGGAGTCATCAGTCCTTACTAAGTATGATCCTCATTATTTTGATCTCCTTTTGTTTCCCTTACAGAAAGCTGATATTGCAATTGCTCCATTAACTATTACATTGGTGAGAGAAGAGGTGATTGACTTTTCCAAGCCCTTTATGAGCCTCGGGATCTCAATTATGATCAAGAAGCCTCAGAAGTCCAAACCAGGAGTGTTTTCATTTCTCGATCCCTTAGCCTATGAAATCTGGATGTGCATTGTCTTTGCCTACATTGGGGTCAGTGTAGTTTTATTCCTGGTCAGCAGATTCAGCCCCTATGAGTGGCACACTGAAGAGTTTGAAGATGGACGAGAAACACAAAGTAACGAGTCAACTAATGAATTTGGGATATTTAATAGTCTCTGGTTTTCCCTGGGTGCCTTTATGCAGCAAGGATGCGATATTTCGCCAAGGTTGGTTACATGCCCATTTCAACTTTGTGCATTTTAGGTCTCAAAAAGATGTTCATGGTACCTATAGATTTACTCCAAAGATGAAACCAAATGCCAACTCCTTGTCTAAGCAATTTCAAACTCCTGGGAGGACAGATTGTTGGCCATGGGCAGTGAAATATATGATCAACACTCATCAAGTGTTGATCATGTATTTCTCTGGTGAATTTGTATGTACCATGGAGAGGCTATAAAATGCATAAGGTCTCTGTCATTCCATGCCTTCTTGGAGGGGTACCGTGTTTTTGCTGCATATTCCTATTTTACAGTTATCTGTGTATCTAAAACACAGAACTGTATATGGGAACAACAGGTAACTTGATTCAAGAGCTTCAGAAGCAGCAGGTCACCCCCAAAAGCTACTTTGCCTAGTCCTTGACCCATTCTTCACCCACAACAAACAATAAAATGAGATAGGATCATGAATGTCACTTGCCAAATTTATGGTGTTATTAAAAAAAGTGGTAGTTCCAACAATTTCCAAGAATCTAGGAAAATTGTCTAGGACCACAATATAGGTGATTTATTAAAATGCTGGGAAGTAAATGAATGGCATATGGAATCAATTCAGACACTTGTACTCTCAATAGTATTTTTGCTAAATCTGGTAATATTGAATGCACCCACACATGCAGAATTAAATAAATGAAGTTACACTATAAACAAATAAATAAATTACCAGTATGTATACCTAAATAAGAATTAGAGCAGAGCAATAATCTTCTCTTGTGGAGGAATGATTCAGGATCCTTCCACTTTCAGTTACATGATATAACAATCTTGCAGCTGGTATATTTTTGTTTTACCTTGACCTGTTTCAGTGCTTGGCTAATTAGTTAAACCAGTTACCTAAGAGAAATGCTATGTCTTCTTTTATCATCATTTGTATATGTCTTCATCGTAATGATACAATATATCTTTAATAAGATGCACATTTATTCATTATTCCTGAGACCTTAAGAGCATGATGATATCTGTGTCTTAAAATAATAAAAGTAGGAACAAGTGCCCTCTTTGGTTTCTTCAAGCTCCGAATCTCTGGTCCTAATGTATACCCATGTATTAGATTCTAGGACAGTACATCTCAGGAATGATTTGGGATCTAGGAGTTGATGAAGTACCTTTGGATTATGACAGTCTGACATTATGCCTTATGGAATGAGTGCTAATTCTATACTCAAGTGTGGATATGGAATTTTTTTTCAAAATATAACAGTATGATGGAAATAATCCTGGGTGACAAATAGTTTTACTAGATGACCTCTGAAATGCTATACAAGTCTAAGATTCCTTGATTGTGTATCAATAACAATGATAAAATGAAATAGCTCATGAAGTAAAAGTAAAAAGGATCAGTGAATATTTCCTTAACGACAAGACAATAACAATAGATTACCTTGTTCAAATAGTGTCAATAAGGATGAAGCATAAAGGATTGAAATCTTTTGTCTAATGTCTATATAATTTCTTATCTATATGTTTGCATCAGAATTCAGTGACTAGGAAATTTTGGTTGACCACGGTGCCATTTGATACACCTTTGGTGTATCAAACAAATTAATCATTTCTTTTCCAAATTTCATTCATCCAGGTTTTTAATAGAAAGAAGTGATTTAAATCCAGGAAGAGGAAGAAAAAAAGTACCAAGTTCAGATAATTGCAATCAACTATTCAAATAGGTTTTATGAACCTCCCTTTTAGGGAAGCATTGACTTTAATATTTCTTGAATAATTTAGGCCTTGGAGAAGGGTCTCTGAAAAGTAAGGGTTGTAGGAACTTGTGATAGAAGGTCAGGTTTTTTTTTTTGAGCAGTCATATCTTATAGCTTTTCTCCACAGGAAGTCCTTTCCTTTGGATGGATTTTTCAAATTATTATTATATTCCTAGGTTGTTGTTTTTCTTCTTAAGGAGTCTGATTAGCTGTAACATAGATATGCTTGGATTTCAAATACCAGAAAAGAAAGTGATAGAAATACAGAGATGATGTCTGGCCATACTTTAATTTTCCAGGACAGTGGAAAAATTGGTACATATATTGTAGAAAGATATGAAAGGAAGAATTCTATCCAATTTCAAAAAGTCAGGTATCCTATGGCTTGATGCCTCTAAAACAGTATGGTTGTTGAAAATACTTCTGCCTGTCTTAAACTTATGAAGAAATACATTTGTTATTTCCATAGCAGTTACTTTGATTCATTTAGTATAAGATGATATTTTAGTATATGAACTCCTTAAGAAGTTACAAGAAATATAAATGTGTTACTCTGTGACCTACACCAATGAAATTTTTTGATGTTTGAGGATTATGAGTCTCATTTTGCTTATCAGAAAAGCATTACTTTACATACTACATTACACATTACATACTTTCAGTTTATTAAAGGACTACATTTTATAGAGAGGTCATGGTGTTAAAGCCTGGCCTTTATCCTGGGGTACTAAGGAGTGGCTGGTAGTTGTCTTGGCTCCTGCTTTTTAGTAGGGGTGGTGACACTACTTGTCCACAGAGCTGAAATCTTAAACATACCTGTAGAGCGATGGTGCATGAGGTGAAGCCTGGCACTATGCAAGAACACCAGAAAGATAGATATCTTAACTTGCAAGCCTGTTTCATGCTACAGAAATGTTCCCTTTTCTTGGATAAATCTTCATTTCTTTGATAGTACCTATGGTAGATGGGCATGTGAATATCTATATATAGATATAGATATATACATATATATGTGCGTGTACACATATCTGTGTGTGTGTACATATGTGTGTGTTCACTTTTTACAAAGAGTGGAGATTTCTTGTTAGCAATCAGCGACAAGGAGAGTCTCGAAACCAAGCAAACTGTGTTAGGGCTAAAAATTGTTTCTTGAGAAAGTATCTCCAAAAGCCTATTGTTGGCAATGTGGAAATGGAATTCATATTACAGAGAG
The DNA here is from genome assembly GCF_028583685.1 of Petaurus breviceps papuanus. NCBI lineage: Eukaryota > Metazoa > Chordata > Mammalia > Diprotodontia > Petauridae > Petaurus > Petaurus breviceps. The sequence continues at coordinate 64,016,295 of NW_027186473.1, forward strand.
TTAATTTACAGGTGTATTTTCCATTAACCCTTATCTATTTTTGCATACCTCTGCACAACTATTGCGTTTAGTTGTGTGTGATGTAAAGATGGGGAGAAATGTTACTGTGGGTAGAAATATTCTACACAAGTCAAAACCTTTATCTTTTAAGTGTGAAATAAGGATTCAGAGTTGTTTAGCGAATTTTCTGAGTCCACAAAGAGAGATCATGATCAAGGGTATATGAAATTGCTAATATTTGAGATGATAAATTCTTTTTTTTTTTAAAGCAATTGGGGTCAAGTAACTTTCTCAAGGTTACACGGCCAGGTGTTTCTGGGTGGGTGCTAAGTGTCTGAGCCTGGATTCGATCCCTAGGTCATCCCAATACTGGGGCCAGTGCTCTTATTCGCTGTGCTACCTGGCTGCCCTGATAAATTCTTTATCATCTCTTTCACCAAAAGATTTCTAACATACAATCTATTTGTGAACAAGTAAAATGCAATATAAAATAGATATTACCCAATTTATTATTTAATAGGGCATGCTGAAAGCTAATCATATCTGAATGATCTGTTGAATTAGCTAAATTAAACCTTTTCTGTCAGTTTAATATTAGTTTTTCCTTTACCCTTTGGAAGAATTAAAACATACAAATGAAAGAAAAAATTCCCTGAAGGTGTTCCATTCTTCCTGAGTTTCCATGTATTTTGTTTGTTTTGTTTTTTCATACTGGGTTTCCCTATTTTGTCCAAGGTAGAAGTGCAGCTGCCATTTACAGGTCTGATCCCACTGGGATTGGCACAAGAGTTTTGACCAGCTCCATTTCTGACCTGGATTTGCTTTATTTTAGGCAGAATGGTGGTTCCTTACTCCCTGTGGATTACTGTATTGGTGCTAGCCTTATTGTAGACACCAAATCAGACTAATCTACTGCAGCTCAGTATTTCCAAACTTGTCATCTACCAGCCTTAGTCTTCATGGCAGTAAGCTTTATAGTTGTGCACCACCATTCCTTTAATAGCAAACACCATAGATATATACCATTCCAGATTTACATACACACACAGAGCCTTTGAAAAGCATATATATGTACATAAATATGTATATACACATATACGTAAGCATTATATACAATCATATATTTATATTATATCTGCTTTTGAAATATAAATTATAAGTAATATAAATTACATGCATGCATATATACATGTGTACATAATTTTTTATATAATTTACACATAATATACATGCATATAACTATATATGCATATGCACATTCATGTTCCCTTAGAATAAATATTGAATCATTCAATCAACAATCATTTATTAAGTACCTAACAGGTTTTTAGGTACTCTGCAAGGCACTGGGGATACAAAATCTCTGAACAAAATAAAGCCTACTTGCAAGGAGTTTCTGTTCTAATGGAGGAAATTCAAAAGAAAGCATATCACATATATATTTATGCTATTTTTCACATTTAGTGCAAATTCCTATAATTATATTTATTTTAGAGACTAAGTACAATATTGCTTTAAGTTCATTTCATATTTACCACTCTTCTAAAATGATAGTCTATTTTCTCCATCAAATAACATTCTTATGTTAAGAATTAATAGAAGAGACCTAGTAGCTGAATAGAACTAATGGATGAACCAGGAAAATGAGAAAATAAATTATTTTAAATGATTAAACCCTCAATTTTTCCTGAAGTAAAATGTGGCAGCTGTTTATATCAAGTCAGCATATATCATTCCAATACATATGACACAAACACCCCACTGTGAGAAGCAAGTGTGATGTCTTAAAGCATTTTATGATGGAAACAGAACCAAATATTTTTATTCTGTAATATATTGCCTATTACATATGGTGTTATAAAGTCAAAAGCAATTACCCTATACTTTGAGCTTTGTTTTAAGGGATGCTAATAACCAGATATTTGTATTTTCCTTCTTAAGTACAAGGTACTTGCCATATAATTAAATCTTCAGTTGTTATGGGCCAAATAATGGTCTCTTAAAAAAAATAACTCCTTCCAAATTAGGGGTTTCCCAAAATTTAAAAGAAAAACTCCCTTCTGGAGCATAAATAGAACAATTCCTAGGACTTCCCTATCTAGAATTTTCCTTTTGTTTTTCTAACATACATACTTTACCTTCTCCTTTTTTATACCTTAATCATAAAGTTAAATTAGGGTGATTTCTGGGTAATTTTCCTTTTTTTCTAGGTAATTTTCTTCCCTTCTAAATCCTTTCCTATAATTTACCTGATAAATTCACTGATTATTTTCAAGGACTCTCACCAAGGGATTTGATCCAGTAGATATATGTCCCCCATTGATTTGTCCCCAAAGGGGTTAAGGAATGAAAATTTGAAGAATTTACACATTATTTTTTGGATTTTTAAGGGTCTTCAACCTAAAAAGAAAATCAAAGAGTGACTTAATTGTTTGAAAAACAGAGTTCCTAAAAACAGAGATACAAGTTGCTTTAGCAGTGATCAAGGCATACCACATACCTCAAATGCATTCATATTTCCATCTAATTTTTTCACTTATTTTATGCAACACACTGCAATCTTTGTATAAGTCTTCTTCTAACAGAGATAATTTCAAAGTCCATTAGGAATGTGAAAAGTTTTTTTTTGTGTTATTAAGAACTGATTTATCAACAAAGTAGTTTTGATTTTTATTGTGTTTTAAAATGATTTATTTTCTCTGCAAACTCTTGCCTAAGTCCAATCTGTTTTTCCTTGAGTTTTCTGTTTTCTTTTTTTTTTTTAAGCAAGAAGTACAAAGTTTTTTTTTTAAAGCTCAGAATCATTTACATGCCTAATTAAAGCAACAGATACTTCACAGGAATTACATTTTTCCCCCTAATCCTTTGTAATGACAAGTTACCTTAATTTCCTATCTCATATTGTCTTCAGTGGCTACATTTCACAATACTTGGTGGTTTGGGAACATTCTTCTAGCCACTGAAGTAGGGTACTCTTGGTCAAATGGTAATTTTCTCAGTACAGTGAAAGACTGCTTCACTGATTGATTCTATTCTTTCCCTAACTGTCTTCAAAAGAAAGACAGATTGAAATCACTAGACGTTGTGTATTTGTTTGTATGTATATTTACTGATTTTAGTTTTTAATTTTGATCTGTATTTTCCTGTCTCTGATTCTCCCATTCATATTTCTTTTAATTGTACATAGACAGCTGGATGAGAAAAATGTCAACATTTGGTGCTTTAATTTCATGAAGTTTTTAAAAGGTTTCTTTTCAGGATCTTAAAACACTGATGAATTGGACATTATCACCTTGCAAACAAACTGATGTCTGAAGTCTGGACATTGGCCATTTTCAGAAAAGCTCATTGAGCTATTTATCTCCCATCTCTCAAAGCGTTATAATTTCTGATTTCATTAACAAGCAGAGATTTTTAAAAAAATAGATCTGACATTGTCTCTGATATTATAATTCAGTATTTGCATAAAACTGGTAACTTGCCTACTGCTTAGGACATTCATTTCATTTTTATAAATCCATTTCATACTTGTTATTAGATCCCTGTCTGGGCGCATTGTTGGAGGTGTGTGGTGGTTCTTTACCCTCATCATAATCTCATCCTACACGGCTAACTTAGCTGCCTTCCTGACTGTAGAGAGGATGGTGTCTCCCATTGAAAGTGCTGAGGATCTTTCTAAGCAAACAGAAATTGCTTATGGAACATTAGACTCTGGCTCAACCAAAGAATTTTTTAGGGTAAGATATTATTTTATAGCCTCTTTTATTGGTTTTAAATTATTAATTGCTTGATTTTTTCCCCTTTTTTCATCTGTTAAAAGGTTGTAAAAAGGTAATGAGTTTCAACTGTACTATAAATATGTAGAAATGCACGACATTTGAAGTTGCCTGAGGAAGTCACCTCATGTTGGCTTGAGCTTTATTGTCTTATGTCTAGAATATAATTGAAACAAGAAATGCTTAAATTTGGTTGTTAATTATCTTGCTTATAAAATGCTGCTTCCTCTTGAAGTAGATGTCTCAATCTTTCGGTTAGCACTACAAGTCATAAGGAATTTTCTCGGAAGGTACTATTTAAAGTTGAGAAACTTTTTCTAATTAGTGTTGATGGATAATCTTCTATCCAAATCAAATTTTAACTCCATGATAATATGGAGTTTACAATTCCAGCACTCCAAAAGAAAAACTATAATGGTCTTAAAGAAATAGATGCAAAATGGATAGTAGAGTTATAATCCATCTAACGTGTGGTGTCATAAAAATGTTGCTTCTTCTTTGATTGGTATTTTGTCATTTCCACTTCTGCATGAGGATGTACTAGGGACCTGATGATTTGAATTTAATTTGCTATAACTAATTTTGTCAGTGTGAGTTCTTTCCATTAAAGTCGTGGAGGAGAACTGATTATCTCTGAAGTCTGACTCTAAGCCGAGACTGAAAGAATACATGAAATCCAGGTCACAATTCTATTATGTCTAGGGGCCCAGGTCATGTTAGTCCTCTATTTAGTTCAAGAATAATTTAAAGAATGACAATTTGAAGAATTTACACATTTTTTTTTATTTTTAAGGGTCTTCAATGAAAAAAAATCAAAGAATGGCTTAATTGTTTGATCCTAGAGATAGCAGAATGGAGTCTCATTAAAGTCATGTCTTGCACATGTCTGGTGCACCATTGTCTATAGCTCCCTATTAGACTTCTCTTTAAACATTTGCAGATAACTTTCATAATGGGTTCAGAGAAGGATAGAAGACCCTACATGGGTATGGTGGAGAGGTTAAGGTTCTCAACATTTTATTCTTCATATTTCTAAAGCACACATAGGATTAATAATGTAGATTAACTGTAAGTTAATCTACAATTCAGAGAGTCTTTGACTTCAAAATATTTCTAACTCTTGCTATTATACCATCAATTATTATCAATAAAAAAGTGTACTGTATGGGGTATTGACAAAGTGCTCTAAATGAATTAGATGATCATGTATTGTTGTTTGTTTATCTTATCATATTGAGATGCAGTGTGGCATGGTAGATGGTTTTGAAGTGAAGAGGAACTGGGTTCTGACACATGCTGCCTGTGAGTGGCCCAGAGCAAGTCCCTTAGTTTCTCAGGGCTCCAGGCAACTCTATAACTATAAGTTATGTTACTGACCTTCATTAAAAGATATATTGTTCTTATATGAGAGTTCCCTATGTCAATAAAATCAAAGGTTCAGTCACTGTCCTTCTTGTGATACTGGTTATAACAGTAATTAGTTCTACACCAACAATTTTGAGGGTGATGGGATAGTGATGTACATCTGTTTCTTTTGAAATAACATTAGTAGGGTTTTTTTGTGCTTGTAGAAGTAACCAAAATTATTATTATTTTTTTTTCTAAGAGACCAGGATTTTAAGAGTATGCTAGCATTTCTCATGATTAGTACTGTCTGTACTCTTGGCAGAAAGCATTGGCTCAAGCTGGAAGATTTCAAGGCAGCTTTAGTTGGGAAATTTATAAAGACCCATATCCTTAATTCCTTGCCAAAATGGAGCAAATAGCTTGGTATTCAATAATCTTCACAGGCTGGGAGTTTGCTTACCAGTATGATACATAATACACCATATTACTGTACCAGTGGAGCTAATGAGCATTCTCCAGAGAATCACAGGCAGAGAACACTGCTAGCTCTCTCCCTCTGCTCTCTTTCATTGCTCTGGGTCACACTAGCTTTTCTTACAAGTGATCCAGGGTAGGAAGAAAGACTGAGAGATCATTGGTGGAAATAGTGTGGTAGAGAAAGTGGACCTTTTTCCGCTAGGTATATGTGTTTCAGGAATGAATTGTGTGTTTATAATAGTCTATTTCCCTTTTGCTATAGGGAGGACACACTGGGCATATAAACTACTGAAATCCAATATTGCCCAATCCTTAGTTACTGTTTCAGAGCTCAGTTAGAATAAATCGCAGATCCTCTAATGGTTCTGTGACCTCCTGAATGGGAATGGGACTTCTATATCAGTAGCTTCAAGACTTATCTTTCTCATCTTATTTCACTTACTCTTCCTGGCTCCTTTCACTTTATATTCCCGCCAAAGTTGCTTACTATTTGTTCTCCATACTCCTCATTCCATTTCTCACATCATTTCTTTGATTTCAGTCTGTCCATCTCTATTTCCCACCCATCCCTGGAATGCACACCTTCGTCATCTCTGGCTTTCAGCATTCTTGTTTTCATTCAAGCCTCAGATTGGTTGCTACCTCCTCTACAAAGCTTCCCTTGATGACCTTTGCTATTCTCTCCATTCTCAGAGAATTTCAGATTTACTCATATGCATGTTTATTATATCTAACCCCTGCTCTTCTGCAAAATTGAAATAATTTTTGATATGATTTGTTTCCTTTGTAATTTTATGCATTTTATTTTAAGCATTTAAATACATTATTCCGAGTAGTCCATCAACTTCACTGCCAAATGACATAAAGTAGGTTCAGAATTCCTGATCTAGTCCAACCTATGTGCAATATGTATAGATATAAAAATATTATTAAAATACAATGGATAAGCAAAATCCACACTTCAAGCAGACTTTTCTTGTAGACCTCTTTGTTATTATTGTTCAGTCATCTCAGTCATGTCTGACTTTCAGTAATTCTATTTGGAATTTTCTTGACAAAGGTACTGGAGTGGTTTGCCATTTCCTTCTCAAGCTCATTTTACAGAGGAGGAAACTTAGGCAAACAGATTAAAGTGATTTGCCCAGGGTCACAGAGGTAGTATCTAAGGACAGATTTGAACTCAGGTCTTCCTCATTCCAGGTCTGATGGTCTATCCATTGCACCATCTAGCTGTAGACAAAGACCTCTAGTGAGAAAGAATTCATTATCTCCTGAGATAGTCCATTACACTAATAGATAGCCACATTATATTGGCAATGATGATGATGATGATGATTATCGTGTAATAATAAAATATATTTTTTGAATATTTATAGATAGAATTTTCATTGTCCTTTGAGCTATACAATGTACTATTAGGAAAACTTCATGATGATTTCCTCAGCTGATTATACCTGAAGAGATGAATTTTGAGCAACAATGGAACAATTTTATGGTCATTTTAAACCATCACTAATTACTTAGTATTTTACAAGATTATTCAGCAATAAAGTGAGTATTACACAAAGTATTTCCTTTTGAATGGCACTAAACTTGGGGTTGTACAAAGAGAACAACAATGACACAGGCCATTGTTGACCAAATTTCACAAACATGATAAGTGTCTAATAATTTGGTTACTGTGATCAAAGGAATTAGAAAATCCTGCTTTTAGCCCTAAAAAATGCTGCCTGAAACATTATGACCACATCTCTATCTACAAATTCTCACAAATGTGCTCTAATGTGGTTTTATCGGGGCATTGATATGAGTATTCCTTCCTGGAGTAGAGATAACCCATCCAAGCCCCTCCCCACCCTGCAATCTATATTTGGTTGTTTGTTTGTTCATGTGTTCCTCTGATGATATTCTTTATGTTGAAGTCCATTTGTGCTTCCTTGCTTGTCATGTGTTTCAACTTTCTTATGCCTGCCATGTGTGATCCTCTGGATGATACTCTGATTCAATTTTTCTGGGACTTCAGTGTTGCATATCATAAAGATATTAACTGTCTTTAGCTCACAAAATACTCAAAGATATTATACTACAAAAATACTTTTTAAAACTACTAAAGATAATAGCTTATAAATACTAAAAGATATAGCACTTTCACAAAACAATACTGCTTTTAAATGAGAAATACATACAGAATTATCAAATAAGGTGAATACATTTAATTCAGATATCTTTTCATTTTATTGAATAATTGATGTTAATTAACCATGGTCCCTGTAAAATTCATGACTACAGTAATACTATGGGGTTGGTAGGGATAGTACTAGATATTAAAACTCCCAGGTGTTAGATTAAGATGCCTGCACTTCCTCTCACTCCCATTGTCTGTGCATCCTTGGGCCCTAAATGGACTGAGAACTGGTTAAACCAGTGGTTAGTTTGTGGCTTTGGGCAGATGGTTCATCTGAGAACCCAGCCTGATGCCAATGAATAAATGGCTTGAGTGGGTTGAAGATAGAGCTGAAGGGGCAAACTCTATGTTCTCTGTCTTTCTGCCAGCTTGCTAACAGGCCCACAACTGCTAATTATACAGAGAAGAAAAATTCCCCATCTGTTGTTTAAGCTTCTCTCTCTCTCTCTCTCTCTCTCTCTCTCTCTCTCTCTCTCTCTCT
>NW_027186473.1:64024570-64049991 GCF_028583685.1 Petaurus breviceps papuanus
CTCTCTCTCTCTCTCTCTCTCTCTCTCTCTCTCTCTCTCTCTCTCTCCTTTTCACTTTTTCTCTCTTTATTATTTTCAGTCAGGTGAGTAGGTCTGTATTTTACTTCCTTGTCCATGTATACTTTAAAACCTAGGAGGCAAATTATTTCCTGAGTACACAGTCCTTTTGCATTTCACCTTCCTACTTTCACTCATACCAAAAAAAAGTAAATGTTAAGGTTGTACCAGAATGAGAAGTTGAGTTATTGTACCAATTTAAAACATGAGGCAGCATGGTGTAGCAGGTCTGGGATCAAATCCCCTATCAACAGTATGTGGCCCTGGATAAGTCATTTGACCTCTCTGAGCTACATTTTCCTCATCTATTAAATGGAGATAAAAATAACACTTCTCTCAAAGGGCAAATACAAAGTCTAAATAAAATAATATAGAGAAGATGCTTTATAAATTTTAAAGTTATGTTTGTTTACTCATATTTATTTAGAGCAGTTATATTTATTAATATTTCACATTCTTTAGGTGCAGTTACCTAGAGAAGTGTTCAGGAAAGGTAAGTAATAGATTTAAGGTCAGGCAGAACTCAACTACCTTACTTGAAAAATAGAAATCAGTCCTCTGTTCCAGATTTTAATTAAGCTGTCTTATAAATTGGTACCTTTCAGTGTGGCCAGGTAGCACAGCGAGTAAGAGCACCAGCCCCAGAGTAGGGATGACCTGGGATTGAATCCGGGCTCTGATACTTAGCACCACACCCAGAAATAACTGGCCGTGTAACCTTGAGCAAGTTACTTAACCCCAATTGCTTTCAAAAAATTAATTAATTAATTAATTGGTACCTTTCCTTAGAAGAAAAAAATCATTTCCATAAACTATAAGAAAAATACTTGACCTGATATTTTATGTACCCTCCTTGTACTAATGCCATATTAAATCACCAAGTTGAAATGAACTTTCAGATTCCTAGGCAGAGAATAGAGAAATGAACACAGCACACCAATTTTGACTGAGGGAAGTAATGAGTGGGTACTAGCCTCAAAACCTACTTGTGGGAATAGGTTGTCAGAACTATATAGTTATCTTTATTTAAGGGTTTATCAGCAAATGAACACACATATTTCCTTCTAGCCAGAGGTGGAAGAATGCAAGTAGAAGGTGAGTCTGTCACCCTAAGTAATATGCTGAAAGGGCAGAGTCTGCAGCTTCATTTTCAAGGGTTCTCTGTTCCTAAAGTCCCATCATTTCCTTAGGGAGTCAGAAAATGACAGAGTCTGACTCATTTCAGTTCTGCTGATTTCCACTAATTATAGTGGCACTGTGGCATACCTATAATTAAGAGAGAATTAGGCTTTCAATTATAAACTGCTATTTTGGGTGTTGCATATCTTAGCAATTTCTTTTCTCTATAAAATAGGACAAAAATTGAAACATCTAGGATGTTTTCCTGGATGATGTTTCTAGAGGACATATATACATTATACGCATGCATAGACTCATAGACCTCTTAGAACTGTAAAGTGCCTTCAATTACAATTAAGTTTCTTTCATTGCAATGTATGATGTAGCAATGTGAAGAGATCTCTGGAAATGGAGTCAGGAACCTCTGCTAGAGTTTTTCCACTCCCACTCACTTCATAACCATTGTAAACTACTTCATCATTCTCAGTCTCAGTTTCCTCATGTATAAAATGAGAATCTTAAAATGCATCCTTCCTACAACAGGCAGTTGAGGTGAAGATCACAAATAATAATGTAGATAATGTACTTTTAAGGAATAAAGTAATACACAAAACTGAGCTATTATTATTAATTCTTACTGTTACTGCTAGCATTTATATATTATTTTAAGGCTTGCAAAGTACTTTTCCAATATCTAATTTTATTCTCACAACAATCCTGGGGGTAGGTGCTATTTTTATCCTCATTTTGCTCATCTGGAAACTGAAGCAGACAGAGATTAAGTGACTTGCTCAAGGTCACACAGTTAGCTTACATCTCAGGCAATTCTGACCTCAAGTCTTCCTGACTCCAGTTCCTATGCTCTATCTACTGTGCCACAAAGATGCTTATAATAATAATAATTGCTATTATTATTATAAGGACTATAATAATTATTAATAAAATTATTAGACTTAAATACTTGAAAAAAATATCATAGAGAATATTTTGTCCAATATCCTTATAAAGACCAAATTCTCTCTCAGGGAAACAGAGGCCCAAAGATATGGAATGATTTGTCAAGTTTCACAAAGAGTAACAGTCAGAATTCACTTTTAGATTTTCAGATGTTTAATGCAGTGGTCTCTCTACTACAACACTTTTCCTTCTAGTCATAGTTTGGACATTCCTATATGTCCTTGATGGTATGTTTTATGCAATTTCTCTCTCCGACGCCCTTCACCCTACAATGGTTGGGTTGCCTCTAATTTTTATTCCTTTTAAATAATGCTCCTCCATTATTTCCAACCATGAAGCATGTGTCCCAAATGTTGTAGAGTATTTACATTTATATTTTAGGTATAGAATTCTCAAGTTTTCTCTTATTATTTTCTTCATTTGCCCTATACTCTGAAGTTAGGAGCCTGATCTGAAATTATTTTTTAATGTGTGGCTGAGTTTGTGAAGACCTTGAGAAAACAATGTATTGTTCAGTTAGGGATTGTCAGGTTTATCCATGTTATGTTACAATAAGGTAAAAATTATCTTTTATTTTTACATTTTTTCCCTTTGACATCTTAATTCTACTTCCTGATTCATATAACAGAGAACAATTATAAAGAAGAGAAAGATGGCACTAACAGATGAAGAGGGAATTTGACCCTAGTTTTCAGGGTATTTTTCTTTGATGATTTCAGCAGGCCTCTGAGAATTTCTATAGCAAAGAAAGGCAAAGTATTGAAGATTTCAGATACCCATTTCACAATGTTTGTCTTCTCACAATATCGTTTAACATAGTTGCAAAAATTAAAAAAAAAACAATGAAGAAACATTTCACTCATTCCACTGTTTTTTACTTCATGCACATGAGCTTGCTCATCCATCACCATCTGCATGATGGCTGAATCTCTTGACTACATACTGATGAATAGAAGAGGAAATGAATAAGTAAAAGGCCATGCTGTATCCTGTGCATTGTGAACTAAAGCTGTTGCTGACAGAAATATGAGTGGGTGTAACTAACAGCTCCCTAGCTTAACTATGAAGATTATACCCTTTAGCAGTTTACGAAATTCAGGGAAAGTATCTTGCTTTTCGCAGTTAAAACTAGGACAGAGAAGTTGGAAACTAGAGCTTTGTCCAAGGCATACAAATTGGCAACATTTGTAGTTCTTTAGTATAGAAAAGATGGAACTTAGAATCTAATGAGAAATAACAAATACTTTAAATAGGAGGTGAGTAGATCACAGACTGTGTGAGTACTTTTCCTATATAAGGCAACTTTGCAGAAGTTGCCTTTCTTCTCTCTCCCCCAACCCATTTAAATGACGATGCACTTCATTCCATTGACCCAAGTGCATTGAGTCTTGCCTCAGGAGCAAAAGTTTCTGGTTTTGTTGTTGTTCAGTCGTTCAGTCATGCCAGACTTTTCTTGACCCCATGGACCATATTATAGTAGGCCCTTCTATCCTCCACTCTCTCTTAATATCCAAGTTTATATTTGTGGTTCCCATGATTCTGTCATCCCATTTCATCCTCTGGTATCCTCTTTTCATTTTGCCTTCAGTCTTTCCAAACATCAGGGTCTTTTCTAATGAGTCCCATCTCATTATATGACCAAGGTATTTAAGCTTCAATTTTTGACCTTCCAGTGAACAGCCTGAATTAATTTCTTTAAGTATTAACTGATTTGATCTCCTTGCTATCCAAGGAACTCTCAAAAATCTTCTCCAATCCCGCAATTCAAATTTTATGATCCTAGTTCATACAGGCTCTTCTCTTCTTTCCAAAAACAAATTCTGAAAGCACATGTCCTCCCTTTAATCAATTGGCTAGGGAGAATATTAGATGGTAGGGGAAAGGTACCTTCAGAAGGGAAAAGCATTGATTATTCTTCGGGAATGATCAACAGAGTACCCACATTTTTATCTGGTGACTTAATGACTAGTCAACAAGGCCTAGTTCCAGACTTGGAGTCAGGAAGACCCAGGTTCAATTCTCATCGTTGACATTTACCAGTTCTATGATCACAAGCAAATTGTAACTTTTATGAGTCACAGTTTCTTCATTTGTAAAACAAAGAGATTGAAGTAGATAGTCTCTTTGATTTCTCACATCTCTAAATCTAAATCCAGCTCTCAGTCTACAATAATTTTGTTTGACATCTGGCTGTACCACAGGTGAAGTGGCCTTAACCTCTTTTCAGAAAGCTGTAGAGAGATGGTCCTTTTTTTCAAAGATATCATTACTTCCAGAGAATGTTTATCCCAGGTGACAGAGACAAAACAAGTAGAGAAGATTTAAGAGTTTTCTGTAGTCTCAAAAGTCTCTCTTAATTCCCATGTTTGTGATGTCTTGAAGGGGATGAAAATCAGATTGGAAATATATAGGATCTTTAGGTGGCTTGGTGCTCAATGTAAAAAAAAAAGTGAAATCATCTGCTTTCAGTACGGCCTGTCTCTACCCATTTTTATCACAACAGTTACCATGGTAATAGTCTCAATTCCAGAGCTCTGAAGAAAAGTGAAATAGAAATTTCAGATTTTCTCCAAATGCTTGTATAGTAATTGCAATAGGTTAGGTGCTGAATTGCTACTAACTATGAAAAATGACTAAAAGCATTTGTATTAGCTTCAGCTGAACAGTGTCAGGTTGAATAAAAAGTTATTGCTAAATAACTTGACAAACACTACTCTGGAGAATAATTTTGCTGTAATGCCATTTTATTTACTGCCAAAAGCAAGCTGGTCAGTGAAACTGATTGTTAATTTCGACCTGGAGGTGAACAATGGGCATTTGTTTTTCAACATTCCCCAACCCAAAGGCCTTTGGACAAGTACAAATGTGTATCACTGTCATGGTTGAGAAGAAAGTAATCTTGAGAATTTGTAAATACACTTAAAACATAAAGAAACAATGGAACCTCTCACTTATCAGTAGGATTTACTTTAATGTATTTTTTTTGCCCAAACTTCAACTTAGACCTTATAAGAAGTTCATTTATTCATGCCTTCATTCATCCAACAAACACATATTGAAGACCTGTTGAACAGACACTCTGCCAGATTTAAGAAGATTATAAAGGTAAATAAAACCCAAATGTCCTGGGGACATCTCAATTTCAAAATACCCAAAATTGAACTCAGCATCTTTTCCCAAACCCTTTCCCTCTCCCAGATTTCACTATTCTTTTCAACCACAGATACCACCATCCTTTTCAAGTTCCCAGGTACATAACCTTGCCATTATTTTGGACTTCTTTGTTTCTCTCACTTCACTTCACATATCCAATCAACTGCCAATTGAAGTTTCTACCTTCATATCTCTGGCATATGACCCCTTCTCACTAACAAAGCTACTATATTCATCCAGACTTTCATCATCTCTCTCCTAGGTAATTGCAATAATCTCTTAATTGGCCTCCATGCCTCAAGTCTTTCTCTACTCCAGACCAACTCACTAACTATTGCCAAAGTATTTTTGCTGAACTGCAGATCTGACCCTGTGACTCCCTCAGACAATCAACTGTAGTGACTGTAGCCTTTATGATAACATCTCTATTTCTCTTATTACCTTTTTAAGCTTTGAACAATGCTTCCCCAAACTATCCAGTCTCATTGGAAATTATTCCATTTCTTGTCCTCTTTGATCTAACAAACTTCTCTCTGTTCCTAAACATATAGTTTTGTTTCAAGAACGCATCCCTTTGAATTGGCCATCCCATTGTCTAGTATGTACTCCTTCCTCACCTCAGTAGAATGGATTCCTCTCTTCTTCATTCATTGTCTTTTCTGATTTTGCTTCTTCTAACTGCTAGTACCACCTCTCCCAAAATACCTTGTTTTTAAGTACCTTGTATTATTTTCATTTATTTATGTATATATCTATGTGTTGTTACCTCCCCTCTTAGAACGTAAACTACTCAACAATAGCGATTATTGCATTCTTTATACTTCGATCTCCACCATTTGGTACAGTACCGTGTTTCCTCGATAATAAGACACTGTCTTATTATTTTTTTTGGACAGAAAAACACCAGAGGGCTTATTTTCAGAGGAGGACTTATTTTAATGAACATTGACAGCAATTTTAATAAACAGGTAAATGTGAACAAAAAATGTACCTTTATTCAATAAGCAAATCACTGGGGAAGAACAGGATGACGCGCTCACTGCTGCAGCTCTGATTGGATGCAGCTCGGAGCGTGGCGTGCGTTTCACGGGGGGGGGGGGGTAGGATGGTGCATACAGAGGGTACCGTAATGTAGCGTGTAGTGCAGGGGATCATCTTCACTACAGTAGCAATCTCAATAGGGCTTATTTTCAGGGTAGGGCTTATTTTAGAGGAATCTTACACAGTAAGGGGAGGGCTTATTTTCGGGGAAACACGGGTATATAGCACATAGTGGGAGCATTATACATACTTGCTGATTGATTATTTATTGCTCTCAAGGAGCTTACATTTCTCTGGCCCTATAAAATTATCAGAGTGCAAATGTAACGATAAATAGAAAACACTGTGCATGAACTGGAAAACATACTTTGGTTCCAAACATAAACCATTGAGAAGCAGAATGGGCATATATGCTCAGTATTTTAAACTGTAGCCAGCATATTACATATTGAAATACTGAATATTCTAAATAAGTTATTCTACAGAAAAATGAAAGCATTTTACTAAAACATGTACATTTTCACTTTGCTCTGTTGCCCCAAATCATCTTCTCCTAGTTTTATATTATGCATTGTATGCATCAAAGTAATAGAGGTTAGAAGAGCCAACATGCTGTTGCATGGAGGGCAGAGTCAGTGGTAAGATAGTTCTGACCAGCTCCATTGATGTTAAAGCTTTAGATCAATGTCTTTAAGGAATTAGTCCTATTAGGAAACAATGGGAATCTTTGGAATTCAGAGATTTAATGGTAAGCAAAGGCCTTTGGATTGATACTATGTTGACTTTAAAACCAGCGCTACAGCCACTGCTATCCCCTGAAAGAGAGATCAAATGTGAAAAAGCTAGAGTAGGAAAATGTGATTTTTTTTCTTTTTTTCCATCTTTTTGGAGGGGGAAAGGCAGGGCAATTGGGGTTAAGTGACTTAACCCAAGGTCACAGGCCTAGTAAGTGTTAAGTAGCAGAGGGCAGATTTGAACTCAGGTCCTTCTGACTCTAAGGCTGGTGCTCTATTCATTTTACTACCTAACTGCCCCAAACATGTGACTTTTGCAGGTGACGTATTTATCTTACTCTTTCCCTTCTTTTTTTCCTCATCTCTCAACTCAAAAGTTCACACTCCATTCACTGTTTTGCCCTTGACCCTAAAATTTATTCATATTTAATCCCTATGCTGGTCATGTTTTCCTCCCCTAATTATTACTCCTATGTATACTAAAACTTATCTCCAGGGCCCAGGGACTAGATATGTCAAGTAACTAAATCAAATATCAGGAAGCAATGCAGGTGATCTCTTATTTATTATTAATAATGACACTCCATGGTGTCATTAACAAACTTAGATTGGACAATGAGTCCCAGCCCTCCTAGCACAGAGTGAAAGTAAATACTAAATAGTGACTGCTTCTCTTTTGGCCTGGAATCCTGAAGGTCTTCCCCTCCCAGTTTTGAGGTTTTTTTTTTTTTAATTAAAGGGGCCATCCCTGGAGTAACTACATAAGCAGGCCTATTTACGGAATGGGCATTTTCTCACTCAAAGAGAGAACCTGAAAAACCTTAGGCTAAAAGGACCAGGGTCTTCCATAGTATCCTGGGTCTTTAGTTATCCAGATGAATATCTGGCCACTGGACCCAGATGACTCAGGAGGAGAAAGTGAGGCTGGTGACCTTTTACAGCCCTCCCTCACTCAAATCAAAGTCAACTGCAAGTCAGGTTATTATCTCCCTGATGTCTTGGTCCTCTTCAAGAAGAAAAGACAAACACAACAATCCCTTTAAAAAGTACTTAGCTATGGACAAACAGATTTCCTGTGAATATTGATTGCCAACTAAGCCAGTTTTACTGGGATAACATTTCCTTCTGCAGCCATATGTAGTATTCTTACTCTTAAGAAAGCTGAGTTTGA
This sequence comes from Petaurus breviceps papuanus, assembly GCF_028583685.1. Lineage (NCBI taxonomy): Eukaryota > Metazoa > Chordata > Mammalia > Diprotodontia > Petauridae > Petaurus > Petaurus breviceps. The sequence goes on from NW_027186473.1 coordinate 64,032,803, forward strand.
GTGTCCATCCCATGTTCTCTAAAGAGGCATTGTCAGTTGACTTAAAAATCACAGAAATTTTGAATTAAAAGAGGTTATGTTTTCCAGCCTTCTTCACTAGGCAGATATTGTTCCTATCAAATCCTTGACAGATCATTCATACCATCCCTGCATGAATGCTTTTTGTAATGTACAGCTTGCCACTTTTCAGGCCTTCTTGGTAAACTCTAATTTGTAATGTATTTCCCCATGTATTGAATTGGATTTTATATCCTTGCAACTTCTACTTATGGTCCCAATTCTGACTTTTGGAAAGGCAAACTCTCCCAATGGACTCTATGAATCTGATCTTTTGGATATTATATTATTAATGAAACCTAAGCTTTCATTGCCTTTTTTTTTTCAACAAGTGTTTTATATAATTTACTAAAATTGATCTTGGACCCAAGTAAATAGTGTTGTTTTATTTTCATATAAATTGATGCATAGCTCCTACACACATGAATTTCATTATTTTAACTTAAATGAATGACTTCATATATATCACCATTAACTCAACAATTTTTATTTTTTTTCCAATTTACCAAAATAAATTTGGATTAACTAAACTTTGTAACTTTGTGTCAACAGGAACATTTTAAGAATATGCTTTCTATATCAGCAATGTAAAATGCTGAGAGAAATTTATTTCTATATTGTTTCAATAGAACCCTATCTCCAGATTGGGCAGGATCCTCTAATCATCATTTTTAGGTGTCATTGTTTAACTAACTCCAAATCAACCTAACAATTCTTCTCTCATTGAAATACACTCTCTCCTTCCTCTTCCCCCTCCCCTAGCCACACCTACCCACCCCTACCCACACCAGACCTCCCATTCCTTTATGCCTGGAAATTAGGATTTCTTATCATCCTCATAAGGACGAATCTATTGACCTTTCAAGTCCTTATCCTTCCCTCCACTTAAGGATTTGATACTGTAAACAACCCTTCCTTTTTAATGCCTAATCTGCTTTTGACTTAGAAGATACTACACTTCTTTGCAGTCAAGGCTATGAGATCTGTGCTTTCAGCTCCTCTACAATCTAGCAACAGCTTATCTTTATAGCTTTATTTTAGACCACTGCCCTTTTTGTACACTTCCAGGAAGTAGGGATTGTTTAATTCTTTGTACTCCTGTCCCAGCCAAATTCTTATCTTGCCCACTTCCATTTCTATACTTTTTCTCATGTTTTCTTTTATGCCCCAAACAGATTACACTATTTCTAACTTAAGACAACATCCCCTTCCTTTGAGAAATGACTCAAGTATCATCTCATATTCTAATATTTTCCTGATCTCCTCTCACCAATCTGACAAGAATTTATTTTCCTTCAAATTTCCCACAAAACATTCCCTGGACTTGGACTACTCCTTTGCACATATCCCACAGTAATCTAGGTTCATACATCACCAACTCCTATTATTTGGTTATTTCATAGTTATGTGGATGCATATGCATATGTATATATGTATGTATTTGTATGTGAATGTGTATATACACATATATACATATGTGTATACACATATAACTACAACTACAGATATGCATGTTTATCTGTATATAACTCCATGTGGTTATAAATGCTATGAAAGTAGGCATTGTGTTGTATGTACTTATATTGCTAGAACCCATCATAATGCCTTCCATTTTTTGGGGTGGTGGAGGTAGTGGTATAGATCTATGATTTAAACTGTGTCAGGGCCTTCTTCTATGTAAATTCCCTCTACTGAGGCAGATTAATATCTTGTCCCTAACTTCTAGTTTTAGAGACCTACTGCATGTAGGAATTAAAGAAAAGTATGCTAAATTGAATTGACCTATCTATCCAAATGGCTTGATCTTGCCCATAAAAATAAAATGAGAGCTATGCAATGTGCTCTGATCTATCAAATAGCCATATTTTAAAAGGAAATGACCCCAAAAGACTACTGAACACAAATCAAGACTTTGATTTTTCATTTCAGAGTGCTAGTTCATATTGTCATAAATTATATTTCTCTTTTTCCCTGTTTCTGTCTCTGTATCTTTCTTTGTCTCTGTATCTCTCTAAACAAATCAATGCAACAAATTGTGTATGTGTGAGTCAAGTTTCCAGTAGGATACCTCCATAATACATTAGGAAGGGAAAAGAGAGATAAAGTCAAAGTACTTAAGGGCAGCTTAAACACATGACTAACCAACAAAAGAAAAATCTCATACAGCAAATTCTCATATAAATAGAATATATAGTATTAATTCAAAAATCTCTCTATAGAGTATCAGTCATAGAGACTTAAAAATGGTAAGATAATTTTGTGAAACAAACAAAACCAAACAATCACATTTTGGCTCAATTATTAGGTGGTTTTAAAGCAACTTGATAACTTTATTCCTTGGTTTACACATCTTTAAAGTAGACAAATGTCTATTATTCTTATTTTGCTAAAACATTCCAAGACTCAATAAGATAAAATTTGCAAAGTTATTTTGTTTAGTTTCTTCAAATTGATGATCTATGAACACATGGTGCCATTTCATTTTCGTTATGTCTAAAACTTAATTTTAATAATTAGGATTTCTTTGGGGAAAATAAGTCCTTGAAAATCTGAAAATGTCCTTTTTCTCATCTTTTAATAAGTGATCATCTTATTTAAATATGTTATTTTAGTTTAGTTTAATGGGAAAATGTCATGAAACAAGAGAGGTAGAATGCAAGAGAATATGAGTCAACTTTAAATCTCTCTTGCCAATAAAATTTGACTAAAGTGGCTAAAGATTAAATAGTAACTACCCTAAACAGGAAAACTAAATGAACTGAACCACAGATATCATTTTTATCGATGGTACGTAAATGATAATTTAAATGGAAAATTGTGAGGTCTCCAATCAAGATAGTACATATTTGTGATTCAATGGATTTTAATGAATATTTTCCCACCAAATTCTATTATACATGAATGTAGTAAAAAATGCTCTTTCATTTTAAAGGAAATTAATTTGCTTGCTATATCTCCAGCTTTATAATTGTAAGAGAAAGGAATACTAAAGGATTTTTTTTAATTGTGCACAATCAATGAATCTAATATCAATTAATTTTATGTATAATGAATGAATTATAATATGAAAATATTGATTAATAAATTAAGTAGTTCTTTAAGCCAAAATACTGGTTTTAATATAGTGATGGGCCCCAAAGTAGGTATATTGACTGAAAAAAATTATTTTAGGGATATTGTTTTTACTATTGCGGTTTCCTTTTTTATTGAATTTCCTGAATCCACTTAGTTACAATTTAAAGAAGTCATAATTCATTTCTGCCTTGCATTTTGCAGACTGAATTTTTTTCCATTAAGATAATAAACAGAGTTCTTTTCAGTTATAATGATAATTTAAAATAAAAGGTAAACAAGAAAACAAAACCTCTTTGTTTTCCATAATTTGTTGGAATCGCTACTGAATAAATGGATTTTGGTAAAATTCATCATGTTTGTATCTTTTCCCTATCTGTTTATTTGATCTTCACCCAAAATGACCCATTTATTGATTAATTCAACCAATGTTGAATTGTCTGCTGTCTATGAGGTACCATGATAACCACTTTTGGAGGAAACAAGTAAAGAATAAAACAGGGTCCAAACAAAATCTTATTTTCTTGTAAAGGTAAAAATTAATTTTACACATTTAATTATAATGCTGTTGTTGTTCATCATTTTAGTCATATCTGATCATTTGTGACTCCATTTAGGGTCTCCTTGGTGAAGATATTGGAGGAGTTTACCATTTCCTTCTCCTGCTCATTGTACAGATGAGGAAACTGAGGCAAACAGGGTTTAGTGTAACTTGCCCAGGATCACTAGAAAATGTCTGACTAAGGTCATATTTGAACTCTGGTCTTCCTGACTTCAGGCCTGGCACACTATCTACTGTTCTACCTAGATGCCCACAACTAAAATATGAAATGCAAGGAAATAACCCCCACAATACTGACTATTCAGAGTAGATAAAAGCGTGGGTCTAACTGGGAAAGATCATGGGAGGTATCATGGAGAAAATGGTATTTGAACTGAGCCTTGAATGAAAACAGAAATTTTATCAGTGGAGCAGGAATATCCCAAGCAGATGGGAAGAACATAAGCTAAGTGACTGAGGCAGGAAACATGAGGCATATTCAGGGAATGTTAATTGCCAAATTTGCCTGGAGCTCTGTGAAGGGAAAGTGATGCAAGTGATGAAAAGTAGATTGGAGCTAAATTTTGGAAGCTCTTGAATAACAGGCTAAGGAGTTAGGACTTTTTTCTGGAAGCAATAGAGCATCATTGTAAGTTTGAGTACTTTTTATGGTTATTTAGTTGTTTTAATTCTACTTTTCCAATTCATTTAATTGAATTATTGTAGTTCTACTAGTATAGAATACAGCTGATCAGAATACAAACTTTTATACTCCTGCCATGTCAAAAAAGAAAATCCAGAAGAGGAATTCATGTATGATAAACTGTATTGTTACTGATAATGGTAAAATGAATATTATATTAGTTTTGAAAAGCTGTGCTTTGGAAAGATTACTTGGCAGTGAGATATAGAAACGATTTGATAACAGAAAAGTTGCTCCCCTCTTTAACAAGGCAATGGGAATAATATAGCCTCAGACTTGAATTGTAAATATACAGTGATCTACTGGAGTTGGGAAACACAAGAGATCATGGGTTAGAGATATAGAGACATCCTCACCGTAGTTATGGACCACCTTATAAGAGTTTCCCCCAAATCCAAATCTGTGCCCTAAAATCTTGAGGATATAGTCCTTAGAAAAGTCAGATGGCCACCAATCACAGGTTATTTGGATGGTGGGGTAAGCCAAGGAGTAGCCCTGGCCTGCAATTGGCTAGTTTTGGTTGGGGTCTTGCCAATGCCAAGTCCTCTCTTTTTAGATATTGGTACCAGACTTCTCCTATTATGGGCTTACTCCTTTCTTAATGGTTTAGCATCCATTGTTCAGACTGTAGGGGGTATAGAATTCTGGAGATTTTGAGGCTTAGATTCTAGTACTACCTACCCAACTAACGAGGTAACCCTAGGCAAGCCACTTAGCAATAACAATTAATATCTGTTCTTTAGGACTTCCTTACAGCAATATCCTTCTGATAATTTAGCAGCTAAATGCATTTGAAGAAATTCTTTGGTATGGTTTCTGTCTACCTTATTCTCACCCCTACACAAGTTCCCTGAATATCATACTTGTAATATTTAGGGAAGATATATTCTAGATACACAGTACTCTAAGTGGACTTCACTATCAGTATCCCATTAAAATAATTTGTCTCTGGAATTCTAGGCATAAGTGACTTGCCCGAAGTCACAGGGGTAAGTGAGCAAATCCAACTCTTTCCACTCCATGATTCTCCAAAGCACCTTTTAAACTCTTTAAGTGACTTAGGCACGGAAAGTAATGTGGTACAGATATGTTCTTCCTCCCCTATCTCAGGACACCTTTTATCTAAACTTCTCCTCTCATTCTTCTCTCAAAGTTCAGAAAAAGAAATGCTATTATTCTCTAAAGTTAACTTCTTGAAAGTTACCCTTGTAGATTCTTGTCTTCAACATTTTAATTCTTCCCTCTATGGATTTCTTCATGGAAATTTGAAATTTGTTTTGATCTCCACTACGTTGGACGAAAGCTCACTTGTCCCTGCTATTATCTGTAATTGTTATCTTCCTTTCACCATGGAGTGATGAAACTTATCTACCTCCTTAACCACTAGCATCTAGATTTCATGCTGCTACCCTACTGAAACTGTTTCCTTTGAGATCATCAGTAGCTTTATTTTCATTTACTCTAATAAACATCGTCTATGGCCACTTTGAATGATTTGATGTAACTGAAAAACCTCCATCTTGAAATTGTCTTCCTTTGGTTTCCATGATGGAACAGTTCTGTCCTTTTAACGTTTTGACTTGTTTCTTATATGTTTAATATACTGAATCCTTCTACTCCTCCTGTCCTTTAACTGTAGTCTCAGATCTATTCTCTAGCCTTTCTATAATTTCTCTTCAAGAACTCATCCATTCTCATGACTTTAAACAGAACCTTTATGCCAATGACTCCCAAAACTATATTTCCATTTATCTAGTAGATATTTTCATTTGATATATTGTTATCACTTGATATTCTTTAGACTGAAATTCTTTTGAAAATTCACCACCTTCCATACACTCAATCTACTTCCTCCCTTGATACCTGCTTCTGGCAGCAACAATATCTTTCCAGTGTCTCAGGTTAAAACACTTGGAGTCATCTTTGATTCATCTCTCTCCATTTTTCATACCCAAATGTTAACTTCATTTGCTCTGTTTTTCCTGCATTTCTCCCTTTCTCTCTATTCTTATTGTTTCTAGCATCTTATGCCTTAATTGGTATGATATCATTCTAGCTGACTGCCCTGACCAGGCTCTTCTTTCTTTGATACATATTAAACACTGACACCAGTCTAGCTCTCACACTCATTGGCTGAAAAACATTTTAGAAGTAACAACTTCTCCAGGTTTCTTTCTGTTCATCTACAAAATTAAAGGTTTGGACTAGATAGCTTGTCTGGGTCTTTTTTAGATTTGAATTTATAAATCTGTGCACCTCACAATTACTTGTACTGCAGATCTTTAGCAATGAATATTTACATTCCCATTACTGTGTGCATGTACTTCAGAAAAACAAACATAGACAAACATAAAGGGTGTTTATTTTTAGTTGTTGTTTTTTGGGGGGTTGCACTGACTTTTTCTTCAGAAGAACCACATGACAGGTTGATACTACTGCGACACTGTGCTCTTTGGCTTCCAAGAATAGTAGCTTCCTGGGGTGTTGTTTGAGTCTATCATAACATTCATAATACAGAAGAAGACCCTAGCCTAAGTCAAACCCCTGTGAGCCCTGGTAGTCCTTCTCCTACCAAGGTTCCTTGTCTAGAACTTCAAATTAAAATAATGCATAAGGGCAAAGATCATTTTTCAAAGAGCACTGGATTTCACGTTAGGCATCTAGACTCTGCTTCTTAGGGCCTGAGTGACTAAAAATTTACTTAAGCCTTGTCAACAATCTTTCTGAGTCAGTTTCATCTTGTAAAATGGGATAGTGAAATTTGTATTACTCAGCAGAGGGAATGTTAGTGAGGTAAGTGCTTTTAAAATTGTTACATACATATAAACAATTCCTGTTTTATTAGTAATATTATTGACAGCGAAAAACTTGGAAGGTTATATAAAGTTATGAAAGTCTTATATAAAGCACTCCCAGTGCACATCATACTTTGGGTTCATCTTCTTCCTAATCATTCCATTTGATAGATTTCTTATTAGCCTATGAAAATGCAATCCTACATGCTATAACAGAAAACAATGGGAAATAGGATTTGTTCAGTAGAGGTTTATTACAACTTAGAATTTATATTTATTCTAAAAACTAGGTTTTTGTGAAACAGAAGCAAGGTATCTTTAATCCTAAATAAAATCATCTTCTAGAACATCAGACTTGGGTAATTGCTAAATTACATAATTAGAGGTGTTCTGTTTGACTCAAGAGACAGAACTAGGAAAAGTGAGTGGATGTTGTAAAAAGGCAAATTTAGGTTTGATATATGGCAAAAAAGAAAAAAAAATTCTGGCAATTTACAGCTATCAAATATGCAATGGGCTGCTTCAGAAGATGATCATAATAATAGAATTTTAAAAGTGCTTTAAGATTTGCAAAACACTTTACAATGTAACCTTATTTTATCTTCATGACAATCCTGGAGAGTAAGTGCTATAATCCTGTTTTATAGATAAGGAAACTGAGGCAGACAACAGTTAAGTGACTTGCACAGGGTCATGCTTTCTGAGGCTAGTTTTGAATTCAGATCTTCCTGACTCCCTATCCAAAACTCTATCCACTGCAGTTGTCTCAAGTGGTAGTCTTCAAGGAAAAGTGAAATTTCCACTTATCAATTATATTGTAGAAGGGATTCTTGTCCAGGTGTGGGTCTACAGAGTTCCATTAGTCATTCAGTCAATAGCCAGTTATTAAACACCTCATGAAATGAACTGATTTGATGGCAATGAGCTGGTTTGATCTCATTAATAGAAAGAAGCCTGTAGTAATTGCACTAAATTGCAAACACCTGTACCTCTAAGTGTTCTGAATTTAGAAAGCTGGTCATTCTTCTCTAAGACTAACCAATTGTTTGTCTGGTAACTAGTATTGTTAGTTTTGTCATCAGTCTTTTGTCAACAGTTCATGCCTGTCCTGTGTCACAGTTGTATACTTTAAATGAATGTGGGGGTGGGTAGGATATACTTCATCCATAAAATAAAAACAATATTTCCTTGAATGGCAGCCAGATGGCTCAGTGGATAGAGTTCTGGACCAGGACTCAGGAAGAACTGAGTTCAAATCTAGCCTCAAATCTTATTATCTATTTAATCCTGGGCACATCATTTAACCTCTGTTTCCTTCAATCCACTGGAGAAGGAAATGGTAAACCACTCCAGTGGCTTTGTTAAGAAAACCCCATGGATTGTATGGTCCATATGGTAATGAAGAGTAGACATGACAACTACTGAGCATCAACAGTTTCCTTGAATGACACAAACTGCATCCTTAAAGCTTCATGCTTCCCCACCTCAATGGCATTTTCCCAATTCTGCCCTCTGAGGAATCTCATTTGTACCTGTGAGCTTGAGGATTCATTTCTCACCATTCAGTTTTGTCTTCTGGGGAGTTCACCTTTATAAACCTCTTGTTTTAACTTGGACCAGGTAGTTCAATAACGATAGCAGTTAACATTTATAGAGATGTCTTAAGGTTTTTGAAATATTTTATATGTCTTATTTGATCCTTGAAAAACCCTACCACTTGTGTGCTGTGATTATTTTAGAGGTCATAAAACTGAGACTAGGAAGTTAGCTGAGCTGTCTGGCATCATATAGCTAGTAAGTATAAGGCATCATAGAGCTAGTAAGTATCTTAAGTCTGGATTTGAACTCAAGGTATCCCTGATCTCACTTCAACACCATCGACTGCATCACTTGACTATCTAGCTCTAACAGATAAGTTACTTGGGTTTTAATTTAAGGACTACTTCCCAGGATTGTTCTCCATATATAGTTCTAAATCTGCTAATCTTTGAACCTGACTCTTATCCTCTGCCCCTTGATGCCTTCCTGCCCCGGGAAAATTTCTTTCACTCTGCCTTAACTGAAATATAATTAGATTTAAAACACTGAGAAGCTGAAATGAATGCATAAGTGAACAGCTCTGATGAAATAACAATCTGCCCACCTGGGATCATTCTGTCAAACAATGGCCTGACAGCATCCATCCTGACATATGGGAAAACTCTAGAGACTTATCAGTAGCTATAGGAATACATAGGGACAACTTGGCCATCGTGATTGTTAAAGAGAGAATTATGAGTGTAGATATTAAAAGCTGAGCTAGGGAGGTGTTCTGGCAGTCACTGAAGCAGCTTAGTGGCCCCCCAGGCCCTTCCTGTCTGACAAGCAGGCTCACTTTCTTTCACAATATGCTTGGTTGAAGCTTTGACCCCTTTTGTTGCTTGTGACAGCTATCTTCCGATCACAGAAGTTACTGTTATTGGGGTTTCACTACAACATTTTTGCACAGAACTAGAGGTTTGCAAAGACAGGGCCTCCTCTCAACTTAGCCCGTAAAGAAGGTGGAAGAGGGAAAAAGAGAGGAGATCATGGCCAAAGCAATAGCAGGACCTCTGCGTTAGAAGGACTGGGAGAATTCACATATGTGACTCTCCTTGTGGGAAATATACCAATCCATTAGCACTACTCAAGAACCAAAATAATAATAATAATAATAATAATAATTAATAATAATAAAATATACCGAACAATGATAATGTTTTAGTTTACATAATGCTTTTCTTATTTAAAAAAAAAAAAAGAGTAGGTTTGGTTTTGTTGTGTCCTGTATCTATATTACAATTTAGTCCATTCCAGGCCATTTCTTCAGTTTACAGATCCATAAAGTATAATTTCATTATTTTTTCAGAAGACATCATTTGTATAGTAAAAGTTATATTATGTATAGGATTTAACAATAAAGTCACCTCTCTTTTTCTTTTATTTTTAAGCCAAATGTACCTAAATCCTTACAATTATTTTAGTGTTGTCCTCATTTAAAGCCTTAATTTAGAAGGGTTTCATATTTTCAAGTATTGTAATGATATTTCTATGCCTCAAAACATTTTGGCAAGTACTATTTGAAATTTGCTTTCAGAAACTATGGTGTATACACACACATATAACACACACATACAAATATAAATACACAACATATTTATATATGTTATATTTATGTGCGTATATATATAATATATTTATAAGTATATTAACACATAACATATATATGTATGTGTGTGTGTATATATATGTATATATATATATATATATAAAAGGTCAGTACTGATCATTTTTCATCCTTTGGAGGTGAATTTTTTTCTTTTTTTCCTTCAAGGGATTGAAAAGTTCTCTCAAGTCAAGCCTGAGGCATAAGATGAATAATTGAATGGGTGATTTTTTTATAGCAAAAGATGAATTGTGACAATGTTTCCTTATGCGATCCTTTTTTTTTAATGCTTTATTAACTTCTGATTTACATCATTCGTTTCCCCCAGATTTTGAGTTAAAAATTTTCTCCCCGTTTTTCCCCTACCCATTACCCCAATATAGCATTCCCACAGGATATCCCCTCCTCCAATCTGCTCTCTCCCATATTTTCTCCCATACCCCTTTCGACTTTTCCAGTGGATCTCTATGCCTCAGTGCCTGTATAACTTATTTCCCAATTACATGTAAGATGGTATTAATAATAGTATATATACATATACATATATATACATATACATATATATACACACACATAAACACACACACATATATATGCATATATATATTTGAATATTTGATTTTAAAGCTTTCAATTCCAGATTCATTCCCTTCCTTCCTTGTCACCCACCCTTACTGGGAAGATATGCAGTTCAGTATAGGTTGTACATGTGTGGCTAATGCAAAACAATAACATAGTAGATATATTGTAAAAGACTGACTATATTTCCCTCCTTCCTATCCCACCTTCCACTTGTTCTATTCTCTATTTTGATCCCATTTATTTTCAAAAGTGAGTGCTTCCAACTTCCCATCCCCCCAGCCTACCCTCCCTTCTATCATCCCCCCTCTCATCCCCCCCCCATTCTCCTGGAGGGTGAGATACGCTATTTAGTATGTATTTCACTCCCTCCTCAAGCCAAATTGAATGGGAATAAGGTTGACCCATTCCCTTTTGCCTTCCCATTCTTCCCTTCCATTGTAACCATTTTCCCTTGCCTCTTCTGTATGAGATAGTTTACCCCAATCTGTCTCTTCCCATCTCCTCTCATTATATTCCTCTCACCTCTTAATTTGACCTTTTAAGTATCATTCCTTCCTGTTAAATTGGTCCTGTGCCCTCTATCTATGTATACCTGTAAACATATATACACACATTCACATATGTATTTATATGCCCATATACCCTCATATATAGACAAATATATATATATTTCTAATCCCTTCTACTACTGAGAAAAAGTTTCATAAGTTACAATTATTGATTTTCCATGTAGGAATGTTAATAGTTCAACTTTGATAAGTTCCTTATGATTCCTTTTGCCTGTTTACCTTCTCATGCTTCTCTTGCTTCTTGTATCTGAATGTCAAATTTTCTATTCAACTCTGGTTTTTTTCAGCAAGAATGCTTGAAAGTCCTCTATTCCAATGAATGACCATATTTTCCCCTGAAACATGATACTCAGTTTTGCTGGGTAGGTGACTCTTGGTTTTAATTCCAGCTCCTTTGCCCTCCAGAATATCATATTCCAAGCCCTTCGATCACTTAGTGTAGAAGCTGCCAGATCCTGGGTTATCCTGATTGTGTTTCCACGATATTCAAATTGTTTCTTCCTGGCTGCTTGTAATATTCTCTCCTTAATCTGGGAATTCCAGAACCTGGCTGTAATATTCCTAGGAGTTTTCTTTTGGGGATCTTTTTCAAGAGGTGATTCTTTCAACCTCTATTTTGCCCTCTGATACTAAAACCTCAGGGCAGTTTTCTTTGAGAACTTCCTGGAGGATGATTTCTAGGTTCTTACTTTGGTCATGGCTTTCAGGCAGTCCAATAATTTTAAAATTATCTCTCTTGCATCTATTTTCCAGGTCAGTGGTTTTTCCCATGAGATATTTCACATTGCCTTCTATTCTTTCATTTGTTTGGATCTGTTTAACAGCATCTTGATTTCTCATAAAGTCATTAGCTTCCATTCGCTCCAGTCTAATTCTGAAGCAATGATTCTCCTCATTGAGCTTTTGAGATTCTTTTTCCATATGGCAAATTTGGCTTTTTAAGGCATTCTTCTCCTCATTGCCTTTTTTGGCCTCCTTTGCCATTTGAGTCAGTCTGTTTTTAAGGTATTATTTTCCTCAGTCAGGCTGTTGACTCTCATTTCATAATTTTCTTGCATTGTTCTCATTTCTATTCCCAATTTTTCCTCCACTTCTCTTATTTGGTTTTCAAAATCTTTCTTAAGGTCCTCTATGGCCTGTAACCAGCTTGTATTTTCCTTTGAAGTTTTTGGTACAGGAGTTCTGACTTCACTGTTTTCCTCCTGTTCCATGCTTTGCTCCTTTTTGTCCCCAAAATAGGAGTGTATTGTTGGAATCTTCTGTCTGCTTTGTTTCCTTTGACTTCTCATTCTGCCACTCAGATACTTGACTTTTGGACTTTTTGCCACAGTAGGACTCTGCCATCAGACAGGGGAGATTTCGTCCCAAACACTGGGGTTTTCTCAGCTGCTGGAGGTATTAGATGGGTGCCCTCTTTGAGGTCTCCACACACTCTGGCAAGTTGGACACACACCCCAGAACCTCCACCCTAGCCTGCAATCCAGATCCAAGCAGGTTAAAGCAAGAGCGATTACCCCTCAGACTGGTGCTTGGTGCCCCTACACTCTGCAGGCCAAGAGCTGAAGCCACCACATGGCCCTGGCTGGCTGTGCCGGTGTCTCAGCGGCTTTTCACCCTGGGGGTAAAAGCCAAGCACTACCACTTACTGGTCCCAAAGTCCAGACTGCACTGACCTCTCACTTTTCCTTTGTGCCTATGTGTTGATAAATCTGAAAACGGCCACACCTGCTGCTGATCTGGAGACCCTCGGGCCAGCGGCTGGTCAGGCCCTCCCTGGGGCTAAAGCCTTGGCATGGGGCTGGGCTAAGCTCCCAGAGTGCTGTGCTGGATTCTTGCTGGCCTGCTGGGCTGTCCTCAGCGGGAGGTTAGCTTCTCTGTATCATTTTGTGGGTTCTGCAGCTCCAAAGTTTTTTTAGAGTCCCCTTTTTACATGAATTGGGATGGTGGAAGCCGGAGCTGCAGGAAGGTCGTGCTTCTACTCCGCCATCTTCTTATGCGATCCTTAAGCTAGCTTGCATAATGACAAAATACTTTATACCTCTGGAGTCAGGAAGAGCTGGGCTAGAGGCTAGGCAGTGCGTGTCAGTGTCTTTTTAGTAAGAGAACTACAAAGTCAATTCCTTGTAGATACAGATTGTAAAATTATTCAAATACTGTGGGGGAAAAGCATGGATTTTATAACCATGAGCAACTTTATAAACTGAAGCAACTCTCTGAGATAATAGGTTGAAAAGTCTAAGTAGGTTAGGTATATTTCTGTGTGGTAGGTGGGAGGAAATATTCAGCATCCACTGAGAGCTAAATAGAAGAGACTTCAATACTAGAGCATGATTTATAAAGTTCATGAGCTTTCTCAGTGTAGCTTCTTTTGCAATATTTATTATAATTTAGTTAATTTCTATGTAGGTGCCAACCTGTGAAAGATAGGTGCATTACATAATAATTTAACCAAACAAAAGTAGTTGATGACATATCAACAATTAATAGAATAGCTCTATGATTCCTATACTTTGATCTAGAGTTACTCCAGAGCAGAGTTACCTAATATAGGAATAATAGAAAAGCTATTTGAATCCTAAGATTATCATTTTATAACTTACATATAGCTATTTCTTCAGCTCTGGTTATGAAGATGGAATTGATTTAATTTTCTATAAAGAAACCATGCTCAGTTCCCATTTCAAATTTCTTACATTATCCTCTTCATAGATGCTGAAACTTGGTGACTATTTTAGTTGTTTTTGGTTTTAGGTCAATGAAGAAATCTTAAGAGCAAAATAAACTTTCCAATGTCTTGAAATCTTATTATGAGGTATTTGTTTATTTTCAATTTCCACTCATTTGAATGAAGTGACATGTCATCTGCCTGTTTTGTTTAGGAGTATATTTATTTTTAAGAGAAATATTAATTCATCAACATTTCCAAATTTAAGCACTTCTGTTTTCCTTCAGCTCTCTGAGACTCAAAAGAAAGCAGACTTTCTAAATCATGTTGGATGGCAAGCCCAGTATAATCAACAGTGTCATATAGAAGCCACGAAAATTAGAACAATCTTAGGATACATTCAGTTGTCTTACCCAGGAGGAAGGCAGTGATAATTGTGCTTTGCTTTTCTCTTCTGGACCACATTTAGAGGACATGTTTTGTTCTTGGTGCTCCATTTTGGGAATGATAACCTGATTTACAAATTGCTGAGCATCCTGAGAAAGGCAAAGTAGGATAATGAAGGACCCTGAGATCATGCCATGTAAGGGTTGGTTCAAGCAAATTTTGGAATGTTTAGACTGAAGAAGAGAAGCTTTGGAGTAAGAGGATCATGATTCTTTTCTGCAAGTATTTGAAGCAATATCATGAAGAAGAGGGGTTAGGGCTTTTTTTTTCTGCTGCTTCAAAAGATAAAGTACTCCTTTTTTTCTGTTTTTCTTTCCTTCCCTTCCCTTCCCTTGCCTTTTCTTTCCTTTTTTAGTGAACAGAGAGACTATTTAATTTACCTACACATGCACACATGCACACATACACACCAACACACAAACACACACAGAAACGCACATCATATATCACTCTAAGTCAATTTGAACCAACTTGTATTTTTATATAAGCAATCAATCTTCTAACAATCATGCTTTCTTTGTTCTACAGATGAAAGGAGTTTTTTAACAGGAGATCATGGCCTCTATGCATGACCTATCGTTTAGTTAAAATGAGTTAGGTACCTCTTCTGGCACAAATGAGGTTGATTATTTAGAATCCAGCCACAATGACAATACTGTTTAAATTATGTCATGAATTTGGCTACTTCTTAAATAATTTTCAATTTGTTATGGTGACCTTTTCATGATTGCTTATTGGATGAAAAGCATTCAGTTTATATATGATCTAATTCATTAAAACCAGATGGTGAGTACAGATACCAATGTAAGAAACTTTCTGATAATAATGGTTGAATTATATTGATGAAAATCCATTAAATAACAATTCTTTGTCCTCATTCTGCTCGAAGACTGTTTAAAAATAACTATTTTCATGTTTTCTCTATATATATTTCACTGCTTTCTTTAAACAGCAGATTATCGGGGCCCCTTTGTCTCT
The DNA here is from genome assembly GCF_028583685.1 of Petaurus breviceps papuanus. NCBI lineage: Eukaryota > Metazoa > Chordata > Mammalia > Diprotodontia > Petauridae > Petaurus > Petaurus breviceps. The sequence goes on from NW_027186473.1 coordinate 64,048,396, forward strand.
CTGCAGAGATCTAAAATTGCAGTGTTTGATAAAATGTGGACATACATGAGAAGTGCTGAGCCTTCTGTGTTTGTGAGGACTACAGCAGAAGGCGTAGCTCGGGTACGGAAGTCGAAAGGAAAGTACGCTTATTTGCTGGAGTCCACCATGAACGAGTACATCGAGCAAAGAAAACCCTGTGACACCATGAAAGTTGGTGGGAACTTGGATTCCAAAGGCTATGGCATCGCAACACCTAAAGGATCCTCATTAAGGTGGGTGGAATAGTATAACAATATGCTAAATGTTGTTATAGTATCCCACCTACCCTGATGTATCTTTAAGAATGTCTAATGGTTTGTATACGGATATGAGGTAACTCCCATTCACAAAATACCAAAAAAAAAGTTTCTGAATGTTCATAAACATTTGGATACTGCTTTATATTTACAGCAGGGTTTTCTTTTTCTGTTCTGTTCTGTTCTGTTTTGCAACATACTTTTTTTTTTCCCTTCTTTTTTAAAGGAGTTTAAACACATTGATTTGAAGGAATACATACTTTTCTTTGGAGTTTCTTTTACTTTTGAGATTTTTTTTCCCCACATTTCTAGCTAACTGTGTGAGTCAACTCCTCATACTCTGCTTATGAAAAGAAAAAAAAATACAAAAGAAAGAAAAAAACAAATGGCTGAGTTCTATCAGTTAAAAAAAAAAAAAAAGAAAGAAAAAAAACAAAAAAAAAAGTCTTGAATGTGACTAAAAAAAAAAAAAAAACGGAAGTAACAAACCGGAAAAAAAATGCCACTCACTGTTGAAAACTGGGATATGCTTTGGGGAAAGGAAAAAAAAATGCACTCTGAATTTCTTTGCACACATCTCTTTACTATGTAGTTAACTCTTTGTATTCCTATTTTGTTGTTTGTTTTTTTTTTTAGTGGAGTCACATTCAAGACACTGTTATTTGTTTGTTGTGGATGTGAGTACATTGCTGTAGACTATAGAACTCCCCATATTAGCACTCTTTCCTTTATTTTCTTTTTGTTATGCTCTACCACCTTACCCAAAGATTCAGACCATTAGTAGCCCATAGACTTAAAATGCTACGCATCATTGTGGCCTGTATCCCACCTCTTTTTTTTTTTGCAACAAGAGTTGCCACAGAAGCAACAACAAAAAAAAAAAAAAAGAAAAAAAGAAAACGAAACGAAAAACGAAAAAGAACAACAAAAAAATTAAAAATGAAACAAACAAAAAAGTCTAAAATTTGCTCACCCTGTCTGACAAGTATGTTTTATCGTTTCAAGAAATGCGGTTAACCTCGCAGTACTAAAACTGAATGAACAAGGCCTGTTGGACAAATTGAAAAACAAATGGTGGTACGACAAAGGAGAGTGCGGCAGCGGGGGAGGTGATTCCAAGGTCAGCCCCAGGGAGAAAAGTGATGGGTAACTCAATGCAAAAACCAAGTAAGCAGCAGCTATGCACAGTGTGGGCACACTATGCCCTGCCCCACCATGCCATGCCACTACATCTTGGATGCTGTACACACAGTATGATTGATGGCCAGGACGTCTCTCTCTCTCTCTCCCTCTCTCTCTCTCTCTCTCTCTCTCTCTA